>NC_135481.1:112456520-112780009 GCF_052094955.1 Ictidomys tridecemlineatus | reverse complement strand
TTGAACAGTCGGGCTCTGGCCTGGGAGGACCTTCACGTTCTCCCTTCTGCAGGAGGATCTGACCAAGGAGACCCTCCATAAGCAGTACCAGCTGGTGAAGTCCCACACCAACACCAGCCACGTCATGCAGTACGGAAACAAAGTGAGTGGGCCTCCCCGCTCCTCCGCGGGGGCTGGCCTCGTCTTCAGCCTACACTCAGGGCCCTTCAGTGGCCCCAAAACTGTGGGAGCCAACTGTGCGCCTCCTAGGCAGGGACTATCCATCTGCTTACATGGATATTCTCTCTCTCTCTCTCTGCAGTCCATCTCTGCCATGAAAGTGATGCAGTTTCAGGGCATGAAGCACAAAGCCAGTTCCCCTATCTCTCTGCCTCCAGTCACACGCCTTGACCTCACTCCCAGCCCGGAGGTAACCCTGGCCATCCTGAAAAGGAAACTGATGCAGACCAATGACGGGCAGGAGTCGCGGAGTCTCCTCAAGCAGATCCAGCAGCACCAGGATGTGAGTAGCACCCAGGGATCCTTTGCAGGCCCCGCTCCCAGCCCAGGTGGGTGGCTTAGGCCACCGAGGCCCCTGTCCCCACCTGTACCTAGCACGGCTCAGAGCCAGCTGAGAGACCTCAGGCCACCACCTCTGGCCACATAAGAGTGTGTGTGAAAGGGACCAACCTCTGTGCTCCAGGTGCAGCAGAGGAGGGGCGTCTTCTTTCCCTTCTAGGAAACTGACCTTGACCTCTTTGGTGGTCAGGTGCCAAGGGTTGGGTGCCTATTCCCCTGTCCTGCCAAGAAGCCAAGGCGTGGTGGCCCCCTTTTATACGTTGTTTCTTAGAGGCCAGTTCTGTCTTGCTGCTTATTGAGTTGTTAGCTAATCACATATGTGTAGTGCTTCTGCTCCTGTTGTCGCGATCCTCGTGGCCACAGCCTGAAGTGCTTCCCACAGCTCCTGAGCTCTCCTTGACTTCCCTGCATCTGCCTTAGTAGCTCCTCAGTTGGTCTGGAACTGGCAGGATTGTTTCCCACGTTCCAGCTGCGTGCTCTCTGGCATGCTGGGCAGAGGGTTGCCTGTCCCTCCAGAGAGCCTGCTGCCTGTTCCGCTCGTCCCTTTCTGCAGCCCAGCAAGGACCGATGCTCTGGGACAGGGCCTGGATCTTCTGGGTGATAGCTTCCCTTCTGGTATCAGGAGTAACACTTCCCCGAAAGTGGAGGCCCCAGAAGGCGAGGTCACACAAGCCCCAAACACTGGCCCCCTTCAGGACGCCTGAGCTGGCATCGTGTTTTACCCACGGGGCTGGAGCGGTGTGGAGAGGGGTCTGTAACTGCACCCAGCAGTGCTGAGCCAGACTCCACTGAAGGGCTGTGCGTCCCCCCAGGCCAGGCACATCATCCAGAAGACCGTGAACAAGATCGTGTCTCTGCTGACCACCTCCGAGGCTGTGGGGGAGAGGCTGCTGTCCGAGAGAGCCCCGCTCACGAAGCACAGCTGCTACCAGGAGGCCGTGACGCACTTCCGCACCCACTGCTTCAACTGGCACTCCTCCATGGTGAGCCTGGGCCACCGCAGCTGAGGCCCGGAAGCTAATTCACTTAGTGTGCTGGCTGTCACCTCGGGTTCATTGCCTTGAGGAAGGTTCCATCCTGGCTGAGGGCCCTCAGGCGGAGATGCCCAGTTCCCTGGCCACGAGTCTTGGCCCTGGTGCACCCGTGGTCCAGCGGGTGAGGGAGTCCCCAAGACGCAGGTGGCACTCCCTGTGTGTCTTTCAAGTGCCTACTTCTCACGCTGTTGCTGTCCCTGCCAAAAGCCCCGCCCCCTCAGCCACACGGGGTTCTCCCTGCTGGGCTCTTCTGACTCCTCCCTAAGATGCATGTTGTCACACCCTGGTCCTGGAGGAGCAGGAAAAGTGAAGTCTCTGCAGATGGAAAGGCCAGGAACCCCTGGCTGAGACGCCTATCTCTGTGACGGCAGAGGTGGCATCTCCCAAGCTACAAGTCCCTTGCACGGTGATGGTGATGCGTGATTCTTCTGTTTTCTTCTAGTATGAGTCTGCTTTGAGGCATTTGTACGTGCTGGCCAACCTTTGTGAAAAGGCTTATCCCATCGACAGGTAATGCCCGCCATGGTGACATTCTGAGAGTGCCAGGGAGCACACTGCTGTCTGTCTCTGCAAGTGTCCAGTTTGCTTCTGCCGCCTGATGCCTGGTTTCCCCCCGCTGCCTGGCTTCACCCGCTGCCTGGCTTCCTTGTGGGGACTTGGCCAGTGCAGACCAGAGCAGCTGCCTTCTTGGCGGGTGGCTGGGAGTCTGTCTTGAAGGACTCCTGCTCGCGTGGGACTGTCGGGCTGGCTCAGTGAATGCCTTTCCTGTCTCTTACAGCATAAAACTGGCCATGGACAAGGTGTGCCTTGGTTACTACTGAGGCGCTGCTCTCGGGATGCTGCTCCCATGTGAACACTGGACTGACCAGAGACTGAAGAGTGGAGCTGGAAGGGGAGCCGCTGCTGGGCCCGGGGGTGCTGGTGGGCCACTCTGGGCCTCTCCCCAGGCCTTCCTGTCACAAGACCGCCCGCACCTTTATTCCCTGTCCTCTGCAAGGACAGCCATGAAACTGAAGGAACTGCACACTGACTGGTGGGACTGTGTCGAGAAAGGGACGTTTGCTCTCCAGGAGGTTTTTTGGGGTTTTACTCATTAGTTTTCAGGAGCAAGCAGTTCCCCGGGGCTGCCAGAGCCTGTGAAAGGATCTTTGTTCTGAGAAAGTTGAAGCTGGAACCTCGTTAAGTCTTCAGGACGATTTGATTGCAGAGGGAAGTGAGCCCCGAATGGAAAATTATTTTTAGGAAAAAAAAATTATAATTTTTGATTGCTTTTGTATTTTATTCTGTAACATTGGATGAGTCTTAAAAAATAAAGATTTATAACTGAAGCTGAGTATGAATTCCTGGCCATGACTTTGAGGTCCATGCTCCTGGCCCTCCTGGTGGGGCCCTGTCCCCCCCCCCCCCCTGCTATTTCTGCTCCTGCAGGCCTGGGACTTCTGGCTCCTGTGCCTTCGCTCCTTCCTGTTCCTCCTGCCTGGTGCTTTTCCCTTCATCGCCACAGACCCTTGAACTGCATCTCAAGTGCCCAAGTGCCAGTCCTTGAACTTCCCTCCCTCCCTGCCTCCCCTCTCTTTACAAGTACCATCTCCTCCGGCCTCTGACAGCCACATCAGGGTCTGTCCTTGCACCAGCTGCAGGGTAGGGAGGGGACCTCCCAGTGGGGAGCATGACCTCCTTCAGGGCAGAGGCCGCTGGCTCCTGTTTCTCCTGACCCTGTGCAGGGATGAGGGTCACCATGTCTAGTCTACACGGTAGAATCCCACAGAGCAGCAGAAATGGTGGGGTGGGCTCTGAGGTTTAACAAGTGACCAAATACCCTCTGCACTTGTTGCCAATGCTCAACAGCAAACCTGAGGGTTGGCGGGCTTTTAAAGAGATACAGCGCTAAGAGTAAGACGTGGGTCCCTCTGTCTTCCAGAACTGCCCACTGCCACCAGGGCCCTAGTCCTCTCTTTTTATTTGTTTCCCTATGGAATGAAAACATGCTTAACCACTTAATAAAAGCAGCCCTATTTCACTTCTCAGATAACAACTTCCCAAGTCACAAGACCTTGGACTTTCTCCTCCTGTGGTTCCCAGGCTCTCAGGGAAAAGGGCCTTCCCCCCTGTGTTAAGCCATTTCTGTTAGATTTCTGTCTATGGACAAAAATTATTTTACTATAACTAAATGCTTTAGCTGAGTAACTTAGAAACAACAGGAATTTCCTTCTTACGGCTGAGAGTTCCAAATCAAGGCCCAGGCCCGTGCGTGGGGAGACTCATTTTCCATTTGGATTCTAACTCAATACTTTTTGCTCAAATTATTCCAATTTTGGTCTTCAGGCACTCTTTCAGTTGGCTACTTTGTCCTTTAAACATGCCACGCCCCATCTATACAGGCCTCTCGTCTCGATTCTGTTTGAGGACTTCCTTACCTTCTGTGGCAACAAGATGTTCTAGGCTTATCTTGTCTATTTTCTGATTCCAGGCTTAGCATCAGCCTTTTCTCCAAAGAGCCCTGGTTCTTCTTACTGGAAACCTTTCCAGAAACTAAGACCTGGGTATTAGATGTGCATGTTGCTCCTGGGGTGGGTGTCACCTGGAGGCTGGCTGAGCAGGAAGCATGTGTGCATCCCTGAGTGTCCATGGTGACTGTGGGCCTATATTAGCTGCACATGGTTTCTACTGATGTCTCCAACTCCATCACCACGTGGACCGCTCTAGCCACCTGCCCTTTCTTATCTATGAACTCCCACTCTGCCAGGGAAGCGTGCCCTCTCCATGTGCCACCCATTTACCTGTCTGATTTGAGTGCACACGTGTAGCAGTGTCAGAATGGCCCCCTCCTGGGGAACAGCCTTTTCAACTAGGGCACAGCGCTTATGTGCAATCTCCTGCTGAGTAATGGCCTCTTCTCCTTCAGGTTCACTTCCAAAATTCCTCAGGTCAGCCTCTTCCCCTGTACTATAGTCAGATGTCAGGAGATGCTCTGGAAATACATGCCCTTAAGTCCTCAGCAAGAGATACTGAACAGTTATTGCACCCCGCAATAACTTGGGCTTTACCTCTGCTCGGATAATGAGGCCTCACCCAGTGGGGCTGAGTTTCACTCACCTGTTCCTTTGTAATCTACCCCTTCACCCTTTTGGGGATAGAATGTCCCATGGAACCTCCTCTTGTGTGTCCCCTATATAAGAATAAAGAATTCCAGAGGCTCTCTCTCTTTCCACAGACCCCTAAGTTCAGAGAGACGACCCTGGATATGTGAAAAGGTACTTCTGTGTGTTTGGGTGCTGTCTTTGACGTTTTCTTAAGTTATTGGAAGAGTCAGATTTTGTGAGCCCAGCATAGGTCACCAGCTAGGATAGATGGCGATAGTCAGATTTATTCGTAGCAGACTACAGTCCATTCTGGGGTCTCCTGACCACCCGAAGTGATATTTTGAGATTGTATACATTAAAATTCACTCCTGGTGGCTGTAAACTTCTGTTGTGATAAAGGCACTATGACAGGTTCCCACCATGACATTTTCATACAGAACAGTTTCACTGCCCTGAAAGTCCCTGTGTTTCAGCCACTCCTCCTTCCTTTCCCCCACCCCATGGGCAACTACTGATCTTACTGCTTATACTTCTGCCCTTTCCAGAATGTCATGGAATTGGGATTGTATGATCTTTTCAAATGGGCTTCTTTCATTAGCAACATGCGTGTAGGTTTCGTCCCCGTCTTCTTCATGGCTGGTTGCTCTTCCCATCGCGGAGTCCTATGGGTGGATAGACCCTAATTTGCTAATTCGCCTGTTGGAGGTAGCTTGGTTGTTTCCAGTGGCTATAAATGAAACTGCTAGAAACATTCAAGTGTAGGTCTTTGTGTGAGCTTAGCTTGTAAATTAAGTTGTGTTGATTATAGGAACATAATTTAGGATCAGTGATAAGGCCATTTAGCTTTGCAGACACGGAACGTCTTCGGGAGCGCCTGCCTTGTTCTGTGCTCGCCCAGACACCACAGGGCCTTTTCTTGCTTCACCTTCTCACCAGCATTTGGCGGTTTGGATTTTAGCCTTTTTAAATCTATTTTTATTTCTTTTTGCGGTGCTGGGGGATTGAACCCAGGGCTTTGTGTGTGTGTGCCTGTATGGCAAGCACTCGGCCAACTGAGCTATCTCCCCAGCCCTGGATTTTAGCCATTTTGATAGGTGTGCGGCTATCACTTGAATTGTGAGTGTCCCCATGTGCCCACGAGTTAGAGGCTTGGTCCCCAGGGGCCCTCTCAGGAGGTGGTGGATTTAAGAGGTGAGGCCTACGGGGATCTGAGGTCACTGTGGGGGGCACGCCCTTGAAGGGGACAATGGAACCCTTCATCTTTCTCTCTCTTCCACCTGGCCACAGAGCTCCCCGGCTTCCTCCACCACACTCTTGCCACGGCCTTCTGTGCCCATCAGTCAATGAACTGGAGCCTCCCAAACTGTGAGCAAAGTAAACGTTTCTTCTTCTGAGTTGATTGTCTCGGGCACTGGTTACAGTGGTGCAGAGCTAGCTAACACACCTGTCCTCTCACTTCTGAGTTCTTCGAGTCCTGGCTTGGGTAATCCTTTCAAGTCTGGTACTTTTTTTTTCATGTTTATCAGTTCTTTTTGAAACAGTGCGTTACATTTTCTAAAGCTGTTCTGGGACACATTTTTCTTGTGTGTTTTCATCGTCCCCAGGAGAACCGTTACCCCATTTCAGCTCTGAGGAGTAATTAAGTCAGCTGATGTGGCTGCGGCCTAGGTCCCCAGGCCAGCTGGGGGGCAGGAAGTGGCCTGGGTGCTCACCACAAGGCAGGCCAGGACCTCCCAAGGGCAGAACTCCTTCCCTCTGTGGTCCTTGGGAGGGACTGAGGCCATGCCCGGCTCAGCCTGGGGGGGACTGGTGGCCCCCAAGTCTGTGCCTCCACCACTGCTTAGTGACCTGCATGTACCTCCCGCTCCACAACACACAGAGCTGGCGTCCCCTGCTTCCTCTTAAGCTTGCAGCTATGTCCAGCCTCAGCGGAGGCCAGGCCCTTCACCACAGCAGCCTGTTGGGAACTGCAGTTCCTAGGACCTGTCCTCTCCCACCCGCCTTCCAGTCACCTACCACGTTCTGCTGCTTTTACATCCAGCTTTTCCCAACAGTAGCTCTTCCTCTCAGACCTCCCCTCCTCCCATCTGGGTTGTCACAGTGGGACAGCAGAACCTCCCCCTCCAGCTGGCCCGTGCACTCCGGTTCCACGTGGGTGGAGAATCTCCAGTTTTGCCTCATCTCCATTCACATTCAAGCCATCTTGAAAAGGTCTCTTCCCCTAACGGAAGCTTCTTATCCATTTTTTTTCTATGAGCTTTTCCCTTGTCTTCCCTCTTCCTTGTCCAGAACTGTCAAGAGGCTGAGGTTTGACCCCACTTCAGGCTGCCACGGCCTGTCACGGGTTGGCAGGAGCCGGCACACCCGAGACTCCTGGGTCAGAGACAAAGGACTTATTCACAGCAGGGCAGGTGGCAAGGACTTCAAGTTTGCTGCCGCTTCTCTTCTGTTGTGTGCCCCGAGTGTGCTGCCGAGCTGGGCCCAGGGGAATGCCAAGCACACAGTGGATACGCCGCACCCTGGGAACCTCAACTTAGGAAGATCCATGTTTTCAAGAAAATGAGTAGCAAACTTGACAGACGTTTGCCCTGGAGGGAAACGATATCCTCCAAGGTGAGAGAATGGGGGGGGGGGGAATCTACCCTTTTCCAAAAGGAAGAAATGATCTGTCTCTTCCAAGGTTACTCAAATGCTCTTAAAAAAGGGAGTCTGGGGGATGGAGTTGTAGTTCAGTGGTAGAGCGCTTGCCTGGAACATGTGAGTGTTCTGGATTTGATCCATGGTACCACATTAAAAAATAAATAAATAAAATAAAGCTATTGTGTCCATTTGTAACTAGAGAGAGAGAGAGAGAGAGAGAGAGAGAGAGAGAGAGAGAGAGAGTGTGTGTGTGTGTGTGTGTGTGTGTGTGTGTGTGTGTGTCTGGCTGGGCCTGGAGATTCATACCTGTAATCCCCAGTGGCTCTGGAGGCTGAGGCAGGAGGATCACAAGTTCAAAGCCAGCCTCAGCAACTTGACAAGGCCCTAAGCAACTTAGGAAGACCCTGTCTCAAAATTGAAAAATAAAGAAAAAGGTTGGGATGTGGCTCAGTGGTTAAGTGTCCCTGGGTTCAATCCCTGATACCAAAAATAAAAATGAGAGAGGGGGAAGGGAGGGAGGAGAGAGAGAGAGAGAGAGAGAGAGAGAGAGAGAGAGAGAGAGAGAGAGAGAGAGAGAAGCCATCAAGGACTCTGCCCCAGGACGCAGAAATGCAAGAGCTTCACCGAGAGTGGGCTCCCAGCAGCCTCACGGGACTGAGAGGCCCTTCTGTCCCTGGCCAGGTCCTTGTCCTTCAAGCACAGCTCAGACACCCCTGGCTGCAGGAAGCTCTCTGTACCTTCATGCTGCAGGCCCCCATAGCATGCTGTGCCTACCGCTGTCCCCACCCAGGTCACTTTAAACTGAAAATATCCCCAAGGTTTAGCCAGCTCCAGACTGTGTGCCCCTTGCTCACAGGAGACATTTACTTCCTGAGTAGATTTTGGCAAGCTGTCCCCTCCTGGGGGCTGACACAGGCCCGCCCCGACAGGTGTAGCACACATTTCCCACGCGTCCTCCCAGCTGTGTGACTTTGGCAGTGAACAACCCAGTGACTGACGGTGCTAGCCCCATGTCTATTTACCCTTATAAAAAGCCTGGGGGTGTCTCCTGCCTGCCCTCACCCAGGAAACGGGGTGATCTAGCACCAAGCCTGGGAAATCGGGGTGTAATAAGAATCGGGGCACCGAGGCACAGAGCTGCTAAGGTACGTGCTGCGTCCCCACCGCCAGCCTGGAGCTCAGGCCCTGCTCCCAGGCCCCGCCCACCATGGCACTTGCTGAGTAGGTTTGTGGCATGGAAGCCAGACGTCTAGCTCCCTGTGGCCGGCTGCGTGGGCTGCAGAGGCGTTTCCTCAGGACTCAACATTTTCCAGCAAATAGTGTGGCAACAGGGATGAGGGGAAGCCACCGCTGAGTTGCCACTTTTTTCCCCCAAGAGCTGCCCCATGTGAAGGCAGGGGCTGCTTCCTGTCCCTGCTGTTCCCTCTTCCCCACCTAAGATGACCCTGCCCAGCAGCTGGCAACCTGGTGCTGGGTTCCGGCCATTGAGTGCACACAGCAAGCGCATCAGGGAACCGGTGTCAGCTCTCCAGACTGGCCTGGGGCTGCCCCGTGGGAGGGCAGGCTCCTGTGTGCGGAGTCCTCACTGCACCCAGAGGACCCTCCCGGGGCTTCTGCTCCTCTTGGCCTGGCCCCATCGAGCAGCAGATTCCACACATTCCATCAAGGTGTGGTGGGGCCACCCGGTCCAGGCATCTTTGGGGTCAGGTTAGAGTCCAGGTTCTGTGATGGAGGGACTCCAGCCAGGCCAAGCTGAGGACAGGAGCCTCAGGAGCCACCGTCCTCACCCTAGACACCCAGCTCGGAGCCCACTGAACGGCCCCAGGCCGTGGTGCTTTGTTCTGCCACCCCAGGCCACCTGGACGTCCCCTTTCTCTGTGGTCCATGAATTGCTCTCCCTGGGGCGGCTGCGTGGAGAACATAAAATAATGCAGGGGAGTCACAAGCGGGTGCCAGGCACCCAGAGCTCAGCTGGATCCGTCACACCTCCCTGATGACCAAAGCTCTGGGTGACTGTCCCTCCTGCTCTCTGGGACTCATGGCCTCAGGGTAAAAAGACCTGAGGGCAGACCTGGTGCCCAATTCACCCCCTGAACTCCACCTACTGCTCGGGCGAATGGCAGCCTCTGACCTCCCCAGCTGGTTCAGGCCAGGTGGCAGGCGGTGGGCACTGTGCCTCCCAGCTGGGCATGAAGTCCCAGAGCCCAGCCTGGCCTGAGTCCAGGGGCGGTGCTGGGAGCCGAGGATGAGGACGGTGTCTGCACCTGGCAGGGGGCGGGGGGACAGGCAATCGGGGATGGAGCCTTGGTGTCTGGTACACTGACCTCCAGGCAGGGCTCATGCTGGGGCAACCCCGGCCTCGAGGACTCACTGAGATGGTTGGCGCCTGGGTTCAATAAGGCTAAGCCCAGGCTGCTGTTCCCTGATGCCCCCATTCACACTGGGGTCCCCAGGAGCTCTGCTTCCTCTGCTGTTCCCAGGACCTCAAAGAGTGCCGACATTAAGCAGGTCCGCAGTGAACACCCATCTTTAATCAGTGCCAAGGACAGACAGGGACAGTACAGGAACAGGGACAGTACAGGACGCTGGAGGAAGAGGAGGATGACAGACAGCTGCCAGTGGATGGGCAGACTGTCACGGGACTGTCCAGGGCTGCGGACCATGGTAAGCACTGTCTGGCTCAACCGGGTGTCAAGAAAGGCCTCCTGTGGAGAGGGGCTTTGAAGGCTCTAGAGGAGCTGATCAGGTGAGGATGCAGGGAATGGTGTGGGGGGAGCAGCAGCTGCAGGGGGGCGAGAGATGGTTCTGGAAGCCATCTAGAGCTGGGATGGAAAGAACCAAGGGTGCTGAGGTGTAGAAGATGACCAGGCTGAGGGTCAGACGGGGCCAGGGCCCCGAGGGCTGCAGGCTCTGAGGACACTGCAGGTTCTGGCAGAGGGCAGGGGCCCTCTGAGCCCCAACTGGGAGAGTCAGGCCGTGGCCTGGGATGGCCACAGAGCTCCAGCTTCTCCAGAGAAGGAAATGCCGCTTTCACAAGGGCTTTTATTAAACTCCCCCCAGTGCCTCTTTCAACAATTGCCACAGCCCTGGGTGTCCACCAGGGAATGGCCCTGTCAGTTTCCCCTGGTGGAGGTGGGGCTTGTCCATGTATCCGTGGCCTGGCTTGGTGGCCCTGGTGTCGGGCTGCCTCTGGAGGGGTGCAGGTGCTGTAGGGGGCTGTGGGCACTGGGGGTTGTGGGCAGGCTCTCTGGCAGGGGCAGGGGGCCTGTCCCTTCAACACACACCCTGAGAGATGCTCCTGAGATGCTGCGTGTTTCCGGAACTTCCCAGCTCCATCCTGAGTAGCAGAGGAGCAATAGAGGGCCAGGCACTCCCTCTTCAGTCAGCCCTGGAAAATGAGCCCTAGAAACAGCAAGGAGGGGGAGGGCCGCAGGAGGCCCTGTGCATGAGCAGGGGTGGCTTAGTAGCTGCAGCTGGCTGGAGAACCTCTTCCCTCTCTGAGCCTCAGTTTCCCTTTCTGTCTGATGAAGAACATGGCCTCTCAGTGCTATGACTCCACCTCAGGAAGTGCCCTTGGCCACTGCTTCATGTCATCCTCACAATTATTTTGTGCCCTTCGGTTACCATGTTCAGTGGGTGGCACACATGTGCACAGGCGGGCACCCGCCAGGAGTCTCTACGTGTGCTCAGACGTGGGGGCACGTTTCTGGATGAGTGGGTGCAGCTGAGTGTGGTGGGGTGAGTGAGTGAGGCCCCAGTCCCTGTTCTCCTGTCCCACCAGTCTCAGGACATACTGCCATGGCAGGGACCCCGGTAGCCCGGGCCTCACAGGAAGTTGGGCTCCCGCACCACCAGGAAGGGCGGGTTCCCGCTGTCCCCACCACCATCCAGGGGCCGGTACACGAAGTGGAAGTCGCGCTTGGGCTCACTTCGCAGCAGATAGCCCTTGATGCGATGTGGCAGTGCCTCGTCGGCCAGCTGGAAGCAGCGCCCATCCACCAGCACGAAGAGCCGGTGCTCCTGGGGCTGGGTCACCTCGAACTTCTCGGCGCACTGCGCACACAGTGCCTGGGCCACCGTGTCTGCCCGTGACGCCAGCGTCCGCGACTGCTGCTCGGGCTCCAGATAGGACACACAGATGAAGTCCTGCGGGGCGAGACAGAGGGCACGCCAGTTACCTGCAGGGCCAAGTGGGCATCTCGTTGGCCCCCACCCCGGTGCTGGGAACTGGGGCCAGCAGTGAGGAGCTGGACGACTGTGGACCTATCATTGCCTTCTCTGGTCCCCAGGCTCGCAGGAGCAGTTGTGAAGCTGGGGGTTGGGCACCTGCAGCCCTCCCTTACCCTGCGACTGAGCCTGCTGGGTGACCCTTCGCTCTCGGTCACTGGGCTGACTATTCTGGATCATTGAGTCATTTTTGAGTCCTGGCATTGAGGAGCCAGTGTGCCCCCTGGTGGCCAGTCTAGAGGCTCGCCCTCCTTCCTCCATCCACTCATCATTCCGTGGCTTCTCTTTCCCAGAGTTCCCCTGTGCCCAGGAACAATGCTGCTGGAGATCAGTGTAAATAAAACCAGGGGTGCGGACCTTACTCCCAACATCCCACAACTCAGATAGGTGGAACAGTTCAGGCCCTTAAGGCTGGAATTGCCTCTGGGCTCAGAGGCCAGGTGGGGACAGGAGGGTGGGGGAGAAGGCCTGGGGAAAGAGGGCGGGGAGCTGGGGGAAGAACACAGGGATTAGGACATGTGGAAAGGGCATTGTGTGAGCAAGGTTTCCAAGTACCTGGCCAGCACACTCATCACCCTGCACCAGCCCCAGAAAGAGGACAGTGTGGCCCCTGAGTCCCATGCCTGGTTCTGAATCTTCTCCCATTTACTGGGTAACCTTGACCTACTTAAGCCTGTTTCCTCAACTGTCCACTGAGTACACCAGTCATGACAGGGCTGGGAGAACTACACCAAGTCAGCCTCTCCTTCACCCAGGACCAAGCAGGTGTGCAGCGTGTGTGAGGCCGTGACTGCCCTCTGCTGGACAAAGTGGTAACAGCAGGGCAGATGGCTCCACAGCAGCCACACCATGGAGATGACAATGACCACTACAGTAGTGAGTGCTTATGAGGCCCCAGGCTGGGTCAAGGGCTTCACTGCTGCTGCCACGCCCCCTCTCTTGGTGTCACAGGGCTGTCCTTGTTAGGCCTCCTAAGGGCCCTTGCCTCCTACTGCTGACCTTGGGGCTCTGGGTGTTCATCCCCCAGGGAAAGGATTTAAGGAGTTGGGTGTTGACAAAGTGCTGGGACTGGGCAGAGAGTGTGTGCTGCCCAGGTTCCAGAAACTCTGTTGAGGGCTCCTGGCCTCTCTCCCAAGCTTCCCTCTTCTCAGTGGTGGTGGGGGTCTGTCTAATCCTCTGGATCAGCATCAGGAACCCACCGGCTGCAAATAAGAAGGAAGGAAGGGCTGGGCCAGGCTTGGACCAAGAGCATCCATATCCCCAAGCTGGTGGGTGTAGGCATGCCAGGAGGGCATGGGGATAGTGGTGGGCTGGAGCTCCTACCAGCTTGGGAGAGCACGCCTCTTTCCAACTCTAAGATCAGGGATACGAGCTGAAACTGGGAGTTTACACCATGGAAATTGACAGAAGCTAAATTCAGAGTTTTTTTTTTTTCCCTCCTCCTTCTTCAGAGAGAGCCATTACAAGGTGCTGTTGATTAGAGGAAGGAGTAGGGACATTAGCTTGGCAGCCTACACAGGTGCTGGGTTGGCGGAGCTCATCTGTTCACAGTCAGCTTGTGTGAATAGAGAAACTAAGTCCCAGAGAGGCAGGGATTGCTCAGGGTCATGCAGAGAGCTAGCTCAGAGCTGGGTCCAGAACCTGAGCTTCCGGCCTCCCAGGCCTGGGCTGCATCTGTTACAGATGGGCCATCTGGAAAGCCAGGAGTGGGATTCAGGACTGGTGAGCTCTGGGAGCTGGAGTGGTGGTGTCTGCATAGCGATAGCTTGTTATAACTCTCTCCATTTTCCACATTCTACTGTCTGTTCTGTCCTAGGTCCTGGGCTTGGGACCCCTGAGACATGTGAACTATGGGTGCTGCCCTCCTAGAGGTAATGGCTTCATACACAGAGGGTTACAACATGGTGGGATATGCACTATAATGGGGGTGGCAGTGGCAAGCACAGAGTCGGGGCAAGAGGGGGCATCAGGAAAGTCTCTGGCTGTTAGAGACCCTGTGTTGTCTCGAGGGCTGGCGTGACAGCTGGTGAAGGGAGGCAGCAGCCTGGGTAGAGGCTGAGCAGCCAGGAGCCGAGCTCGGTGTTGGGGAGCTGCGGGTGACTGGGTTTATTGCAGCCTGGGTGTGACGGGGGAGGATGCAGCCTGAATGTTGTCTGCATAGATGGAGAGATGCAGGGGTGGGCGGCTGGTCTGTTGGAACAGAATCAGGGTAACTCTGCATTTGTCCAGGGACCCAGGGGCAAGGCTGTAGGTCAGCTTGTGTCCCCATCTCCAGCCCTACTGGGGCTAAGTGCACAACAGGGGCTAGAGTCATCTCATCTGCCCCATCAGAACTCCCATGGCTGGTAGGACTTCTCTAGCCCCACCCATGTCCCTGGTCAGGAGCTGGACATACCTAGCAGGCCAGGGCTGGGGTCCCTTCCCCTGGTGGGAGCCCCACTATCCCCTAAGGGCAGGGCTGGCCAGACAGAGCAGGCAGTCGCTGTCACAGTCATTGAGCCAGCTGGGCAGCAGGGTCCTCCTACCGGCTCCCATCACTGGCCCAGGCTCACCTGCACCGAGGAGCGCGAGGCCCGGGCCTTGTTGAGCGTGCGCCTCCGCTCCCAGCGGTGGATGGAGTCCTGCACCTCCACACTCAGCTGCCGGGTCACCGTGATCTTGTCGTAGTTCTTGATGTGCTCCAGGGCCCCGTAGGTGGTGGTCAGATAGTAGGAGCCTGCGGGGTCGAGGGTGCGGAGGTTGAGCTAGGACACGAGCAAGGTGTCCAGGCTCCGCCCCGCCGCCGCCAGGGGGCGCCTGCAGCCCGGTCCCCAGCCTCCAAGACTGAGCCCCTGGCCACGCCCACCGCGCAGGCGGGCAAGGGCCCAAAGCCCAGCTCTGCTCAAAGCCGGTCATCGGTCATGGTTTTTCCCTTCGGAATGAAAACGCTTGCTTATTTTTAAAGAGGTATATTACAATGTAAAGGATGCGCAAGAGACAGAAACGTGGATGCCTTTAAAGTGGGCTGGGAGTGCCTGGAGCTTCTCCTGGACCGCACACCTTCTGAGCCAGGGGCTCTCTTGTTATTCTAAAAATAGCTTCAAAAGATGTGGGGGACACTTTAATTATTCTGTGCAGTTTTTAATGGTTTGGAATAAGTAAGCATTTTGAATGAGCCAGTTGCCCATTTCTTCTCACCTTCTTAAGTCACTTCACGTGCATTCTTAATCCCTAACGTTTCCTGAAGTAATGGAAGCTTCCAGATACTTCAGACCTCAGAATTTACAAACGGTTTTAAGATAAAAGACAATATCGTGCATGGATGCTTGGTTCATTGTCCTTAGCTTATTAGGGGCTTTTGGCTAAAAAAAAATCTGAGAAATATTAACCTTGTTGAGCCCCAGAGAGTGTGTGTGGGGGGGGTGACTTGGCCAAGGTCACGCAGTGGTCAGGGTCCTCCCTGGAGGGGAAGGAGTTCTCAGAACTCTCCGGATCTTCAGTGCTGTCACTTCCAGGAGCTGGCTTCCCTGCCTTTCATCAGACTTCTCTCCCTGGCCCCTTTTAGTGCCAAGACAGTGATTTTTGATTGTGCCAATGACCCAAATCCCATCTTCCCTAATGAACTGAGTCCCACTGTTATTTGGGGAATTATCACTGGAATGAAAATATTCATTTCCCGACTCCCAGGGTGGCATGGGCAGGAGCCCTGTTCTGGCTCCTTGGATGTGAGTGAGGCTTCCAGGAAGGCCTTTGAAAGGGACAGACTTCATTTGACATATCCCTTTGGGTTTTTGCCTGTCCCCATTCCTCCTTCCTGGAATACAGAGATGAGCCTGGAGGCCCAGCAGCTGTCTTGTGATCAGAGGTGGTAGGCACAAAGACAGAGGCCCACTTGCTAAGGAGAGCTGAAAAGAGCTGGCCCAGATTCCACCCTCATCAGCTGGAGCCTGCACTTCTTGATCAAGGTCACAGACCAATCCCTCGCCCTGATTAAGCCATTATGAGTTACACTCCCAACGGCCACGCTGGATGGAGGAGTCCCACAACCAGTGCAGGCCAGGTCCACCCCTGGGCCAGGGAGGGTGGGGGCACTAAAGGGGTCTATGGCCACAGGATCACCCACCCTTGGGTGACCCTGATCAGAGAAGAGCCACGAAGCCACTTCCTAGGTGAATGCCAAGCCTGAGTGTCCAGGATCTCTGGTGCCTCCAGCCCTTGCTGCCCTGAGTCCATGTCCCTAGGTAGCAGCCCTGCTTCCCTTGGGGACACTCTGTCCAGTCCGGGAGTCAGGAAACAGGGCGTGCAGTAGCCGTCCTGTGGTCCTGGGCGAGCTCTGTCTGCCTTGGTTTCTCTTCTGCAAATCCCATAACATTGTGAAGAGTCAACGGGAGGAGCCAGGGCAGGCACAGATTTAGTGACCTGTGGGCAATGCATGTGGCTCCATGACCTCAGAGTGTTCAGAGGCTCCTTGCCCTTTAGGGGCCGGGGAGGAACTCCAAGCCCCTCCAGGCGGCCTGCTGGAGCACTCCCTTCCCTGGGCGGCGAGCCATGCAGTACCTGCTGCGACCACTAGGTGGTGGCTGACACCAGTGTGAGGTCTGGGGACTCTGGGATGTGATATCTTGGTTGGAAAAACTCAGGGTGGAGAGGGGACCTGAGCAAAGGAGTCCCTGAGGGCATTTGTGGAAAGGCTTGAATTCTGGACAGGCTCTAGCCAGTACCTGGGCCTCCTGTCGGTCAGAGTGGTGGGAGCACTGGGGGGCAGGGTCCCACCATCCCTCCCTCATGCTTCCAGGAAGCCTCTGAGTTCTTCTGCCCTGAAGGCCTACTGCAGGGGGGGGGGGGTGGCTGGCCTTTGCTAAATAAATTACGTCACCTGGCACAGGCCTGGAGGAACCTCCAGAGCACACGGGTCGGCTGGCAGGCTCTCTGTGGGACGGACGCAGACTGTTTGCAGGACGGCGGAGCCGGCTCTGCCCTCAGCCTGCCTTGGGCCTCTGGTCTGGATTGGCAATGCCCATGTGGTCACCCAGCTGCAGTGGGTGGCATTAGGAGGTGGGGCCTTTCAGAGGTGACTAGGTCACCAGGGGGAGTCCTCCTGAATCAGGTTAGTGCCCTTCTAAAAGAGGCCCTGAGAGCGGCCCTGTCCCTTTCACCATGCGAGGACACAGCAAGGAGGGCCACCTATGAGGAAGGGCCCTCACCAGACACGGAATCTGCCCGTCCCTTGATCTTGGACGTCAGCCTCCAGAACTGTAAGAAGCCATCTCTGTGGTTCACAGGTTGCCCAGTTAGTGGCTTTGGTCATGGCAGCCCAAAGCCACGGACGCTCAGGTACCCCGGAGAATGCTGCAGCACCCAGTCTGGCCAACACCTTCACTGTGCCGGCCAGAGGGCTGAGGTGACCTGCCCAGGTTGTCCTGCAATCCGAGGCAGAGCGGCCCAGACTGCTCTTTGGACGCCACCCTCTTAGTTCTTTTAGGTTCAAGCCACTTAATTCCGGGCCTGGGCCCTGGAGGGCCTGCCCCAGCCCAAGCGTCTCTGACCTCCGTGGAGCTAGCAGCACCGGAACCTGCGCCAGTGGGGGGCTCGGTCTGTCCCCTCTCCTCACCCTCTTCTAGTGCTCACAGGTGGGACCCGTCGTCTCTCCTGCTTCTCGGGGCTGAGGTGATGGGGGTCCTGGGCACACCCCCAGCCGAGATGGGGGCTAGGCAGGGGGACTCAGAAGTGCCTCCCGCCTCACACTGCCCTCCTGTCCTTGGGCCCAGACACGTCCAGATGGAGGGTTGAGGCTGTTGAGTGAGGGAAGGCCCTGCCCACGCTGGAGACCCCAAGGCCATCTTGGTACCAGAGACCAATAGCTGTGAGGCTGGGCCTGTCCTAGGTGATGTGACCTCCCACACCCGGGTTTTTGGAATAGGGCAAAGGGAGGGTCAGGGAGGCGCCCCTGCCACCGCGGATCCTCCAGGTGCTCGTGAACTCTGTCCTCTGGCCCTTGGAGCTGCCGTGGTGGGTCTGCTACTGCTGTGGGTGACGAGGGTTGCTAGGAGGGAGGGGCCGTGCCATGGCGGCACCGTCATCTTGGCAGACACCTTGCAGGTGCCCTGGAGACCTGCCTGCAGGGCCCGAGGTGGGCAGAGACTCTGACTACCCAGGTCTGGCAAAGGCAGGCTGCAGGTCCTCAGGAGCCTCGGGTCAGAACCTGTGGACGGTTTCAGACCTTCATGGAGGAAGTGGACTCTGCTGGGTCTCAGAAGTGCCCAAAGTGCCCAGAACAGACCAGACCTCCTGCCTGAGCTGCCTCGTGCTCCCCACCAACCCGCTGGGCTCCTGGGAACAGGGACAAGGAGCCCTGGAGGCCCCAGCAGGACTGGGGAGGGAGATGCAGGTCCACGGTGAGGGCTGCTAGCCACGAGGAAGGCTTCCTGCTGTCCCTGCTCAGCATGGTGCCTGGCCTGGGGCCCTGTTTGGCCACAAGGATTCAGGATGAGGACAGAGCAGGAGTCATGGGGCCACCACTGCCAAAGAGCCAGCCACCCAGACATCTGCCCAGAGCCCCAGGGCCCCCTCCACATTTCCACCCTGCAGTGACCTCCAGGGTCATTGAGTCCCTCCCGCGTAGGGTCTGGGCCCTTCCTTTGGCAGGACTTTATGATTTCTCCTGAGGCGGTCAGCAGCACGTGGCTGCTGTGGGAGATTTAGAGAACGGAAAAAATGTGAAGAGGAGCTGCCACGGGCTCTGCACTCAGGGCTTTCCTTGGTCACCGTGCCCCTCCCCCCAGCCCCTCTGCCCCCCAGCCACTCCATCAGCCTCTCCTCAGCGTTTGTCACGTGGATTGGGTGCAAACTCATCTTGTTTGCTCATTGGTTTAACCTGCTTGAGGTTTGATTCCTCCCCTGGAAGGAAACTCTGAGAAACCCCACACAGAGGCAGAAGCCCGGCACCATCTGCTGAGTGAATGAGTCACTGGCCCCAGCCCAGGGACCTTCGTAAGAGTCTTAGCACTTTTCTTGTTGATGTATAAGAGTCTTTTACATATGGAGGCTGTTAAGTCTTGGTTTACTGATTTGTGGGGACACTTTCTCCTGGTTTATTGTTATCTTCTACTTAGGGTCATTTTTGACATTTAAGAGTTTTGACCTCTAGGGGTTACATGTAGGGCAGCCCCAAGACCATGGAAAAGGTTCCTGCTGAAAGCCCCAGGCAGGCTGCTGTTCCTCATAGGGGTAAATCCTAGGATAGCAGTGCTCCGGGTTTGAGGAAGAATGCCGGCTGGGCTCACGGTCCCTGACCCTTCTGCCTCCCCCATCCTGCCATTCTTTCCCTCAAGTTGTGGGGCCTGTAGGGACAGGTCAGTGTTGCCTGGAGCCCCCTCCCATCTCCTCAGCTTGTAGTGCTTCTGTGCGCTTGCTTGGGGGTGCTGAACCCTAAGAGGATGACCTGAGGAGGCGGAGGTCCCCAGGTGTAGGATGAATGAAGTGTTCATTCATTCTGTGAGCCTATCAGCCTGTCCTGCTCGGCACTGAAGTCCAGCCTGGCATGGATGACTGGATGGGCAAATGGCTGTGAGAATGGATGAGTTGATGGATGGATGGATGATTGGATGGGTAGATGGACGGATGGGAGGATGGAATGGATGAGTTGATGGATGGATGGATGGATGGGTGATTGGATGGGTAGATGGACGGATGGGAGGATGGAATGGATGAGTTGATGGATGGATAGATGGGTGGGTGATTGGATGGGTAGATGGACGGATGGGAGGATGGAATGGATGAGTTGATGGATGGATAGATGGGTGGGTGATTGGGTGGGTAGATGAATGGATTGGAAGATGGATGAGTTGATGGATGGATAAGCTGATAGATGGGTGAATGGATGGATGAGTGATTGGATGGGTAGATAAATGGATGGACAGATGGATGGATGGATGGATGATTGGATGGGTAGATGAATGGATTGAAGGATGGATGAGTTGATGGATGGATAAGCTGATAGATGGGTGAATGGATGGATGATTGGATGGGTAGATGGATGGATGGATGGATGATTGGATGGATGGATGATTGGATGGGTAGATGGATGGATGGGTGGATGGATGAGCTGATAGATGGATGAGTTGATGGATAGATGGATGAATGGGTGATTGGATGGGTGGATGTGTGGTGGATGAGTTGAATGGATGGATGAATGGATAGGTGGAAGATTGAATGAATGGATGGATGGATGGAAGACTGGATGGATGGATGAGTTGATGAATGGATGGATGGATGGTGGGTGGATGGATGAACTAAAGAAAATTTGGCTCCTTCTGAGCTCCTAGACCTCATGTATGTATATATGACAAGTTGCCCCACCTGCAGGAAACATTTAACTAAAGAGGAAAGTAGCTGCAGAGACACCAGAGCCACGAGCCACGGTTACATAGGACAGTAAAGCTCACAGCTCCCCTGATCTTTCAAGAACTCACAGACTTGGTGGAAAGGGAATTCCTGGAGACTGAGATGGAGCAAATAATGTTCCATGCATGTATGATGATGTCAAAATGAACCACTATTATGCATGATTATAATAAAAACACTTTAAAATAGAACTCACAGAACCACTCACATGAAACTCTCACCCTAGAAACATGCTAAAAATGCAAATAGATGCAAAAGAGAGTCAGCTAATCTCAAGAACCACAAAGCCCAAAGGGGACACTGGGGGCCTGGTCGGGGCTCCTCAGAGCTGGTATGGGGCCATCTGCCCTTCAAGGGATTCTTGGTGGCAGGGTGGCTGAGGCTGTGGGCGGGAGGAAGTGGAGGGAAGGAGGCAGGGGAAGGGAGGCTGGGGGTGGGTGCAGCTAACCACACCCCTCCCTCGTCCTACTGGGGAGCGGGGACTTGCCACCTCAATAACCTGCCCCACCAACAGAGGTCCTGAGCAGGGCTGGGTGAGCAGGGCCGGGGGTCCCTGGGGCCACTCGGGGAACTGACCACTCCCTGTCAGACTCCTCACGTGGACACTGCCCGTGTCACGTCTCATCTCCTACGCTGCTGCCACGGCTCTTCCCTCTGGGAGGAACCCCTTCCCATCTTTATCTGCTGAGCCCTGTTCTCCTCCAGCGCTTCGCTCAGGCATCACCTCCTCCGGGAAGCGCTCCCTGACTGCTGTGCCATCTGGCCTGGGGTGTGGGGGGCCGGGGGTCGACTCACCCTCCCCCAGCTGCAGGGCGGGGTCCATGAGCTCCATCATGTACTCCACGCTGAGCAGCATCTCGGTCAGGTTGCTGCGGGCCAGCACGTACATGAGCACCGGGAGGAAGTCGTCGGCCCCGTAGGGCTTCCCTGGGGGGGCAAGAAGGAATCTGTGAGACCCGGGCGCCCCTGGGAGCTGCGCCCTGCCGGGGTGGGGGGTTGTGGTTTGCTGGCGGGGTGGTCACCCCTGCAGAGGAACATGCCCACTCTTTGTCCCTGGGATCAGCCTCCTGGGGAGGTCCTGAGGCCCAGGGCAGGTCTGGGAATGGGGAAGTGAGAAAGTGCTCTTGACAGGGGTGAAGAAGAACCCAGCCCCTTCCCCTTTCTCAGCCCCCCCCCCCACCACGTCCTTGCTTGGCCACCAAAATCGCATCACACTTATTCACAGACCCACCCCAGGGCAGCTGTCTGCCTCACACCGAAGACCTCTGGGAAGGTCCCTGTCCCCCCTGACCATGCATCTCCCTGCCGACCTGCAAACCAGGAACCTCCCTCAGCCAGAGGCCTCAGCCAGGATCTCACCTTCACCATGACCCTGAGCTTCCGCCTTTCCTGAGGCGGGGTGTTCCTGCAAACCCCGAGAGCAACAAAGCACCCCGCTGCCTTTGGGGGACAGGTCCCCGGGGCCCAGAGAATCCCAATGGCAAGGGATCCCTCGCAAGGCAGGTGGAAGGTCCCCAGTGAGGGACAGAGGCAGAAAGGAGGGTGGAGGCTGGGACCAAAAGGGGCCGCCCCAATTTGCCCCTGGGCTGGCTCTGAGACCCTCCTTGGGCAACCCCAAAACTGGAGTTTGGACGTGAATTCACCCGGGGACAGGATGCCCCTGGCGTCCAGCCTGCCTCTGGAGCACACCTGGGGACTGAAGCTTGGCAGCGAGGCTCTGCACTGTGGGGCGCAGCCTTGCTGGTCCCCCATCCCAATTCCCACTTCCTCTAACAAAAGCAGGTCAAGGCCCAGGCCTGGGCTCAGCCAAGGCCACAGGGTGGTGTGTGACCCCAGACAGGTCTTCAGCGGTGCTGCTGCCTCCTGTGTTTTGGGGAGACTAATAAACAGCCTGAACACTTGCTAAACAATTTACAGTTCTTTCAAAAGATTTATTTCCGCTTGACACGTTTGGCAAAGGATTTAGGTGACCATTGGGGAAATACAACTTATGACAGGAAAATTAAAATAAAAATGTAAACATCAAGACTAATATAAATTATGAAAGGAATTCCAGGAAAAATCAAAACTCAAATAAACAAGAACCTGTGCAGTTGCTTCTTTAGAATTCCAAACCTGGCTTTGAGTTTCCTAGTGGCCAGAGTGAGGAGGGAAAGCTCATCTGTTCTGTTTTTCTCATTGCTCAAGAGGAGATAGAGCTGAGACTCGGGGGAACCCAATTATTGTTCTAACCCTTAGCTCTAAAATAAAAATTTCACATGGGGCTTCATTTGGGGGACATGAGCTGTGATTGGCAAGTCCCTGCAGCACACATGGGGACATTTCACAGGGATGTCATGTTCAGGGCAAGCACTTCCGGGAAGCAGAGTAAATTTCACAGTTGCTGATGCTTGTTCATATCTGCTCCTCACAACAATGATATACAGAAGGCGTTGCTTTGCCTCCTTAAGGAGAAGACTTCAGAGAGCTCCAGTGACTGTCCCTTGGCCCTCCCTAGGGTTCTGAGTGTAAAGGGCTGGCCTCTGGCCTTGGGTCTGGGTTCGAATCCCACCTGTACCACTCACTAGTGGTGGGCCAGGGAAAGTTAACCTTGGCAGAGAGGTTGGGATTTGGTGCCCAGAGCGTACCATGGTCCAAGTTGACATGGTGGCCTGGGCCAAAGTGGCCTCTCATACTTTGAACCAAGTAGAAAAAGTAGATGAATGATCTACAGTTTAACAAAACAGAACGAAACACTGAGTGCAAAATTCTGTGTCTCTCACTGGTCCGACACCGTCACCCGCCCCCATAAAGTCACGTGCGTGCCCTGGAAGCCACTGGCTGACTAGAAATGACTGTTCCTGTGGCACAACACGTACAACTGCCTGTGTTTATTTAAAAGTTGATACGTTGTTGCTCATTGTGGATTTTTTTTTTGCATTAAGTTTTATGTTTTAAAATAATTGCATTAAGGGCCGGGGGTGCAGTCAGTGGTCGGGCGCTTGCCTACCATGCATGAGGCCCTGGGTTCCCTTCCAGCACCCACACACATACACAAAAAGGATAAAATATTGCATTGAAATATGACTTATCTTGCCATATGACCCCAAAATTCCATTGTTAGTTACACACCTGACAGAAATGAAAACATTATTTCCACCCAGTGACTTGTACACAAAAGCCCACAGCAGCATTATTTATAATAGCCCCAAAGTGCAGATGGCCCGGGCGCTCAGTGCTGGTTGATGAACAGATCACATGTGGTGAAGCTGTCCAGTGGACGCCACTTGGAAACAGAAAGGAACCAAATAATGGTCCATGCTAGGATGTGAAGACCTCGACAGATTGACAGAGACAGAAAGTAGATTTGTGGTTTCCAGGGGCCGGGCTGGGGGAGGCCGGAAGGGAGAGTGACCACTGATGGGTACACGTCAGTGGTCTTGGTCACACGACCTCAGGCAGACACCAAAAACCACTGCCCTGCTTTAAAACACCTGTGGATACGCACACACACACACACATAAAGTGCATCCTGACTGCTGAGCTTTTGGGGGACCCTTACAGTCTGTACCTAAGAGGAGAATCTCAGCCCCTTCACCGGAATCCTGGCCTAGTGGGAGAGGCCCAGGGCAGGAGCTGGCAGGACCAGCACTTGGTGCCTGGCAGCCATTATGAGGGGTGCTGGTGTGGGGCCCTGTGGTCCTGCCTTCAAGGCCTTTCTAAGTCTCAAGCCAGGGACTGTGACATCGGGGTCATGGATGACTGGCCAAGGAGGGCTTTGTGCTCCTCGCCGCTCAGTCCTGCTCAGGCTGGCCAGAGAGCTGGAGATTCGGCTGCTCCCTTCCTCCTGGACTATCCAGGCTTAAATGGGACAGGGCGACCCCGAAATAAAGACTACATTTCCCAGCTTCCCTTGCAGCTAGGTGCAACCATACACCTAGGTTCTGGCTAAAGGGGTCGTGAGGGAGGTGGCGCCTTCAACTTCCAGGTCATGTCCTTAAGTGGGAGGAGCCTGTGGATGGAGAGAAGCCGGGAGGATGGTGGAGTAGCAAGGTAGAAGGAGCTTGGGTCCCTGGGGATGGTGTAGGGGACATGAACCCTGCACGGGCGCCTGAGAGGGAGTGAAGGTCTGTTTAAATCCTGGGGTGTGTGTCTGGGTTGCCAGTGGCCCAAGCTTCAGCTCAGCTTCTACAGGATGTGAGCTGCAAACATCTGTGGACAGTGTCCCCCCGGGGCTGGGTCACACCCCAGGAGCCCACTGCACTGCTCAGCGGGTTCAGGGTGGACAGGAGCATCTCCAGGCTTCCCCTCGGCAGGCAGGGCCCAGCCAGCACACCCACTGCCAGGTCCTCCAGGGCACAGCATGCAGTGCTGGCCACGAGGAGCGACGGACGGCCTGCCCAGGGAGCGTGGCTGTGCTCGCCACGGGCCCAGTCTGGTTTTCCAGAGGACAGTGTGCTGCCGCAGCCCTCCTGACCATGCTTTTCCTACATCTGCAAAATGGAGCCAGCATCACGGGCCCTGATGGCGCTTAGGTTGCATACAATCAGAAAAAGGATGGGAAAGTGCGTCAGAACCTGTGAAGCGCTGCCCAAAGGGACGTCCGTGTTCTGCCCCCTCAGTGGGTTCAATTTTCCCACCTGTAAGATGCACAGGCTGAAGGCATTGGCCGTGTGCAGCACTGAAAAGCAGCCAGACAGACCTGGGGCTCAAGTCTCAGCATAAAGCTTCCAGCTGTGTGGCCTTGGCCAATTGCTTTACCTCTCTGAGCCTGCATTTCTAGTCCTATGTGAACTGACACAGAGAACACGACTATCCTGTGGGGTTTGGGTGGGGACTCTACAGCAGGTTGTTCATGGGGTGTTCCCGCCCTGCTCCCATGGAGACGTCTGCTAGAGGGGAACATTGGTTCTTGTAGCTCTGTGTGCCAGCCCTGCCTTCTTCCAGGCCTCTGTGGCCTCCCAACCCGCAGAGTCAGTTTGGGGGAGACTCCCGTCTCCTTTATGAGCCTGAGGCATGACTGAGGAGCTCCTGGGGAAAGACAGTTTTGTGCCTGGGTTTATTTGGTCACTAGCCTGTGCAGATCTTGTTTCTGTTTTGAGTTACGAGTTGGGGGACGAGGCGGGTGCCATGGTGCCGCCGTGACAGTCCTGCGCCTTTAAGAACTTTCCATGACCAGGCAAGCGATTTTGCTGGTTCTCAGCCAGGTGGTTTTGCCCTCTAGGGGACACCTGGCAAGCCACCTCTTGGCTTCCAGGTTAGGGAAACATCCTCCAACATACAGGACAGCCACGTAACACAGAGTTACCCCGTCCCAAGTCTCTCAGTGCCTGGGGTGAGAAGCCCTGCCCGGGGGGTGGGACTTTCAGCCCCAGGATGGTCCAACTGAGGCCCAGGGCCGGGGACCGAGAGGCCTAGGGACAGAGAGGCCCCAGGACTAGGGATTCGAGGTCCCAGGGCTGGGGACAGAGCAGCTGGGCCATGTGGTACCATGGAGACAGGGGGAGGGAGTCTCTCAAGACTGGCTTTGTGCCTATGGGGACAGAAAGTCCTTGGCCCTCACCTGCTCTCCACGTAGTCCTTGAGGACTCCGGCTCGACTCCTGCAGGGCTTGGGCCGGTGTCCTTGTTTCTGCCCAGGGTGTTCAGCTGCCCACCGTGGGGGACACCCCCATCCCACATCTGTCCCTCCAGTGACCCACGAGCATTGCACCCCATCTCCCCCGGGCCCACAGCCTGCCCAGCACGTGAAGGGGCACGGGAGTAGCAGAGGGTCAGTGTGTGAATGAATGCCAAGCTCCCAGCAGGACCCAGAGCCGACTTGGACAGGCCTCTGTAGGGCTGGGGTCCCTCCCTCACCAGCGGCCACGCCAAGGTGTGCACCACCGTCTCCAAGGGCAGCCCTTCCTGGACCTCCCATGCCCATCAAGGAGCCCGCTTCCCTCTGTCCCCAGATGCAGAGCTGGGTGGCCTGCCTCTTCCTCGGGGGTCCTCTGACCCGACTCGTCCTGCCCCAGGTTAGGGTCACCGTCACAGATACTGGGGTCTGCTGTGGACCTTCCACAGTGCTGTGCCGGGAGACCTTCACAGTTGGCTCTTAGAAGACAAAACAACCTCTCTGGCCGGCCGTGTTTGCCAGCCTTCATCACGTAACTGTTTCCACAATGGCCAGTTGCAAGGTACCACCTTGAACATGGAGGAAGGAAAAGCACGCAGTTAGCTCCCATAAATCGGTACGGTCCATTCCTGCCCACCAGTGGCCTCAGGTCACAGGGCCAACCTCCCCACCAGAGAGCTGAGGCTCAGGGCTGACCGGGTTTGCTCAGAGCCCCAAGCTGGTCCCTGGTGGAGCTGGACTAGAATCTGGGTCTCCCCCTCGGACGTAGGCGGGAGACGTCCACACGGCCCCTAGGACCTTGTAGACTCTGGGCCAACACAAGCTTCAGGCACAGCTGAAGCGCACTGGCTCCAGCCCACCCCCAGGGAGCAGCCGGGAATTCTCCTGGGAAGCCTGGAGCCCAAGGCTCAGGGCTTGGCTGACCCGTGCACAGCGGGTCCTCAGCCAGCACCCGGGGACGCTGGGGCAGGTTGTGGGAAACTTCTCCTGTGATCTGAACATCTGCGCCTGTGGATCTGGGCTCACGCCTGCCTGGCTGTGCATCTGAAACCCTGCCGGCTGCAGTCTGCATTTCCTGGTGTTTCTGCTTTCTTTTTTGCCACGTTCCATCTGGTCGCCAGCTGTCGGCCTGGGGATCACGCTGGGAAGAGCTGTCTGGCCCCTCTGCAGGTCTCATGGGCTGGGAGATACTGGAGAAGGAAAGCGCTCTTGCAGGTATGTTTGAGCTGGAGAGCGCTCACCTGGGTCACGCAGACCGTGAAGATTAGAGGCCCTGACTGTGCCAGCGGATGTGCTGGGTGACCGAGGGTCTCTCACCAAGCCACCTGGAGCCTCAGTTTCCCCATCTGAAAACTGGCACATAATAATACACTCAGGGCATCATATAGAGCCTTAGAGCATCACTGAGAGGATGAAATCAGGTCTGGTCTCTTGGGAAGCATTATCTAAAGAAGTGTTAGCA
The DNA here is from genome assembly GCF_052094955.1 of Ictidomys tridecemlineatus. NCBI lineage: Eukaryota > Metazoa > Chordata > Mammalia > Rodentia > Sciuridae > Ictidomys > Ictidomys tridecemlineatus. Next base: position 112,753,028 of record NC_135481.1, on the reverse strand, counting down.
AATGCTTTCTGTAAAGGGCCAGATAAATATTTTTAGTTCTGCCCAGCACACGGTCTCGGTCCCCATTGTTAAAACAGAGCTGATGTCACATAAACAGCCCTAGACACTGTGTAAATGAACACATGTGGCTGCTTTTCAATAAAAATGTGTTTATAAAGTCAGAGGCGGGCCAGAGTGAGCAGACCCCTGCTCTAGAGGAGAGGGTGTATCGGCTTGGGCTAACCAGCTCTGCCCCTGGCTTTGCTGAAGGCTCCCACTGAATGCAGGTGGCTGATGCAACAGTCCTGGGGCTGCACCAGGTGCAGGACTGAGCTGCTTTGACCTTTGCCCTGCACCATGCTTCCAGCTTAATGCAATTCCCTTCCTCCCAGAAGTCTTCCCTAAGACCCCTACCCATGAGGCTTCATGCCCTTAGGGTGGGTTTCCTGAGTCCTGTCAGTGTGGAGTGGAAAAATAATTAGCAGACATTGACTCTGAGAGGCCTCCTCCGGCCCAGAGAGCAACTCCACCAGCCTAGAGCCCTCACCCTGCTTTGTTCCTCCTGGTCTCTCATCTGATGATGCTTTGAGTTTCCATTACCTGTTGGCTCTCTGTGTCCCCTGCAGAATGTCATCATTACTCAGTGGAACTGTGCCTTGCTCAGAGTTTATAACCAATGCCTTGGCCGTGCCTGGCCCCCAGTGCCCCACAGCGGGTATTTAATATGTGTATTTGCTGAATGAATGAATGAACATAAGTTATCGCCCCACACGATCGCTGACTATTTACTGCTGTTTTTGGCATAAATGGGGACCCTCCTCAAGACGGGTCTGGGTCTTCCTGGGTTTGAGGCAGCGGCTGAGCTTAGGACCACAGTCCAAGTCCCTTGTCCACCACTCAGCTGTGACCCTAAGCGTGCCACTCTGCCTCCCTGAGCCTCAGTTTTCTGGACTCTAAACTGGGGGTGATAATAGGGTCTCCCCCCACGAGGTGGCAGAGAGGCAAGTCTCGGCATGGTGCCTGCTGCGTCACTGAGGTGAGACCTTTGACCCAACGGTCATCAAAGATGGGAGCGTGAGGTGTCCCAGGACCCTCAGGATGTGACATCAGACTGGACTCTGTGAGGGAGGAAAGTGGGGTTGGGAGTCTCTTCCAGGCCTGTGCTCTCTCGTCACATGGACCACAATGCCCAGGGGGACCGAGATGCCTCCCTGAGCCACCATAGGGAGCATCCTGCCTCTCTGGGAGCAGCCTGGTAGGGAGCCGGGGTGTCCTTGGCAATTACCCACCTGCCTGGGAGGTCCCCTCAAAACGCCGGGGGGAAGAAAGGCTTCCAAACACTGGGCCCACCTTTCAACAGTAAGCACTTGTCATCTCCATGTTAATGCTGAGTCCCCACCCCCCTCCGCGTCACAGGCCTCTGGAGTCCCCATCAAGTTTCTGTCCCGTGCTCTTCCCCAGCTACCGCCCCGACCTGAACCAGCTGCAGACTCTGGGCCCCTGGTCTCTGCCAGGTGGTGGTATCTTGGGGTGTAGGCTCCGCTGGCCTGTCCACCACCCAGCTGGGGGAGCTCCATGTCCCCTAGGGCCAGAGCCAGGTCACACCTGTGGCATCAGGTTCCTGAGGGAACCACAGGCAGCTTTGGGCCTTCTACGGCCTCTCAGAGTCTCCTGCTCTTCGTCCTCCTAGGACAGGGTGGGCACCACCTCTCTCCCACCTTCAAGGGGGCTTCCTGGGCTTGGGTCCCCTTCTCTCTCTATGGCAGGGCCGGCTTTCAATGCCTGGCGAGGACGTCCCAGGCTGGGAACGACGAGATGAACCTAGAGACCTACCACTCTCTCCACGCTCATGAGGGCCCCAGGAACCGGGTGTGCTCCTGGGAAGGTGGGCCGAGTGGACCCAGAGCCATGGCCCTGGGGGCTCCCTCACCTGCTGGGCCCAGGCCCTCAACCCGCTGTCGTGGAAAAGGGACTTGGTTTTGATTCTCAAACTTGGGGTTCGTTTCCAGGCTGGCGTGAAGCGAGGTGACTCTAGGTGTGGATCCTGGCCCACCAGCATTAAGGGCGTGACAGCAGCCACCTTCCTGGAGGACAGGGTGGCCACTTAACCCAGAGCTCCAGGCTCCAAGTTCCCCTCCGCCCACTGTCCCAGCAGGTCCCACCAGCAGCCAGGCCCTGTTTGATTCTTGGCAAGTGGCACCGAGCATCCTGGGCAGTGGGGCAGGCGAGAGGGAGGGCACCCTCCAGGAGGCCTTGCTGGGGTGGGTGGGGACAGGGCTGGCAGAGGGGTGTGAGTGGAGTGCCCGGAGCCTGGACTTAAGATCTCCCAATGTCAAAGCCTCAGGAGGAGTCAGCTCTATGTGGCGCAGGACCTCGACCCAATCTCGGGAAACATCTGCGGGCACGGAGGCGGAGCTTTGCCTTAAGGACGGAGGTGGGGACAGGGAAGGAAGCCTGCATTTCAATCTCAAAAACGCCAAGGTCCTAAAACACCAAGATCAGGCCCTGGAAACAGCCGGCATTAAAGGAGGCCAGACACAGGCACCGAGCAAACGCAGCACCTGGCTGGTCTGTCACTGCGTCCCGAACCCAGAAAGGCCAGAAAGGACCTCGCAGAGCCAGGTGACAACTTGGTGCTTCAGATAACGCACCGTGGATGAAAACTACTGAAATGGAAAACGCCACAGTGGTCACCCGCGGGGGTCTCGCCGCCTCTGAGACAGAGGTTCCATGACACCCAGCAGAGCACCCAGGGGTACGGCCCCAGGCGGTGTCACTTCCCCCTGTGATTCAGGAAAGGTCAGGTCTGCAGAGAGGTGGGCAGTGGGGTGGGGGAAGCTGCGGGTGAGGAGGTGATTCCCAGGGACAGGTAGGTGTTCCTCTTTCCATGAGTTATTTACATTCTTGCAGAGCTTGAAGTTTGAAAATATTTCCAAATCAAAGGTTAAAAAAAAAAAAGCCTCAGAACTATTTATTTCAGACAAAACCCCACGCGTGTAAAACAGGTCCCAGCAGAGCTGTCTGCGGTGAGGCCGGCCTGGGGCCCAGCTGTCTGTGTCCCTTAGGCGGCCTCCCTGGGGTGCCTTGTGGGGCCTGGCTTGGAAACCACGAAGCGGTTCCCCTCCACGGTCTGGGAATGTGGGGAGCAGTGTGCCTGCATCCTAGCACTCACACACATGCCCAAGAGGGGATCTGAGCCCATTTTGTGGGTGGGCAGACTGAGGCCCGGGAGGTCAGTACCCAGCGCCCTGGTGCCCAGGTGCTACCCGGCTGCCCGCCCTCCGCCCTGAAGCAGCAGCTGAGGAGTCTCGTCCCACCCGGGAGATGCCACCAAGGCTGCACATGGCAGTGGGGGCTTAAGCCCAGGCCCGTGGCCCTCAGGCCTGAGGGCGCGGCCCTGGCCAGCGGGGCGGAGATGAAATTGGGAACCACTGGATTCCCTGTCCAGCACTCAGCCAGCGGCGGGCAGGGAGCCCACTGTCCCCCGATAGGGAACCCACGGTGGGGGCTCTTCCCACCAGCCTGATCCTGGCCTCACCTGCTGGCTCACTGCCTCTGTCCTGGGCCTCCCCGATCAGCCTTCCCTCCCCATCAGGCTGCTGCTCCACCTGTGCCCCAACTCCCACTCCCCCAGCTCCCGAGACCCCCACAGCTTCAGACCCCCAGCTCCTGCCCCCCCAGCTCCTGACCACCCCCAGCTCCCGCCCCAGTCCCCTTTCTCCTCATGCCCCCCACCTGCTCTCCCTGGTTAGAAACCTGAGGCATTTGAAGGTCACACCACGTGACGGGGTTTTAAACAGAATCCCAGGAAGCCCCAGGCTTCTGATCAACCAGGACCCGCTGGGCACGGAACAGCCCCCTCCCCGCTGCAGCTGGTCCCTGACCGCCTCTGAGGCTCCCAGTACCTTGGCCTTGACTCCCCCCTCACGCTGCGAGGCCCAGGGGTGGACAACGTCCCTCACGAGACACCCGTCAGGGAAGGTGGCACTCTAAGTGCTGAGTGCGGGAACCTGCTGTGGGAGTGGCTGTGCCCCCCACAGGAGGACGTGAGGCGAGGGGGGCACCTGTGCCACCTGAGGGGAGTGGGTCAGGCTGTTCCACATCCCCCCAGCCCAGGGCAGCTTATGGTCTCTGACGCTGACCCCAGCATAGGGACCTCAGGGTCTGTCTCCTTCCTGGCTTGGCCCTTGCTGAGGCTGTCCCTACATGCCACGCTGGGCACCCCGAGCCCACCCGCCCAGCTGCTGCAGAGCCGGACTGCCGCCCTGTGGAGGTCTGCCGAGCCTCTGGAACATTCCAGCCAGCCCTTCCCGGGCACGACGTTTTCCTGGGGCTCTGTGCCTCCAGGGTTGGCCACGTGGAGCTCGCCGAGGGCTCGGGGTCTGCAGGCCCCCCGCCGACCCCGCCTGACTTCTTTGGTACAGTTTTTAGGAGGGTCCCCAGTTGAGCTGGCATGCTGGGCCTGTTCTCTGGCCCGAAGACTGCACAAGACCCTTGACTGCCAAGTCCACTCCCCGAAACTCTAGGCCACACCCCGGCTCTGCCACGGTCCTCTCTCTCTATCGCATTCCCGAGGTCACAGTGAAGTGTCTGTATAGCTCCCGCTCAGTGTGGTGTCCGCCCTTGGGGATACGATTCCGTCTCACAAGTGGGCAAGGGACACAGACAAGCACAACTCAAGAGCGACTCCAGCTTGTGCCAGGCCTCAGGGAGCTTTCCCGGGGTGAAGGGCCCTTGTCCCCCTCCCCACTCCTCTATCAACAACTGCTCTCTGTTGGCCCATGGCCCAGCTGGCTGCCCCTCTCCTGGGAGACAGAGCGCATCCCTGTCCTCCATCAGCCAGCAGCTGCCCACACCGAGGCCAACGTCTGACAGTATTCCCAAGCGACTGAAGTGGCTTCTGAACCATGAGGGCTCATTCCCCTCCCAGAAAAGCTGTCTGTGAAGGGGGAGGAAATCAGGCCCCAAGGGGTAGGGTGACCATTCACACAGGTAGCAAGTGAAGACCAGACTTTTTTTTTTTTGGTACTAAGGATGGAACCCAGTGCCTGATGCACTCTGAGCAAGCATTCTGCCTCCTAGCTACTTCCCAGCTCGGGACCAGGAATTTGAACCCGGTTCTACCCGGCTGCAGAGGTGACAGTTTTTGCATTCTCCATTACCATGGCTGCCATGTATAGTTAGACATGTTGCTTACTGTACAAGGGGTGACTAGGGGATGATCCCCCCCAGTGCTCTGTTCACTGAGGTGCACACCACGGGCGCCTGCTCTGGTCTGCCTGGAGGAGCGCTGTGGCCACGGTATTAGGAACCATCCCAGTGATCCCCCTCCCCCTCTGCACCCCAGCGCTGTGGTTTTGCAGATCCTGTCATCGAGAGGGGAAGTGCCTCACCCCTTGAGTCTGGCTCATCTTGTGAGTAAACAAGCTGGAGAGATGTGTCAGTGCGCCTGTGCAGGCTGGCTCTCCACGGGCCTCGCCTGGACCCCGGCCATGGCCGCAGGTGCAAGCCTGGGTAACCTGTTGGCCATCCTAGACCAGCCCACCACCAGAGGGGCACTGCTGTCCCCAACCAGCAGGCCTTCGACTGGCCACCTGGCAGCCCAGCTGAGCGTGGCCAGCATCGCTGTTAGGAGGAATGGTGTCCCTTCCAAACTCACGAGGAACTAACTCGGTACCGAGAGCCGGACCTTATGTGGACGTGGGGTTGTTGGTTGCAGATATAATTAGCTCAATGAGGTCACTCTGGAGCAGGGACAGCCGCTCATTCAACATGACCTGTGTCCAGGTAAAGAGGAGAAACCTGGGCACAGACACGCACACAGGGGACACCCAGTGCAGAAGGCAGAGCAAGCAGGAGGCAGGTGGGTGCCCATGCTCCGCGGCCTAGGGAACCATGACCTTGAACTCCCAGCCCCAGCGCTGGGGGGGACAGCGCATCTCTGCTGTGGCCATGCTCCAGTAGCCCCAGTGCCCGCGAAGGCCCTGCCAGGGTGGCTCTCTCGCCCGCTCCAGGGCAGCAGCCCATCACATCTTCCCTGTCCCAGGTCACCCCTGGGAGGTGCCGGATGCCCAGCCCTCCCCCCACCGGGGCCTGTGACCGGTGGCCTGGCCGGACCTACCTGGGCTGCCGAGGGCCATGGAGTCGTAGATGAGCTTGCAGGTCTTGAGCAGGGTGGAGATCTTCTTCTCGGGTGAGTAGGCCTTGTGCATGCTGCAGAGCTTCTGCAGGATCTTCTCCATGACGGGCACCTCGGGCACGCTGGTGGTCACGCCCAGGTCCGTGGTGGTGGTAGACAGGATCACCAGCTGGTTGTCCTTGAGCTGCTGCAGCGCGCCGTCCCTGGTGTGGATCTCGAGCAGGCTGGCGTCGATGGCCTCCTTCAGGGGCTTCAGCACGCACTTGTACAAGGCAGACTCCACGATGGCCTCTGTGGGTGGCCAGGGGGCGAGGGTGAGCACACTGGCTGCAGGGACCCTGCCACCGGCCCTGCAGCCCTCCATAGCCGGGTCCCGGGAGGGACACCTCTCAGCCCAGCAGGTAGACCCCATGGTCCTGACGGGGGGGACGTGTAGTGCATCCAGCCAAAAGCCACACTGCAGACACCGTGGCTCAGGAGGGGAATAGTGTCCCAGGGTCCTCATATCCTAGTGGTTCCCTCAGAGCCTGGCACACAGACTGCTGGCCCCGTCCCAGCCTCTGGGTCAGCCCTGACTCATGTCCCCACTTCATTTCGGCTGGACTCTTAGCCAAAGGAGCAGCCTTGCCCGAGCAGCCCTGGGTCCATCTGCCTCAGCCTCCACCTGTGTCCACACTGCCTTCTCCCTGCAAGGAGGCCCACCACTCTCTCCACGGCCGGGCACCCTTCTCCTGCTCCTCCCTTGGGCCCAGCTCCTCCTCCCCTATTTTGGAAGGCAGGGCTGATCACAGCTTGCTCCGGGCCACCTGGAGCCTGCCATGCCCTTCCACGTCCTCCGGGCCAGCCCCGTTCCCAGGCCTGGGATGATCTCACAGCCTCGCGGCTCTTTTTATGCTGACGGTTCCTAAACATCTACCTCCAGCCCACACTCTTCCCCAGAACTGCAGACTCAGGTCCCCGGGGCCTACCCGACGGCCCCCTAGGACAATAAGTATCTCCGAGGTCACATGTCCAACACCGATCTCCTGGACTTCTCCCTGGTGCCTGTCAGGAAGTGGCCTCCCAGGGACACCAGCGCCTGTCCTTGGCCTATCTCCTCTCTCCCCAACATCCCACGTCAGCCTGTCCTGCTTGGCTTCCCCAGCAGACCCAAATCCAGGTCCTGGCTCCTCCTGCCCAGGCCCTGCCCACTCCTGGCCACCTTCAATGTGCGCCTGGACAGTGACAGTAGCCTCGGAGCTGGCCTCGGCTCCCACTGGGCACTATGCCCCCAGTGCATATTTGAGGCCACGTCGCCCCCGCACCCCCCTACCCGAGGCTTGACCTGCTGCAGGGGAAGCCGAGTCCTCGGGGAGGTGCCCAGGTCCTGTGTGACCTGCCTTCCAGGTGCCTCCTGCCTGCCCAGTCCCCTACTACTTCCTCTATCCATTGCTCAGGTTTCCCACTGGTGGCCGGCCACCCTGCTGGCCAGCAAGCTCTTTGAGGGCAGGAGGGGCTCCTGGCTTTTCCACTCTCCTGCACTGAGGCTGCAGTGGTGGGCCTCGCCCAGACTGCCCAGAGCTTCCTGCCCAGGGGACCCCGCTCCCCAGGCCCCCGCACAAGTGCAAACACGGCACCAGCCTCAGACTTCCACCCCCCACGCTGGCAGCGCCTAGTCCGTGGCCTGGTGACTGTATCCATTCCCAGGAGGTGGGCAGCAAGGCCAGCCTCTGCAGGGCGGCCTCCAGCTTGGCCCTTTGTTATCAGGAAACACTCACAACGAACCGCCTGTGACGTGGAGTGCCCCGTGCCCCTTCCTGTGCCCAGTTCTGACCCTCTCATTACGGGAGGGGGCTGCGAGGGCTGGGGAGCCCGGGGGAGGGGACCCTGGAGGGCTGGGGAAGTGACCGCTGCCAGGTAGCTTATCAGCAACTTGATGTCTTGGCAGCTGCTTTGCCCCAGCAATGTGACCTGACCGAGTAGTTCCAATGCTGATGTGGCTGCGAGGTTGATCGCAACGACCCCTCTGTTTCTCAGTGTGAGTCACAATTGACAGAGGGTTTGACAGCTACTGGACTAGAGGCTGGTGAGGCTGGGAGGCCAGGGGGGTCAGAGGAGTGAGCCGCCTCGCGCTGGTGCCCCAGAAACAGAGTCCAGGAGAGGGATCTGGGCACCCCAGAGGTTCTGTGGGACAGAGGGAAAGTGACCAGGGAAGTGAGGCAGTGAGGACAAGGTCTCAGCCCTAGTCTGGTCCCACAGGGTGCCTGGGAGCATCAACAGCACCACATGGTAGTCCCACCTGAGGGAAGGGCCCAGTGTGCCCCCCATGGTGGACGGTGGCTGTTGGTGGCAGAAGGGGGTAAAGGGAGGGTGGCCCCTACGTAACTGCAGTCACTGCTCTAGAAAAGGGTGGGCATACACCACTAGGAGCCACCTCTTGCAGTGGCTGCAGACAGGGACATGCACCCAGGAAAGGGGGTGGGGGACACCAAGTGTGCCCACCGCACAAGCCTCCTCTGTCCTAAGGGTCTGTGGGGTCTATGTGCCACGCCATCCTTCCCTGCCTCCCACCAGCTGCCAGCCCCTGCCCAGGCACTGACCAAGCTGCTCCTCCGAGTGCAGGCTGGGGTCCACTAGGGCCTTGAGCTCGGTGCTCTGCAGCAGGTAGCTCTTGAGCTGCGTCATCATGGTGCGGATCTCCTGCAGCATCTCGGTGCTGGACGTCTGGCGCGCCATCATCTCCGTGCTGTACACCCTGTAGTCCTGCACCAGGCTGCCGAAGTAGGAGCCCTTGTCCTGCGCCAGCTCCACCACCTTCTTGTACAGCTTGCGGTCGCTGGAGAGGAAGGCGTGGAAGACGCTGGTGAAGCTGACGAAGCTCAGCCGGTGCCGCGCCTTGTCCAGGATCATGGAGGGCTTCTTCTTCACGCTGGGGCTGCCGAACTCCAGCTCCTCCTCGGCGCTGCTGGTAGAGTAGGAGTCCTGGTCCGTGGCTGAGGCAGGCAGCCCCAGGTTCTCTGAGAGCGAGGCCAGGGAGCCCTTGAACCCCGCGGAGCTCTGGGGACAGGCGCTGGCAGGAGCATAGAGGAGCTGAGTCCCGGCCTGGGGAGCAGGACTCTGGCCTTCTCTGGGGGCACTGGGCGTGGGTTTCTCTGAGGCCACCTCCTGCGGGGGGTGCTCCGCGCTCTCCGAGGGACTTGGCAGGCCTTGGGCCAGCTGCCTGGAGACGCGCTTCTTCCTGGGGGGCGGGACCGGGGGTTGCCTGGCCTTCCTGGGAGGTTCTGGCTTGCTGCCCAGATCACTGGCTTTGGCCTCTGCCTCTGGGCCTTGCTCTGTGGTCCTTGGAAGTCTGTCCCCTGGGCTGCCTGAGGTCCCCTGGGGAGGTGGGCTGAGTGGGGCTGCCCTCGAAAGCACGGGTGGGTCCCCCTCTGCCACCATCCCTGCACCGTGGTCTTCCAGGGACACCCTGTCGGAGACGCGCCGTCTGGGAGGAGCAGCTGGAAGAGTCTTCTTCAGGGGCAGTGGAGGGGCCTGGGCTGGCTGCGAGGGGCTGGGGCTGGTCCTTGGCGTCGGCTCCTCCTCCCTGAGGGGACCCAGCCCGGTGGCAGGTCGTGGGAGCCTCTCACAGGCTGTCATGGGTGGCTGGCTCGGATGGTCGGGGGTCCTTGGGGTCCCTGGGGTCTGGGGGGCTGATGCTGCAGGAGAGCCGGGCAGTGGACAAGCCGGGCCTGCCAGTGTGAAGGGCCGGGCTGGGCCAGCGGGGTGTGGGGCATGCGCTGGGGGTGGCGGTGGCGGGCGGCAGGGGGCCCACTTGGAGGTGGGCGAGGCGGTGTCCGAGGTGGCTGGCAAAGCCCGCGAGGGGCCGCTGCCCAGAGGCGGCAGGTCGCGGGGCAGGGTGCTGCCGCAGTCCTCGATGAACATGGGATTCACCAGCCAGAGCCGGTCGCTCCCCGTGGACAGCTCGATCTCGCAGGAGCAGTTCTCATAGCGAGCGGGGGGCCGGGGGGTGCAGGCTGCGGGGGCCCCGGGCCCGGGGTCTCTTGGGGGCTCTGCTGAGTTCCTGCGGCCTCGCTGGGGGTTCAGCGAGGAGTCCCAGAAGCCTGTGGGAAGCAGAGACGGGGAGGCCGTGAGTGCTCAGGTGGGTGGCCTTCGCGGGCGCTGGGGGGCAGGGCCCCGAGGCCCGTCAAGGCGGCTGCTTCACTGTTCTGGCTGTTTCCCACCTTGGACTCTTAAACTTCTCCCCACTTCCTGCCTCGAGGGGAAGCCCCGGCCACCCTCCCCCGCAGAGCTGGGTGGGGCTGGGGGGATGTGACAGGCCCAGCTTCAGTTCCGTCCCCTGATGTGACAGCCCACACAGAGGGCAGCGGGACCCAGGGTGGGGGTGACAACGGCCACGCTCCAGAGCCAGGCCACCAGAAGGCTCCCGTGGGGAAGGCATGGCGCAGACGGGGTGGAGGGGACAGAGGCTGGAGTCCTGCAGCTGCCCAGTTGGGTGCTCTGGGGCAGGTCACTTGGCTCTCCCAGGCCTCATCCTGGTCACCTCTAAGTGGGTCTCAGCAGTGCCCACATCACTGGGACGCAAGAGAGGACACTAGGTCCTGGGAGGGGACTCGGCCTGTTTTGGCCACCGTAGTTGATACGGGAAGAAGGAACCCAGGGATCGTGGCCCACGGGACCAGCCATGGAGAGTACCTGATGCTGCAAACCCACCACACTCGGGGCTCTTGAAGTTGACTGAGAGGCTGGGACCAGGCCCCGTGGGGAGCAGCTCGGCCAGCAGCGGCTCTGGTGCTGGGTGGGGCCCAGCACTGCCGACAGGCTGAGCCCCGCGGGTTCCGCAAGTGCCTGCAGCCAGCGAGGCAGGCCTGGCTCGGGAGTCCCTGACCTTTGGGAGCCACACCGTCAAGCTTCCAGGAATGCTCGGGACTCTCCCCAGAAGGGCATGGGGACACATCTTGAAAACAATTTCAGTTGGCAGACAAGCCACCCTGAGCTCACTCAAGCAGTTCCTCCTTCAGAGGGACCCAGGTCCTGCTCAACCTGCAGATTGTAGGAGCAGAGAGGGGCTGGCCAGGCCGACCAGGATTCCCGTGAGAGCTGGAGCTGGCCCGGCCTGGCACTGGGCTTCTGCCACCTGGGTGAGATTCATTCATAAGAAAGCCACACAAGGAGGTTCTGGTGTGCGACTGTAGAACAGGATGGTCGCAGATAACGACAACGTGCCGTGAATTTCACAAAGCTAACAAGGAATTTGAGTTTTCACCATAAAGAAACGATAAATAAGGAAACTGGTGTGTTTGATCTGAATTAAACCTTACAGTGTATCGCTGTGTAACCAAAGCCTCACTCGGTGACCCATCGATATGTACAACTTTATGCTTTTATGTATCAGTTAAATAAACTTAATGTTAAAAAAGGAAAAAGAAGACCATGCATCACAACACCCAGGGAGTTGTTGGCGTGTCCAGCGGGTGGGTGGCTGGCTTTCCCTGGATTATGTCCACACCCTGCCGGCAGGCCTTGTTCCCATTTTACAGATGAAGATAAGAAACTGGACCAAAGCTCTTGCTCGAGGTCACAGAGTTGGTGAGTGAGGGAGCTGGGATTGGAAGGGGCAGACCAGCTCTGAAGCTTCTGTTTAGCCTCCATGTCACGCAGCCTTTCTTCATAGGAACTTGCGACACTTCCCCTCTCGGTTGCTCTCCGAGTGCTGGTGAGTGGCAGGTGGCTTGCACCCCAGAGCTGGGGTTGTGGTAAGAACACAACGGCCTCTTGGCATTGATAGTAGGGACATATGGCTGGATGGTGGGTGGGGGCCAGGGCAACAGTGTGTGCCCACTCTAAGACATGGGCACGTTCAGGGACTTGGTCCTTGACAATCCTGCTGGCCAGGGTCAAGGTGAGCAGCGTGCACTCCAGGACACAAAGTCAGCTGCCTCCGCCAGGTGTGGGTACCCCTTACTGGAGGGGAGTGGGGTTCACTGCTCAGCCCTGCCCTGGGCAGAGACCCTGTATCTGGCCACCAGCCAAGAAGGCCAGCAGTCACCACCATAACAAGATGACAGACGTCCATGTGTCCCTCCAGCATGCAAAGCTCTGTACATCACAGCCACAGGATACGTCTATCCAAGGCAGGCTGCCCTGTGTCGGGGCCAGCTACTCTCCATGATTGCCAGTCCTTGCTCTGCTTTCCTGGGCAGCTGCTGGCCCCTCCAGGGTGGACTCACTCCCTGGGAGCTTTGTGTTGAGACTAAAATGCTCTGGCCCTATGAGGTGAGCACTTCTGCACAAGGCCAATACAGGTGTCTCTTTGGAACTTTCCAGAGCACAAAGCAGCAGGTGGCCAGCCTGACTCAAAGGTAACTGGGGCAGCAGCCCAAGTTCCCCCAAGACCCTTCCTTTGTTGAAGGTGGATGTTGGCTAGAAAATGCCCAGAACTGCTGGCCAGGACCAGGACCTTCCCATCATTGCTTCCTACATCCTTCAAGCCTATGGTGGGTTGCAGTTCTGGCCCCTGTATCTCCTTTCTAAAATCGTCTGCTGAGTCTTCATCCCACTCCTTGTGCTGGGGTGTCATGGACAGGCCACGTGCTGCCTGACTCTGTTCCTGTGCTGCTTGGGATTCTTTGGCCACCCTTTCTACTTGATAAGCTCTTGCTCATCCTTTATGGTTCAGGTCACATGGTACCTATCTGGTGGAGGCTTCTGGATGCATTCACCTGGCTCCTGTGTCCCCCAGCTCTGAGTGTGCTCTGCAGTGACCACTGAGCTACAGTTCTTCTCTTGTCTGATGCCCCACCAGGCACAGACAACACCTGTGCCTGGCCCACCTGCACATCTTTAGTGGCCAGGGCAGGGCTCAGCATAGAGCAGAGCAGGGGCCCAGCCCCGGACTAGCTCAGCCAGTGTGGAGGCAGGGTCCAGGGGAGGGGATACAGGAAGGGTCAGCTCTGATGGTAAGGTGGGACAGCCTGAGGCAAAGGGGATGAGGAGATGAGACAGTGGGCGAGGGAGGCCAAAAGGAGGGCATCCGAGCTCTACGTGGGTGGACCGTCCACAGCATGGCCTGCCCAGGAGAGCAGGGTGGGCTGCCCTATGCAGAATAAGAACACGCTTCCCTCGGTTCATCTGGATTCCCGCAGGAGCAGAGCAGATGCTGGGTTTCAGGGGAGGGTCTTAGGGCCCATGATGCTGCTTTCCTATCCCTGGTGGTTGCAAGTGGCAAGGCACAGACCTCCAAGCCATTGCCGCTCCAGGGGAGAGGGGAAGTTGGGAGCTGCACTGTAGAGTCTGGGCCCTGTGAGGGAAGCGCAGCCGCAGCACAGGGTTTTATGCTCAAAAAAAAGGAGTAGTAACTTTCTCTGCAACCTGCAAAATGCCAAGGCCAGAGAAGAGGAACATAGTGTCATGCAATCCTAGTGGTTGGCAGCGCTGCGTGTGCCAGTGCCCTGGGCACCGTGCCAAGCTGTGGAAGTTCCCAGAAAGGGCCCATCCCTTTGCTGCCTCTCTTCATCCCTCCAGCCAAGGCCGCCATTTTGCTGGCCTGAGCCTCCTGAGCCTCAGTGGGGGATGTCTCTTGTGAAGTGTCCGTTCCTACAGTCCTCAGAGGGCCAGGCTGAGGTCCTGACAGCAAAATGAGGCTCCACCCTTGGGGACACCTGAGCCAGCAGCAGGACAGAAGGAGATGAATGAACACAGCAATGTGCCCCAAATGCCATCAAAACAGCCCTGAAGCCCAGGGAGTTCAGGGAACATATATTTTGGGGGCCTCCCAAAGGTGGGTTGTTGACTAGTCGTTCAAGTTTCCAAAGAATATTTAATAACTAGGAAAATTCTCATTGTATCATAAGGAAAAAGCAAATTACAAGCAAACATGGGTGAGCTAGAGAACATAATGCTTTTCCTGAATGTACTTTAAAAATATTAAACATATATATTGCAAATATGTTTGAGAACCACTGCCTGAAACCCTTATTCCCTGAGTTCCTTCTGCACTTAGAATCGACTGTGTGCAGTTCAGAGCTGAATTACTCCCTAGGCGGGTTTTGTAGCCCCAGCTAACCGAAACTCTAGAAGTCCAAGATTACACCTTATATAGCCTGCACTGTCGATCGCTGGCTTTTCCCAGTCCAAACTTGGACTTCCTGACGTCAGCTCAGGAATGAACATTCTGAGCCGTCACATGAAGCCGAACCTGCAAGCAAATGGCTCTGTTTCAGCAACATCATCCCTGTCTGAACAGCAGGGCTTATTTTACCCACCTAAGAAAATGAGTTGAACGTCAGAGAAAGAAAATAACTGATACTAAAGATAAGGAAGACATGTGCCTCAAAACACTTACCATCCCAAGATCGTCAGATGGGCTGAAAGTCTGACAGATCTTTATGCTGAACTAAACACCCCTTCACATTGGGTCTAGGGCAAAACAAACCCGAAGATCACAAAGTACGTTCAAGTTCAAACAGAACAAAATCAAAAGGCAAGTCACAAAACCGTACTTTCTGCAAAGGTTATGTATGGTTTCCATTTTCATGTTTATCTGGGGTTGCCAGTTAAAAGCAAACACAGCAAGCTAGGCTTTTTTTTTTTTTTTTTTTTTTTGGTACCAGGGATTGAACTCAGAGGCCCTGAGCCACATCCCAAGCCCTTTTTTATATTTTATTTAGAGACAGGGTCTCACTGAGTTGCTTAGCACCTTGCTTTTGCTGAGGCTGGCTTTGAACTCTCGATCCTCCTGCCTCAGCCTCCAGAGCTGCTGGGACTATAGGCGTGCGCCACTGTGCCCAGCGGCATGCTGGACATTTATGGGAAAGCTATGGGGGAAAACAGCGGTGTGGACAGGGTCTGACGCAGAGGGCAGGGCTGTCTGTCATCCCTCTCCCAACGCCACATCCTGGCCCTACAGCCAAAGGCCACCACGTTGATTTCCACTGGGGAAAGGCCAGGGAGGGCAGTGCTGAGGGGCTGCGGGTGACCAGGCCTGGCAGAAGACTGGTGGCAGGGGTCAGACACAGCTGAGTTCCCGCTCAGAAAGCCCGAGGGTGAGTCCAGCCCCTGCCTCGCCCTAGTGTGGAAAGCTTTTGTGGATTTTTGTGTCTCCTGAAGAGCTTTCCTGAAGTGTCACTCACATAACTACCCACTTAAAAAAACACCCCAGTGGCTTTTAGTCTATCCACAGGGCCGTGCATTGTCACCACAATCCATTTTAGAGCATCTTAACCATCCCCCAGGGAGCCTCCATACGGATGAGCACATGTCCCCATCCCCTGGCAGCCATTGACCTGCTCCTGTCTCTGTGGATCTGCTGGTTCTGAACACTTCATGAGGACAGACCCGGGCCACCTGTGTCCGCTCCCTTCACCCAGCATGTGTCGCCAAGGTTCATCCATGCTGCGCCCGTCCTGCGTCAGGGTTTCGCTTCTTTTTCCAGATGAATAAGCCCTTTAGACTCTCTGGGTTTCCATTTGCCTCCTCAGTAAAATGGGTTTTATGTGGATACATGAAATAACAAATGTGCGCACCTGTGTCCAGGAATCGTCCTCCAAAAGTCCTCTTGGTTTTCCCTGAAACACTGACTATACCGGGGAACTGTCCCCCTCTCCCCCTCCACATTATGTGGCTGGCCACTGGTCATATGAATTTTCCCTGGAGAACCTGCATGAACAGCAGTAGCCAGAGGGGCTGGGGTCAGGGCCTGGCCAGTCAGAGGAGAGAGGGAGCAGGACTTGAGCAGGCCAGGGGGCCACAGGCAGAGAGCAAAGGCAGTGACTGTTGCCCCAAGCCCAGAGACTGTCCACCTTCCCTTCTGGGAGATGGCATGGTACTCTTCTCTCTTTTTATCCATGCTACTTTGAGGGGTTTTGGTTCTCTGCTGCAAGAGTTCCTTGCCTAGAACAGCACGTGACATGCTTAGCACAACCCCAGGGTGCCTGGCCCTTGCAGGTGGCATGCTCTGCTTATTTAACACCTGGGCCACCCCTGGGCCACATTCGAGGGCTGCTGAGGCTCAAGCCTGTGAAGGCCAGGGCCAGGGCCAGTCCTGACACAAAGGACCCCTTCAGTTCTAGGTCCCCTTCCACTCAGGGCACAGACTGGAATATCAGCCTTTCCTTGGCTCTGAATCTGGGCCAGCTTTCAGCACCTGGGACACTCTGTCCTTCAGCATTTGGGGACACTAGGTCTGAACAGTGCCCTCCGGATCCTAAGCTGCAACACATTGGGGTTTCACGTAACTCCCATTCTCCAGGAAGCAAGAGCCGGGGGTGCATCTGGGCTGCCCTGGACCTCCACCGGGGCCTCCACTGGGGCCTCCTTTCTGCACTCCCACGAGGTGTCTGGGGACAGGTTCTCTCAGGAGATGCTCATCTGTACCAGAGGAATGTGGTCCTCCAAAGAGGAGCAGCTTGTTTCAAATCCAGAGTGTTCCAAAGTCTTGGGGCAACCAGGCTCTTGCTGGCAGAGAGGAACCTGCAGGGGTCTCCAGACACGCAGGCCCAGGGACACTTGCCTTGACCCACAAGTGGGGTCAGGGGTGCAGCAAACCCACCCTGACGGAGGTCATGCCACTGCAATGTGGCCACCGACTGCTGCTTCCAACAGCCACAGAGGGAGTGGTGACGTGTGCAGTGAACTGTGGGAAGGACTCTCAGGGCCAGTCCCACCCAGCTCTGCCTGTCCTTTCCAGGCCACCTGGGCAAGCCCCTCAGCTGGGCTAAAACTTGCCCTTCTACTTTTAAATTGTATTTTATGTCTTTAAAATACACAAGGATCACACAAAGCTAGTGCTTGGCCGTGGTTAGAAAGTATCAATGATGTTGTTCTAGACCTCGGGGTAGGTCATTTGGATTGTGCTAATTGCAAAATTGTCGTCTGTCCTACACCCAAGCTCCAGGGAGGGCAAAAGCCCAACAACTGAGATATCTGTGGGGGCAGGGAAGGTGTGGAGTTCAGGGTTGACTTCCAATGTCAACTGAAAGCTGGCCCCAGAGTTTATACACCGGGTGACTCTGCCCAGCAGCAGTTTCTGGGCGGTCACAGGCAGTGTGAGATGGAGGAAGGTGCCTGCGTTCAGCTGCCTGGGTTCAAGTTCTGTTCTGCCAGGTGCTGTGACATTGGATGTGCTATTTGACCTCTTGAGCCTTAGTTTCCTCTGCCTCAAAATGGGGAGGATGACAACAGTCTTGACCAGGCCATTTGGAACTGGGATGAGTCACTGCAGCTCAAGAGGTGAGGACACAGTTGATGTTGATTGGCTGTCAACTCCAGGTTAGACAGCCAATGAGAGGGCAGATCCAGGAGGAGGGGCCAGACCTGGGGTCAGACTAGACCCTCCCTGGGTTCCCAGGCCAGGCTGCTGTCCACCACTCAGCCGTCCACTGTCCACGCCTCTGGACAGCAGTATAAGAGATGCCAGCACATGCTGTGGTCAGAGGCCAGAGTCTGGTGGCCAACTATCTGGCCACCACCCAGAAAGGCCTTGGTGTTGCCCAGCTGTCCCAGGGACATGGCCTGACATGAGAGGCTGTGCCCTGGGTCTTCCTGGCCAGCTGTCTAGGATGGGGTGGTCTCATGACTGGACTCCAGGTCCAGTTTGGTCTCACCGAGCTAGGGCCCTGTTTCCTCACCTGCCACCTGCTTTCCTGGTTCCATGGGGAGCACTTACCCAGGCCCAGGTTGGAGATGGTCTCGAGGTCCGTGAAGCTGCTGGCCTCAAGGATGGCCTGGGGCAGCCGCAGCGTGAAGGGCAGTAAATCTCTGTGAAGACACGAGGGGCCACAGGTCACGTCTGGGGAGGGGTCTTTGTGTCCCTCCCCCTGATTTCTCAGCCAAAGATGCAGCCCACGTGGGAGGAGCCCTGCATCTCAGCGGCTGGGTTCTCCATTCAGACCAGAAACTTCCCTGAGCCGAGCGAGGCTGAGGCCAAGGGGCATTCCAGCAGGTCCAGGTCCTGCCAGCCCAGGAACCTGGAGATGTGGGAGAGCCCAGGTGGGCGGGGCTGGCTCCTCCCTGCTTTCCCTGGTCTAGGTTTCCTCTAAAGGTGCCACCCAGGGGAAAGGGCTGATCCCCCCCCCCAACTCTGTGCTGCCCTCGGACCCTCTGCTCCACATGGGGTCACGCTGCAGGAGCAGCCAGGAGCCCTGCTCAGCACGCAACAGCTGGCTCTACCCAGGCCTGTGGTCTGAACGGGGGTGGGGGGGGTGGGGGTGGGGTGTGGGGTGTGGGGGGTGTCAGGGCTCCCTCCTGAGATCTGCAGAGGAGATTCAGACAGACGGAAACGGAGGCCCAGAGAGGGAAAAGGATAGGTCAAGGTCGCATGGCGGACCCCACACTGCTGACTTCCAGCCCAAGGCTGTCCCTCTGGGTGGGTGGGGGGTGCTGTGGCACTGCTGGGGCCAGGCTGGGTGGTCCCACCTCTATGCCCACTCCATGGCTCAGGGCTGTCAGCCCCCTTTCCAGCTCATCCTGCTCTCCGGCTGCCCTAAGGCCACTTCCTGCCCCCTGAGGATGGGAATCATACAGGAAGGAGAGGACGCAGGACAGGACCTGGAGACCCAGCAGCTGCCATGAGGATCAGCCTTCTGCTCCCGCTCCTGGCTCAAGCCCTGTCCTCCAACACTGAAATCCCCTCCACCCTTCTCCAAGGAGAGCCTCCCCTGGTGGCTCCTGGCTGGATGGGGCAACGGCCCAGGTCCCCATGCCCTGCAGACTGTTTGTCATTGGTCTCATGCAGACAGGTACTGCCCGGGAGAGAGCGGCACAGACTGGGGGATGGGCTGGCAGGTCCCCAGACACTCCTGAGCCTGAGGTGTGGATGCGGCTTTGGGGTGGGGGTGGGGGGCTGGAAGTGCTTGCACTGGGAGTCCATTCTGTGGATGGAAATGATGAGCGGAGCATGGCGGGAGGTCCCAGGCCTGCTCTCAAGGTCATGCTGTGTCCCATGGAACAGGCCTCCAGCTGATCCTTTCAGCTCCTTCACTGTCATTGTGGTGTGACCCTCTCGGAAGCCAGAGGCCGCCTAGGCCCCCTGTCAAGGGCCCCATTCTGGATCCCGCAGGGTTCCCGATGCTGGCGTCCCGTCTCTATCACCTACAGTGTATGTACGACGGTCCGCAGAGGTCACCCAGCTTGGCGCTGCCCGCCCCACGCTGGGCATTTTTCACTTCTCTCTGTCCTCAGCCCCTGCTGCAGAGGCAGGGGTGCCTCAAACCCCACGTCCAGGGCCTCCCGGTCTGGTCCCTGTGCCATCTCTCCAGCTCACCCCCCAACATCTGCAAGGGCCTCCCGCTGCCTCCCAGGAGGTCATGCTCAATGTCCCACAGCTAGTGCCACTGGCCCGCTTCCCACTTCTGAGCTGGCATGGAGTGGGGACAGCAGCCCGTCCCCTCCACCCACATGTGCTTAGATTCTACGAGTCCCTCAAGGCCACACCAGGACCTCTTCCTCCCCCCACGGTGGCTGCTGAGGGTTTCATCCATCTCTGCTTCCCCTCCGCCACCAGCTCGGCACTCCACCCGTCACCGCCTCCCATCCAGGAAGGGCACGTGCAAGGCGTGGGTGTCTGCTGAGCGCCTCTGTGGGCAGGCGCTTTCCAGCCTCATGCCCCAGGATACCATTCTACTATGTCACAGCGACCAGACGGGGAGGTGGGAACCCCTGTGCTACAGTTGAGGATGCAGAGGTTCCGAGAGGTCAAGAGACTTGCCCAAGCCCACCCAGCCAATTCACAAGCCACTTACATTTTTTTTTTAAGAGAAAAGGAACTATCATTAATGGAGCTTTTCAGATGTTATCCCACTTCATCTTTACAACAATCCATGAGGTAGAACCATTATCATTTTTTTTTTTTTGGTCAGTACTGGGGATGAAGCCCAGGGGTGCTCAGTCACTGACCTACTTCCCCAGCCCTTTTTATTCTTTTGAGACAGGATCTTGTTAAATGCTGAGGCTGGCCTCTAACTTGCAGTCCTCCTGCCTCAGCCCCCACGTTGCTGGGATTACAGGTGTGTGTGCCACACCTGGCTCATCTCCAAGTTTTAAACTGTTAGATTTCTGTTTTTCTTTGCAGCACTGGGGACAGAACCCAGAGCCCTGCTCATGCCGAGCATATGCTCTATCACTGAGCTACACCCTTAGACCTAGATTTCATTTAAATTAGGAAAGAAACATATTCACTGTAATGGAGTTAAACAATACAAAAGTGCTTCAAATAAAATGAGCAGGCCCTCCCCTCGTCAGAGTCTCAATACCAACCCTTGGTGTACATGTGTACCCTCCTTTGTCCTTCTCTGTGCATTTACACACACACAAAATGGCATTACGTTATACATATTCTCTGCAGCTCTCTTGCACAATGGTAAAGCTGCAGCAAGAGAACATTTCACAAGTCCATACATGTATACTGACCTTTTTTTTTTTTTCTGTGCTGTGGAGTATTCCAATATGGTCACCGCTATTTTCTTCTTTTGATGGACATTTAAACTTTTTTTTTTTTTAATCTCTCGTTAATGCTAACACAGCACTTGCTCTGTACCCTGGTGCTCTTCTGAGCACTTTACATAGACAAGCTTTTCAAATGTTTTCAACAGCTCCACAAAGTAGCTCCTATATCCATCTCATAGCTAAGAAGATTGAGGCACAGAAAGGCTTAGTGCTTGCCCCCATCCCACAGCTGTTAGTGTCAGAACCTGAACTTGAACGCAGGCAGACTGGCTCCAGGGTCCAGGGTCTCAGCCCCGAGACTCCACTGGCTTTTAGCACAGAAGTGATTTCTAAATTTTTATGGCATCACACAACCCTGGGAAGAGCAAGCCCCACACGTGACCCTTCTGCCCAGGTGAGTGCTTCTATGGGGTAGCTCCCTGGGGGTAGGCCTGCTGGCCACACGTATGCATTTGAGAAATGACAGAGTTTGCCAAATGGACCCCATTCCTCAAGACTGTCCCAGGCTAACAGGGCAGCTGGCTCTCCCTCCCCAGTTCTGACCAAACCCACTCCTCTGCCCTGCCCTCGGGGGGCCTTAGTGGTGTCTTCTGCTCAGTGGCATCACATTGCCCAGGTTGCAGGGTGTGAGGGGGAGGCAGGCTCAGAACTGGCTGAGATGCTCGGCTCAGTCACCCCAAATCCAAGTCCTCAGGCCTTGGACAGTGCCAGGACAGCCCTGCAGGGGCAGTGGGCAGCTGCTAAACCCTCATCGACAAGCGAAAACCTCAAAGGCCTAGACACTTTGGAGGGACGCCACTGTGTCCTAGACACCTGTCCACACTCTGCAGACGGCCAGCGTTGGAATTCCCCAGGGAGCTATGGGAACTGTGGATTCCCATACCTGAGCCTGAGGGTGCCCAGCGTCAGGTCTGGGGACAAAGCCACGAGTGTGAGTATGTGTGTGTGTGTGTGTGTGTGTGTGTGTGTGTGTGTGGTGCTAGGGTTCGAACCCAGGACCTGGCACATGCTAGGTGAGAACATGACCACTGATCAGCCACTGAATCCATGTTTGTAAACAGCTCACAAGGGGGTCCTAAGGGGCACTGCCTTGGGTGGGGAAGATATGGGTGGGAATCAGGGACCTTAAAGCAGAGGCATCAAGAAATATCAACACTAAGCAAACTTCCAGGTGTGTGCGTGGGTTTCCTCCTAAACTATCAAGTTTATTAAAAGGCACTCATGAAAATAGAAATTAAAAATGGGATTTTCAGAATGAACGCTCTAACATTTCTCTCACACCGTGGAGGGTCGGCTGGGGACCCTCCAGGTGCCAACACCCAGCTGTGGAGACCCGTGTTGCAGCTGGTGCCTCTCACTTTCGACCAGGACTGTGTTAGGGGTGCCTCTGACATCACAGAGCAGCGTGCCTCCACCCATGCACACTCTCACAACTAAAAGTTTAGCAACACAGACTGTTTCAACCCCGCGAGACACACTCTGTGTTCTAGCCCAGTTTCCTTTCTCCTTAAAAGAAAAGCAGCTGAGCAGACCCACCAGGCTGGCTTCCTAACCCCTTAGAGGGGTTTACGGCACCATCCACCTGAGCGCCTGGCAGTATGTTTGATTCTGATGCTAAGTACCTGAGCTAAAGTCAGACTCTGCAGATTTCAGGGTTTGGTCCTGTTAAGACCCAGCCCCAATTTCTGATGCCATTCTCAAATCCTGGGCCACCAAGACTTCTGAGCAACTGGTCATCAACCAGAGGTTTCCAGGCGCAGTGACAGTAGTGTTCGCCAAAGGTGTCATCAGGACAGAACCCCCACATCTCCTGGTCTCCCCCACGCCTCCTCTCTGCTCTGCAGTGGCTGCCCCCACCCCTCTTGGGCAGTGCCTCCCTGTAGGGCCTGGATGGCTGCAGTGGCCCCTAGCTGGTCTCCACATATCCCTCCCTCCCCGTGGAGCTCTCCTGAGCTGATTTCCCCTGCCCGGAATCCTCTTCCTGCCATCCTTGGCTGCCTCCCATGTCCCCTCCTCCACAGGAGGACCCCGCGTCTCCAGCTATGGAGGGAGGGGCTGCAGGGGGCAGCACATGCATCCTTTCAGCTGTGACCTTGGTACAGCAGGTTCTGTTCACAGAAGCAGTTGGACGCAGGAGTCATACAGATTTAGTTCAAACCCAGCTCGGAACTCTGTGCCACCCAGGGCCAGCCACACCCGGCCTCAGTTCCCTCACTTACGACAGCAATGAGAACTTGCTCGATTGTTTCCTGGGTGCTTGGTGCCAGTTGCTCTGCTGCCCCTCCCAGAGATCCTAGGGGCAGGAGTCCCTGTGCTGTGGACACTGCTGTTGCAGGGCTTAGAAGACCTCTGTGGGCAGTGCCCGACACAGAGCCAGATGCGATGCAGATGCCCAATCCCTGGGGGCTGGTTGTGGGGTCCTGCTAGCCTCCCCCACCCCCAGCCCTGGGTCTTTTCACTACCTCTGCACACCTGCTGCCCAGCCACCGTGGGGCTTCTCCTGAGAGCTGGCACATGGGACCCTCGGGGCTCATTTTGGCATCCTGGAGCCTCATGTTTGCCTGGGAACAGCCGCAGCCGCGGCTCCAGGAGCCCGCAGGGTGGCCGGGGAGTAGGACACTCAGTCCTGTTGTCCTCGGGTGGGACTGTCCGAGGTCTACTGTGGAGCTGCCCACGGGGTCAGGCTGAGGCTGGGGTTGCCTTGCTGTGAAATGGGGATATGGGGAGCTCCATGGGGAACCTCGGGGACTGCTGGCAGGATGTCAAAGATGAGTTTAGAACGAGCTCGCCCAGGGCTGGTGGCCTGGCGAGCGCCCCCATGTGGCAGATGTTGACATTGGCTGTTATGGCAGGGCCTGCCCATGGGGCCCGGGGGTCCTGACAGGTGGGTGGGGAAGGTTGCAGGTGGAGCACAGGTTTCACGGGAGGCAGCTTGGAGTCCTGGGCTGCTTTGGGACACCGACACACCAGCCCCACCTCTGCACCCAAATGTATTTTTAAATCTTGTTGGTCTGAAACCAGTTCTGAATGAATGGCGCTGTAGTGAGGGTGGTGACACCTGCTCCACCCAGCAGCTGCGTAGTAACCAAAACGGCCTCCGTGAAGAGGCTGCAGTCCCTCTCATTAGATGAGGGCCACGCAGGACTCCACGCTGCCCTGACGCTGGTGACACTGGGAGTTGGGGGCCCGAGGGCAGGGGTGGTGAGGCGCACTCTTAGCAGCTGGTCCAAGAGAGCACCAGAGCTAACACCTCTGCCTTGTGTTTATCCAGGCAAAGCCAAGGGACTGTCCCCTCTCTCTGCATCCTCTGGGCCACACCCTTGCCTCTGGGGCTTCTCTGTGATCTCCCCTCTGCTTGACATGGACACCAAGGCTGCCCGGGCTGTCTCCAGATGGGGGTTGCAGCAGGTGGACGTCTGCGACAGTCCACCCTTAAAACGAGGAGGGAAAGACCTTCCTCAGGCCCTCCTGTGGGGCGGGGTCTACTCACCTACTGACACAGTAGAATGCGACCAGTCTGAAGATGTCCTCAAACACAAGAACGGAGCCTTCCAGGTACAATACTGGGGAGAGATGAGAAAGGCCCGGGTGAGTGTCCACCAAAGACCAGGGGGGCAGGAAGTGGTGACTCCTCGAAGGTGGACGGGGGTGGCCCACACCTGCCATGTTCATGGTGGGCCCTGGTACTCCCACATGCCTGTCCCCGACAGCCCCACACACAGCGCTGCTCACGGAACCTTAAGTGAGAAATGGGATTCAAGGGTTCAGGAGATACCTATTATCGTAGCTGGTGTTGACTAATACACACCCATCATTTTTGGCAAAATACACAGAAGATTCTACATTGCAAAAGCAGAATGAATGAAGCATGTAATTAATGAGAGTCCTCCCCAGGAATAGCCTAGAGTTGGCAACTCTGAGGACCATGAGGGGAGGGACGCTGCCCAGTTCTGCACCTGGGAGATGCCGTGGTCCAGGGGTGCTGAGGTGGGGCCAAAGTCCCGAGGACTTATTGCCACCTAACCTGATTGGACTGCCCACCTGGGGTGAGGGTGACCCTGGTATTTTACAGCCCTGACTGGCAAGAGGGATGGAAACGCTTGGCCTGGGATCCCATCTGTGCAGGTGCAAGGTGCTAGGGTATGGCAGAGGGTGCCTGAGGCTGGGGATGGACTGACTGGTGGAGAACAAGGGACCCTGTTGTGCCCTGCTTCCAAGCCACAGGCCAAGGGACCCAGAGAAGCTCAGTGGATTGTCGGAGTTCTCCTGGGCCACTGGTGGTGCCAGCAGCACCACCCCGTGACACCTAACTCTCACACCGGTGTCCCACAGGCTCCATGGGTGATTTGAACTTCTCTGGACAATCGTGGGGTTGAAGGAACACGTGAATATCACAGACGAGTTACAATTCCGAGATCCTTCCAGCTTCCGTGAGAGGCAGGGGGAAGGCAGGAGCCAGCTTCTGGGCCTGGCAACGTGGCCTCCAAGCATGTCCCTTTACCTCTCAGTGCCTCGGCTCCTCTTCCTGCAAAGGGACAGAGCCCTTCCAAAGACACACACATCTAGGTGATGCCAGTTCTCAAAGCCTGGGACAGCACTGTCATATGCTGGAGGTCTGGAGATGGTGAAGGGCTGCACACACCAACATATTCTGTTTGAATGGCTTCACTTCTGTATTTGCTTTCCTGCTATATACTAAACACTGTTCTCAACAGTTCACATGACTTTGGTGGGGGGGGGTACTGGGGATAGAACCTAGGGGTGCCACATCTTTAGCCCTTTTTTTTTTTGAGTTGAGGTCTCACTAAGTTGCTTAGGGCCTCACTTAGTTGCTGAGACTGGCCTCAAATTTGCTATCTTACTGCCTCAGCCTTCCAAGCTGCTGAGCTTACAGGTATGTAAGTTCACATAATGAAAAAAATGTACATTTATCTATTTATGGTGAAGAGACCATATTTTTCCATTAGATCAGATAAAAACATTCGACAAGACAGTTTCAAGAGCTGCCAGCACAGGAAGGATTTGGAGAATGCCTGCAAATGACCCAAGTCTGAGAAACTCCAGCTCACGGTGTTTCCACGTTTGGTGGATTCTCACTGGTGGGGATGTGGGGGTGGCCTCAGGGCGCCCAGCACCACCTAGTGCCTGCCTCTGGTATGTCACCAATCCTCTCCAGAGTGGTCAAGGGAGGCAGGGCCCAAAAGACCCCTGTGACGGCAGGAGGTAGAGAGGCTGCTGCATCTGGAAAACAGATGAGATGGCTCCTCCTCACGGACCCCTCGAGGGGGCACAGAGTCCCATCTCACGTGCCCTGGGTGCCCCACAGTTAGCAGCTCTCCCTGGCCAGGGGCCAAGGGCTGACCTTATAGGACGGATTCCTCCAGGACCAGGGTAGCCACCCGCTGCTGGGACCCCTGGCACTTCACACAGAGCCTGCCCCCTGTCTCCACCAGCAGTGCCCGTGGCTTTAGACTTGGTTCCCCAGCCTCTGCTCTCACACAGAGACCAGGCCTCCCTGGGTTCTGTAGCCTGGCACGGTCCTGGGCACAGAGGCTGGCTCGCAGTGTCACTGTGAAAACTGTAGATTGTAGATCCACAGCAGTGGGCGTGGCTCCTGCTCCTCTCTGTCAGCCGGACTTCCTTTTCCCCAGCCCCTGCCCCTGCCCCCAGCCCTAGGCCCCAGGCCCTGTCCCCGCTCTCCGTCCCAGTCCCCTACTCCTGTCCCCTGCCTCTGCCCCCGACCCCCCACCCCCTGTCCTGCCCCTTACCCCCAGCCCCTGCCCCTGTCCCCTGCCCTTGTCCCTACCCCAAGTTCCTGTCCCCTGCCCCCACCATCTGCCCCCTGTCCCTGCCCCCAGCCCCAACCCCCTACCCCTCTCCCTGGCCACGCCCCGTCCCTCCACCCCCCCACCCCTGCCTGACCACGCCGACAGTATCCTTCACATCAGGCCACGCCACACCAGCACCTGCACACTGGGGTGGGCCTCTTGCACCACTAGGCACCCAGCAGTGTGTGCATGGGGCATCGTCTGAGAGACTGGAGGACGCTTACAATAAGAGTGTCTGGGAGGGAGACCCCAGAGGAGCACAGGGGCCTTGGCCAGGGTCTTAGCCCTCCCACCATGTGGCCCATGGGCCTTCCCTCTGGGGTCCGGAGGGAAGCAACACTGCTCGCACCTTGATTTCAGATTTCTGGCTTCCAGAGCTGCAAAACCATATATGTCCCCCGTTTTAAGTAGTTGTGGTCTTTGTCACAGCGGTCATGGGAAACTAACAGGCCACCTCGTCAGCATGAAACAAAGCATCCCCGGAGCTTCTGCGAATGGCAGCCACACTTCCATCAGGGGAAACGGCAGCCAGTAGGACATGGTGGTGACAGCAGATTGGAGGTGGGCGTCATTGCCTCACGTGGCCTCACATCTGGCTCTGGCTCAGCACCTTGTCCCTGGGCTGGACCTCCCCCTCCCTCCCTCTGGATGCTGCCTCCTTGGCCTTTACTCCCACCGTTTCTCTGCCCTTCTCTGTGTTAGGGCTCAGTTCCAGGCCTTTCTGCCCCACAGACCTGTTTCCTGATCCCGCCCTCTCTGGAAAGCCACCCACAGGGCGTTGTCCCCACAGCACGGTCCCACAGTGCGTGTGTACCTCAAGAGGGAGGGGCAGGGCTCCTCAGACTACCAGGCTGGGGACCGGCAGAGGGTGGGACTAGGGTCTCACTTTTCCCATCCCCTGTGCAGAGCTCAGCATGGGCCTGCAAAGGACAGAGGGGTGAATGGGCCTCTGGTGTTGAAGCCAAAGGGGGACCCCATCTAAGGCAAAGAAGGGACTTTGGGGTTGCTTAGGGTTGGGGAGGAGAGATAAGGGGTGATAGCTAAAGGGTTTTTAAAATTATGGTAAACTATGAATGACGTTTAGCATTTGGGCCAATTTAAAGCGTACAGTTCAGTGGCATTAGGTGTACTCATGCCATTGTGTGGCACGCGGTCTCCTTCTTTGGGTGATAAAAATGTTCTTAAATTGTCTGGCGATGGTCACATAACTCTGTGAATACACTAAAAGCCACCAAACTGCATACTTCAAATAAGCAAAATGCATGGTATTAAACACATTCAGTAAACACTTCTGAAAAAAAACTATTATCTAAAAAGAGAACATACACACACACACACACACACACACACACACACACACCTGCAAAGATCGGACCAATTTTACTTCCTGCATTAGGTTTTTCTGGGATTTTTATAATGTGCACGCACTGTCTGCAGATTTCTCTAGAGCTGAGTGGTTTCCAGAGTCCTCTCTGGAGGAGCTCAGCCTCACAAGCTCCCTGTGCCACCTGTCACCAAGGGGACCATGTCACCCCTTGCCTTGTCAGATTACCTTTTGGCCATGTCTGAGGGATGGCCAGTACCCACTTGTGCCCTTGCCAACAGCCTGCGGCAGAGGCAGCCAGCTGCCCCTCCCAACCAAGGTGCCAGTGGCAGCAGGTCTCCATGTTGGCCACACTATGTATAATCCCTGGGGCACAGAAGAGCCTGGGTGGGGACGCGCCAGACACCATCTAATCCATTTCCAAGGGCAAGGCTCAAGCGTGGGCACCAGCCAGCTGAGGCTGGTGCACTCAGAGGGGATCACACTGAGACCCTAGCTCCACCCACAGGGAAGGTGACCCTGACCTGTCACCCTGGGGCTCACCATCGAGGCTGAGCCGAGGATGGGAGAGAAGCAGGCTGGCTCCTGGACTTACAACCTCAACATCAAAACGAAACATTCCTGAAAAACTGACGGCTATGAGAAGTTGGTTTTTTTTTTTTTTTTTGCTTTTTAGAAATTGTTTTGTCGCTCAGTAATACCAACATCCTGACCAGGACAGATACAGCCTGTGTCTCTTTCTCCAGGGCACCTCCAACACCTAGCATGGTGCTGGCCCATCGCCAGTTCTCAAATCCTTACATCATTCTTTATGAATAAAATGCCTCACTTTGAAATGCTTATGGAGCCTCAGTGTACAGGGAAGTCCTGTGCGCTGTCCCCGGGTTCCTCCCAGTGGTGAGTAATTGTGTATAATTGAAAATAATTGAGAGTACCAACCCAGGAAACCGGCCTTGGTACAATCCACAGAGCTTATTCAGACATCACCAATTTAGCATGCACACAATTGCACACGTGCATGTACTCCTGTGCAGTTTTATCACATGAACCACCACAACCAACACATCTACCAGTACCATCACACAAGGCTCCAGCATGCCTCCCCTCTGTACCACGTCTGCCCTCCTGCCACTGCCAGCCCCAGTACCCTGATCCATTTTCAGCTAATAACACAACACCTCAGACTGGGTACGTTATAAAGAGGCTTATTGTGGTGCGTGGCTCTGGAGGTCAAGGGCAAGGGGTGGCACTTAGTGAGCGCCTTCCTGTTGGAAGGGTCCCAGGCAGTGCACCGTCTCCCCTGGTGAGAGACAGGGAGCACACGGATGTGTCTCCCGATAAGCCACCCAGGATTCAATCACGGGCTCCGCCTGATGACCTCCTCTAATCCATCGCCTCCCGCAGCGCCCCACTCCCCCATGCGTCAGAAGTTCCCACCTTCTTCATAACTCCCCGTGGGGACCAAATTCAAACTTGAGCTTCAAGGGGACACGCCATATTCAAATCATAGCACCAGGCCACTTCTCCGGTGTTCGCCATCTATGGAGCTGTGTCATTTTATGAACATCAGCTAAATGGAATCTCAAAGTATATATCATTTGAGATTTTTTTTCCCCACTCAGAATAATTTCCTTAAGTTTCCTCTGAGTTGCTGTGTCAGGCAGCCGGCTCCAGTCTTTGCTGAATATTCCACAGTGCGCACGTCCTGGCTTGGTTAGTCTCCTTCAGCTGAAGAACGCTTGGGTCATGTCTGGTTTTTAGTCCCTATTGTAAAGCTGCCATGACACGTGTGTGTAGTGTTGTGTGTGACAGTGTGTCCCATTTCCCTGGGATATGTGCCCCGAAGTGGGGCTGCTGGGTAGAAGGTGAGCCCATCTTTGGTCTGAGTCCCCAGTCTGCTCTCTGGGGGGTCCAGACCATTCACATCCCACCAGTGTGTGTGGGTGGTCGTCTCTCCCATGTTCCTGTTCTGTTTTAGCCAATCCTGTAGGTATGAGGGAGAGCTCATTGTGGTTTTAATCTGCACTCTCTGGTGGCAGATGATAGTGAACCTCTTTTGATATGGTAACTTGCCACCTGTATATCCTCTTTGGTAAAATGTCTGATTCTTTTTTTTTTTTAATGTATGAGGACATATATTGTCATTAATTTTTTGGAGTGTTGTTCTGTTTAGTTACACATGACAGTAGAGTGCATTTTGACGTAGTCTACACGCATGGAGTAGAATGTCCCATTCTTGTGGTTGAACATGATGGGGAGTTTCACTGTTCGTGCCTTCATTCACGAAGCTAGGAAAGTCACGTCCAATTCATCCTACTGTCTTTCCTATCCTTTGCTCATTTATGAATTGGATTGTTCTTTGTTTTTAATGTTGAGGGTTTTTCTCTTTTTTTTCAGTTACTAGTAAGACGTAATTCACATGCCACACACTGTTCCAACTTACAGCGTACGGTTTAGAGGTTTTTCAGTCTAATTCACAGCCGTGTGAACCATCTCCACAATCAGTTTTCATCATCCCCCAAAGAAACCCTGGACCCATTAGTCATCACCCCGTTCCCCCTTCCTCTTATCTTCTGTTTGGTCTTTCTGTGTTTATCTCTTCTGGGCATCTCAAGTAAATGGAATCATCCACCTGGCCCTTTAAGAGGTGTCATAGTTAGAAGGGTGGCAGGGACTTTGCTAATGGCTTGGTCCAGGGGACCTATATGAAACTGCTTCCTAAGGGTAGAGATTCAGAACAATCCACTCGTTCTCTCTGGAAAGTCGAAGACTCTTTTGGGTGGGGAGGGGGCATGTTTGCTGCCTGTCACCAGCCTCACGGTGCCCGTCTACGGGATGAGCACGGGATGGTTGACAACTGCCCCAGGAGGAAACTGTCACCAGAGGGCCTCAGGGAAGGGCTGGTGCCACTCCTGCAGGGCTAGTGGTGCCGCTGACCTCTCAGAGGGCAGGCAGGAGGAAGAGACCCCATCACATCGGGGTGGGGGAGCTTGGGGTGGGCCTGAGACGTGCCTTACCCAAAGGTCCTTATGTGACATCACTGCACCAACCTCCCCTGATCCTCCCACCTCTCTGTCCTGATGGCTGCCGACCCACTTCCTTTTTTTTTTTTTTAATGTTTATTTTTTAGTTCTCGGCGGACACAACGTCTTTGTTGGTATGTGGTGCTGAGGATCGAACCCGGCTGCACGCATGCCAGGCGAGCGCGCCACCGCTTGAGCCACATCCCCAGCCCCCACTTTCCTAAAAGGGGCCCTGGATACTGCGCTGGGTCCTGACAGGAAAGGCCGAGAGCCAACCCTGAGGATAAAGTCACCGTGGCTTGAATCGCCAGGGAGGCTGCGGTCAGCGGCCTGCGGTGGGGAAGGAGGAAGTGCGCGCTCTTCCAGGGACTGTTCCCAACCCTGGCCAGCATGGGGCCCCTACAGGCCACTGCAAGGAGCAGACTCCTTCCTCATTCTGAAGGTCACGGTTGCCTTTTGGTGGGGGCCGCTGTGCCCAGTGGTACTGCAGTTGCCTTGGGAACCAGCACTTGGACAGCTTGCAGCTGAGGTGGAGAAAGCACTGTGCTGCTGTCACCAGGTCCACCCACGGGCCCAGTTTTCTGAAACAAATGGAGACAGCTTCCCCAGGAGTGGAAGGGGAGGCCAGTGACCTCCCTGGAATCCTGGGGATCCCTGGGCTCAGGTCCAGCTCTGGCAGCCACCTCACCTGTGAGCTGGGAGGACAGCCCTCTTTCTACCTGAGAGAAGATGACCAGAGACCAAGCTGCGGGTGTTGCTGGAACCAGCAGAAGGCAGAGGCTGCCAGGGCCATCAGCAGGACACTTACTCCCGGGCTGCCCAGTGCCTCAACTCTGTCCTTTGGGAAAACAGGACCAGGTGAGGACTGGAGCATGGGGGAGCCCAAATCTGGACAGTACTGACCAGGTGTGGGTTCCTGATTCCACCAACCACCCACCATGAGGCCAGAGTCTTGACGCTCTAAGACCTACTTTCTCTACCTGCCAGGTGACGGGGAGAGCAAGCGAGGCTCACCTGGGCCCAGTTTGTCATGGTGCAAAGGCCCGAGTGGTGCCCAACAGGGGCTCTGGGGGGAGCACAGTTACCAAGTCCCCGTGGGTAGCTGCACCCCACATAGGACACTTGGGGTGAGGGTGGGAGGTGGTGAGGGCTCAGGCAGCTGGGAGAGGACGCTGGTTCAAGAATGTATTGGCTGGTGAGAAAGGGACAGGGAGAACCCAGCACTGGCCAGGGGTCCAAGTAGGGCCCTTCCAAATGCCCCAGCTCACCAAGGGACAGGGAAGCACTGAAAGTCAGAAAGGAAGGGCCCTTAGAGGCAGCTCTGATCCAGCTCTTCCACCCCTGCACCGAGGGGGAAACTGAGGCCCAGAGAAGATACAGCCTTGGCTAGTGAGGAGGGGGTTAGCCTGGGCGCTTTCTGGTTCAATTCTGGTCCTTTCTGGAGTCCGGATTCTAATTCCACAGTCTGCTACTATTTGACCTCTTCTCCCAACTTCCCAGCCCTGGGTAGTGTAGATTTGCTCCTCCTGGGTAGCGATGGAGGGTTACGTGTTCCAGGTGGATGCTGATGATTCCATCTGCCACTTATTAGGTTCCTGCTGGGTCAGCCTCCGTATTCTTATCATCATCGAGATTCCATTGTCAACATTTTATAGGTGATGAAACTGAGGCTCCCAGAGGTTGTCTGGCCCAACCGTGTGCCCCAGTCGTGACCAGGTGCCATCAGCCAGCACAGTAGGTGCTGTTGTTCAGGAGTGGTGTGGAGCTGGGGGAGGGTGTCTAGAGGCCCCGCTGGAATGCAATTCACTGTCCCGGCCGCACTGTCAGTGAGACACCTGTCCTGTGGGCCAGATCTCCTCCCCTGACACCTGATAGGCTTCCAGCTATCCCTGGTGAGACCTATCTGGGCAGTGCTGCCGGCCCTCCCTTTGGCTGGGTATACCCTGCACCCAGAGCACGATGCCACCACACCATGGTGAGCTCACAGGCCTGGCTCTGGCCCAGAACTTATTTCTTTTTATCGTCCTGGGTCCAGGGCAGTTTTGTACCATATCCTATGATTCACAGGGTTTGTGTTTACTGAAAGCACTGTCGCCGAGCCCCCGTGGGCCGCTGCACTGTGGTGACCCTCACTACGCTGTTCATGCCAAAATAAAAGATCCCTCCTCTTGGAAGCTGCCCAGGGCAGGCGGGATTTCATCTAGGCTCCATTTATAAGTTCAGATGCCAAAACCCAAGAGGGACATTGGACAGATTTGCAAGTTGCCAAGTGTCAGGGAAGAGTAAACCAAGAGGAGAGACAGGGAGGTCTTTGGGAGGAGGGAGGTGGAGGGTGGACGGGAGATGCTGAGTGGAAGCAGTTGTCCCAGGTGAACTGCAAACCTGGGAAAGCAGTCTCCCCTGCTCCCCGCGCACACCGCAGGGACACGGGGATGTCTTTGACTGCACCCATTAAGAAAGAACAATTTGCTCCCTCTGGGAGAGATGGGGTGGGAGGGCAGGGAGGTGGCCCTGGGCACAACCCTGACAGGAAGAACAGAACTGCGTGCCACAGAAGGACCCATCAAGAACACCCATAAAACACCACCTTCAACTTCAGGATCTTACAAAGTTCATCCCAGCCCAGGACTGGGGAACGCAGATCCAAGGTCTAGAAGAACTGACCCCCAGGAAGATCTGTGAGACCCAGAGAGGTTCTGTGGCTTGCTGAGGGTCACTAAGCTAGGAAGTAAGAGTGCCAGGATGTGGCCTAGAGCTAAGACCAACTCCCCAGCCAGCATGTGCCCTGGGCTGGAGCCGCCACCCAAGAGGAATAGAATGTGAGGTGCACGTACAATAGGACCATTTCTCAGGCCGTGGCTGTAAATTCAGTGGCAGAGCACTTGCCTAGCACACATGAGACCCTGGATTCCACGAACAGCCCAGAAAAAAAAAAAATCTCATAACATCATTAGGAATAGTAAGGGAAAGCAGGTAAAATTAATCCTAATAATATATTCTACCAATGCGGTTGTGTTGTGCTTAACAATGAGTACATTCTGAGAGACGTGTCCTTAGTCCATTCTTTTGTATAAATGCTACAGTGAATCTAGACGGGGTAGCCAGTGCACACCTGGGCTCTATGTGTGTACCATCCTGCGGGTGGACGTCACTGACCAAAACACTGAATGTGTATACCCCAATGCACATATCTACCTATCCCAGATAGCAGTGTGGCAAATACCATAAATGCCAAGAAGTTGCTCTTGAGATATTTTGCATTCTTTTTGTCATCCAAGTGCTCAGAGCCTGGGGTGTATTTGACCAAAATCCACTTCAAACAGACAAGCCACATTTCAAGTGCTTGGTGGCTGCGTGCTCATGGCCAGCACTTTGGAAGGGTAGCCCTAAAGCCGCAGCTCTCAATCAGGAGCAAATTGATCCCCCAAGGGATACTTAGGTGTTAGGTGTCGAAACCCAGGAGATAGTGCTCCTGGCACCTTGTGGGCGGGGGCCAGGGTGGCTGCCCACATTCTACAGTGCCAGGGCGGTCAAGGAGAGACCTGCTTCAAGTGCACAGAGCTTCTCTGGAGGAGGAAGCAGTCTGTGCCTGGAGACACGGGCAGAGCCCGGAGTGCCGTGGATGCAGCGCCTTGCCGGCTGCCAACATCAGGCTGGGAACTGGATTCAGTGGAAGACGGCAAAGCTCACCCGGCCCCAAACCATGACCTCAGCCTCAGAGGGATTACACTCCATCCTCCAGACCAGCAATGCAGAGCTGCTGAGAGCCACAGAATGAGTCATGAGACCAAGAACAAGGGCCAGTCTCAGGACAACCTACGGCTAATTTGCTTGGAGATGCATATGATGCTGGATACCCAGCTCAGGAGGCCGCCTTAGGACCCGGGGCAGGCTGGGCCATTGCTCGGCCATTGCTCGGCCAGGAGTCTGCAGCTCCAGGAGCAAAGTCACTGGGCTCAATTAGGACACTGGCTTGGGGCGATAGGGTTAGGGTTGACCTGGCCCATCTCCACCTTCCTCCCCTCTCCCCTCTGGTTCCGAGTGCAGGTGGGGAAGAAAGAGGAGTTATTCAGAGCAGAACCCTTCCACCACCAAAACCCCTGCAGGCACAGGGCCAGGCATGGTCCCAAGTCACTCTAAATGCCCCTGGCCAGGGTGGGGATGCCACTATTGCTGCAAAAAGCTCTCAGTGGGAAGTTCCTTGTGGCTGCAGGGGATGAGGGCTCCAGGTTCTCGGATAGAAGCCCGGGGTCTCCCTTTCTCTGGCAGGGCACTTAGTTCCAACTCCCTTTAGCCACCAGATGGCAGGTTTACCACCCAGAGCCGACAGGTGACTAAGCACACGGGTGGACATGGGTCTCTTCACCCAAAGAAGAACATGATGCAGGGGCGTCGAGCCGGTATCTCAGCTCTGCAGCCTCCCCTTGCTCAAGGCATTACGTCTGTTCCTGGACGCAGACCTAGGGACCCACTCAGCCCTCATTTGTCAACTCTTTGCTGAGCACCTACTACTACGCGCCCGTCCTCTCCAGGTTGGGGGTGCTGTGGGCTCTCTCCAGACACTGAAGTTGGCAGTGCTCCTTGCCGATGTCCCTCCCATGACTCCTCCCTGCACTTAGGGTGGTGCTGCCACCTCTTCCCTCCTCAGCCATTTCTGCTGACCAGGCCTGTTAGTTCTCCTCCTAAGAATCTCTGGAGAATGTCCCCTCTTTCCAGCGCTCACCATAATTACTAGGTCCATCTCTTCCAGGGTACCCCAGTGGCAGTCATGGACTCCCTCGGGTCTTTGGCCTCCCCTGTGTCCAGCCTCACACCCTCCCTGCACTGCGAAAGTGCCATCGAGAAGGCGGGCTGACCCCCAATCTCTGCTCGACCCCCCCTTCTGTGCACCCTCTATTCCAGTCACCCCAACTCCACCTGGACACGCCCGCTTCCTGCCCTCTGCACCTCAGCTGAGCACACGGCCTCGTGTGCTCTTCCTTCTGCACCCAAACAGGACGTATCTCCCCATCCTTCAGGATGCAGCCCCAAAGCCTCCTCACCCCTGAGAGCTGCTCCCCTGAGTTTCACCCCTGCCAGTGTTTGGGGGGGGGGTCTTTCTCTGAGTGCACTAGTGCTAACATTGTTCTAGGGTAATCACCTCTGTATCCCTGGTGGCCTGAAATCGACTAAGTCAATAAGTGGACATCTTATTTGATTCTTTAGTTACACAGGATGCATGATTCTTGCATCTCGAAATCGGACAGAGGTTTCCCTGAGAGCAGAAGCATGTTTTCAACTCACCATCAGTGCCACACAGAGCTTGGCACATGAGCTGGTGGGGGCCAGGTGGTTAATCCTGGCCTGGCTGCTGTCTACCATGGGACTCTGAGCCAGCCACGGGGCCTCTCTGTGCCTGCGTTTCTGTAAAATGGGGTCATGATTGTCCTGGTTATCTATGGCTGCATAATTTACTTGAAAAATTCAGTGCCCTAAAATAACAGCCATTCCACAGCTCTTGATCTATGGTCAGGAATTTGGGCAGAGCTCAAATATCGCACCACTCCATAGAGCACTGGCCGTGTCACTTGGTCTGGTCTGGAGAGTCTGAGATGCCTTTGCTCGTGCCTGGTGTCTGGCAGGACAGCTGGAAGGCTGGATTCAGCCAGGCCTGACTCCCTCTTGGGTCTTCCTGAGGGTCTCTAGGCCTCTCTCTCCGGGACCAAGACAGGGGGTCTCAGTTTCCAGAGCCCAAACAGGAGATTCCAGTTCTCCTCCAAGCTACATATGGAACTGGCAGAGTGTCACTTGTGCCTTATTCTGTTGGTCAAAGAGGTCGCAGACTAGCTAGACTCAGGGGGCTGCCGCAGACTCCACCTCCCGAGGGGGAAGTCTGGAAGAAGGCAGTCACCTTTAACGCTCTGGTGTCGGTACCTGAGGGTTGCCATGCAGATCAGGTTGATTCATACACAAGGCTTACCTCTTCTTACTCCAGGTCCCTGGTCTCTCTCACTCTGCCCAGCAAAAGCCCGGCACCCAGGAGCTTCCATAAAGAGGCTGTGTCATAACTCAGAGAAGGAAGAGCAGGGGGAGAATGTTCTAGGTTGGGTTACACAGAGGGAGTTTCTGGTACTCCCCCCCTGAGCCAGATGCGGCAGACTAGGGGTCCAGCTGGGGTCCTAAGTCCCTGGTATAAACGTGAAGTTCTGAGAGGCCCAGAGAGAGAGAGAGATAGATAGAGAGAGAGAGAGAGAGAGAGAGAGAGAGAGAGAGAGAGAGAGAGAGAGAGAGAGAGAGCGCACGCAGAGATCACGCTCACCTAACAGGCAGTCTACCCTTGGAGGTGGTCTCCCTCAAGCCCCCTTAGGGAGGTCCCATATTTTACAGATGAGGACACGGAGCCTGGAAAAGCTCAGGAGACCGTCCACGTTCACCCAGGTGGGAAGGGACACATGGGACGGGACACATGGGACTTCTACTCTCAGTCAGCTTGTCTGCTGGTTCTTCCCACCACAGCCCTGCCATGCTGCTTCCCACAGAAAACCATGGCGCATGCCCCACAGCATCCTCTCAGTGAGTGACAGGGCTCCCTGGTCCTCAGGGTGCTGTAGCCAGGGAGAATCCCGGGGACTTCCACTAGGAAGCAGTGAGCAATCCCAAGTGTCGCCCAGGTCAGCCTGCGCTCTCACATTATCCGTCCGGTGGCCTGGGGACCTATGATTCTACTGTATCATACTCAGATTCCAACTTATTTCCTGTTTCTTCATGTAAGAAATGTAAAAAGTTACAGGCACCCCCTCCTATCTCACATGCACACACATGTCATGCTTTGGTTTACAAAATGCTCTCACATGTCACCTCCCATGGGTTCTATCAGGTGGGTGTTTCCATCCCTGGTTACAGACGAGGCATCTGGGCACAGTGTGCCGGCAGAGCTTACCAACAGCTCCCCAGGGAACCAATCCTGTGGGAGGCCAACCTTACACGTGACTGAGTTACACTCTCCGGCTGGGTGCTGAGGCGCTCAGTCACAGAAATGTGGCACCCTTCCTGGATGCGAGGGTCCGTGTCTCATGCATGAGTGTGTCTTGCTGCAGCCCCTTGGGTGAAGCTATGCTCACCTGTTCCTTTGTAATATAACCCCTTGCCCTGTTTAGGATAGAATCTTCCTTGTGTGTGTCCCCTCCTCTTACTGTGTCCTTGGGTGTGGCCCACCCAGGTGTCAGTCAACCTGCTGACAGTGGACATCATGAAGATAGACTCAGCCCCCTGAAACCTGGCCCCTTGCCTCATTTGAATAGCTTCTCCTCAATAAAAAGGGGTCAGCACGTGCTCTCGCTTTCTTCCTGCAGACCCTTAAGGTCAGAGGAGCCGTCACAGCGACCCCAAAGAAAAAGGTATTTGTGTCTTTTGTGTGGTTATTTTGCGCAGCCCAGTCAGCCCAGTTCAACTGGAGTGACCCCTGAGCCTTTTAGTCTCGAGAACAGAAACCCACACAACCCTGACTCACAGCCCTGCCCATTCCCTAGGGCATTCACTCCCAAGCCAGAAGAGACCACCGGCAGGTGGTTCTCACTGCTGGGTTGGAGTTGACTCCAGGACCCACCAAGACCACAGCCCAAAGACAAAGTCACCTTCACTCAGCCATCAAGAGGCAGAGCCAGGGAACCTGGGCCACCTCTTCCCCATGGCTGTCCTCGTTGAAGCCATCTAGTCCCACCTGCCCCCTTTTCTGACCAACACCTGTCTGCAACGAATATCCTCCAAGCTTCAGCTCCACGCTCTGAGGTCATTCGAAGTTTCTGTTAAATAAACCCCCTGCTAAAAGAGATGGGGCATCCCAGAAGC
This sequence comes from Ictidomys tridecemlineatus, assembly GCF_052094955.1. NCBI lineage: Eukaryota > Metazoa > Chordata > Mammalia > Rodentia > Sciuridae > Ictidomys > Ictidomys tridecemlineatus. Next base: position 112,714,490 of record NC_135481.1, on the reverse strand, counting down.
TCAGGAGGCCGAGGCAGGAGGATCACCAGTTGGAGGCCAGTCTTAGCAACTTAGCAAAGTCAGTGAGATCCTGTCTCAAAAAATAAAAATTAAAAAAAAAAAAAGCTGGGGATGTGGCTCAATGGTTAAGCACCCCTGGGTTCAATCCCTGGTACCAGAACAAAAACACAAGACAAGGATAAGACAAAACCATGCAACAAGTTTAATGACTTGATTATTATCTGCTCTTCTCTCCTGTTGTCCTTCCCCTCTCGCCCCCCACCCTGGAGAGGCCCTGGATGAGGAATGTGGACGCTAAGACCCCAAACACCTGGTGCAAGTGAAAGAGCTTTGCCGGTGGCATCCGCAGACCTGCGCTGAATCCCTGCTATTCCTTGGGTGTCATTTTTCTCAGCTGCAAAACAGGACCTGCTCCCAGGTGGTGAAGACGGAGGGCCGAGGCCACCCTGTCCCTGCCCGGCAGCAGGTCCCCGAGAGGTCAGGGCCTGGCAATGGCAGAGCCGGGTTTCACCTGAAGATCTACCTCTGTGGTGCTGAGGGCAGCCTCAGACAGGGAACTATATTAAAGGAAAATTCCAGACGGGGAAATCTCTCTGGGGCAAGTTCTCTAAAAGCTTCTTCTGTGAAAACCAAGAGGAGACCCCAAGAGCACCCTGAGCACTCGCAGGGGGATTGGGCCTGCTGATGAATCAGTGCCCAGGACTCAACAAGCTGGGATGGCCCAGGGGGAGAGACACAGAGGGCCCGGGGACACCACAGTCCAATTCTGTGGAACTTTCCAGAAGGTTTCAGCTTCAACTCCTTTCTTAAAGTTTGCGCAGAAAGGAGAAGCTGGTAGAACAGGCACAACAACGCGACAACTTCCCGTGAGCTCAGCTGGGCTGCCTGGACACGGAGCGACATATATTCTCCTAGGCTGTGGGGAGACTTTCTGATCTCAGTGTACGGGACACTGGGGGTCAAGCCAATGCGTGGGCATTATCCTTCCAAGTGTTTTGTATCTTTCTCTTGCCAGGTAAGGTCAGGGGTGCCGCCTTCTCTCGGGAGGTCCTGAGACATTGAGTGACTTGCTAAGGTCACACAGCAAGTTACCATGAAAACCCAGTTCACTGACACCCACCCAGGGCTTGGCTGAAGAACACACTGGCTCTAACCCAGTCCCTACTGAAGCTGCCTGGGAATTCCCAGAGCAAAGCAAATCTGGGAAGTGGGCCAGCAACTGCTCAGAGGTAACCAATCCACTTCCCTTTCGGGACAACTTCCCCAGAGCTGAGTCACCCAGGAACACCTCCTGGGTTCTCCATGTAGGGCGATCTCCAGTGCACGCTGAGCCCCCACACAGGGAAGCTGTGAGACTCACAGAGGCACTTTACCTCCTTCTTCCACTCTTGCCCATCCACTCAGATGCCAGGAGAACCTCCTATGAGCAGACTCAGGCCCAGCGCCACACGTGTGCCCAGGCAGGGACCTCTGCCTGTGGAGCTACCCCTACAGCCCTCTCTTATCCATCTTGATCACAAGACCCCGATCACATTGTGCTGCGAGGGTCTGCTCTGCCTCACTGGCCAGACTTGAGCATCTGAATACAGGGAACCCTGTCTTATCACGAATCAGGGCTCCGTGGACGCTGGGCGCGTAGATTCACAAATGAATGCACACACGCGCCCCCGGCGCGGTTCAGCACACTCTTGCATTTCTGAATGCAAAAACATGTGCACATATTTCTTTTTCCTGTCCTTCCTAACAACTTCCCTGGAGGTACCCTGCATCCCACAGCGTGGTGATGGAAATGAGGATCAGAAGTCAAATCACTGGCTTTAGTTCCCAGAGCTAGTTAGGGGAGAGAACTAACTATGATGCCAGGTTTTATTTTTTTCTAACACACAAACTCGATGCTGTAAATTTCCCTCTGGGTGCTGCTTTCTCTCTATCCTACACTTTTTGATCAACAGTGTCTTCATTTTCATTTACTTGGAAGTGTTTTTAAATTCCCTTTAGATTTCTTCTTTGATCCACAAGTGATTTGGAAACCTGTTGCTTAATCTCCAAGTACTTTTTGATTTCTAGTTAAATTCCACTGTAGCCTAAGAGCACACATGGTATGATTTCTGTCTTTCAAATTGGTTAAGGCACTTCTTACAACCCAGAAAGTGGCCTCTTTTCGTGAATGTTCCACATAAACTTGAGGAGGATGTGCACACTGCTCTCACTGAGTGAAGTGGTCCATAGATGTCAATCACATCGGGTGGATAAATGGTGGTGTGGAGCCCAACTATGTCCCTACTGACTTTCAGCCTTCTGGATCTGCCCACATCTGATACAGGGTGTTGGGGTTTCCAACTGTGAAAGTGGATTGATTTTTCTTTGCAGTTCATCAGTTTTGCCTTGAGAGATGTTCTGTTGTTGGTCACATGCACATTAAGGATTGTTGTGTCTTCTTGGAGAACTGACCTTTATCATTATAAACTATCCCTCTGTATCCCTTGGTCTGGAATAACATTCCTTGGTCTGAAATCTGCTCTGTCCAAAATTGATAGAGCTACTCCTGCTTTCTTTTGATTGGTGTTAGTGTGGTATACCTTTCTCCAGCCATTTACTTTTAAAAAATATATTTTTTAGTTGTAGTTGGACACAATACCTTTATTTTATTTGTTTATTTTTATGTGGCGCTGAGGGTGGAACCCAGGGCCTTGCACATGCGAGGCGAGCGCTCTACCACTGAGCCACAACCCCAGCCCCTCCAGCCATTTACTTTTAATGTATAGGCATGTTTATAATCAAAGTGGGTTTCTTGTAGACAACATACAGTTGGGCCTTGTTTCTTGATCCATTCTGACAATCTTTTAGTTGGTAATTTGGACCATTGACATTCAAAGTCATTAATGAAAGAGCTGGATTAACATCTACACTATCTGTAACTGTTTTCTATTTATTGTCCTTGTTTTTGGTCCAATTTTTGTCTTCCACTCCTTTTCTGCCTTTGTAATTTTAACTGAGCAGTTCATATGATTCCATCTTATCTTCTTTATTGGTATCAGCAATAAAATTTATTTATTTATTTATTTATTTTATTTTTTAGTTTTCACCCTAGAGCTTGCAATTTACAAGTAAGCCAAGTCCACTTTGAAACAACTATGCTGCTTCACAGGTATAAATAAAATAATCCTAGTTCCTCCTTGCCACCCCTTATTGCTGCCATTCATTTTGCTTATACATAAACACACATGCACCTACAGTCATGTATATTATTGCTGATATTATTTTGGATAAACTGTTAGATTTTTTTTAAAAGTAAAAAAAAATAAAAATTTTAATCTCACCTTCATTTATTCCTTCTCTGATGACTTTTCTTTCTTCTTGTAGATCTGAGTTTCCAACCTCTATCATTTTCCTCTCCCTAGAGAAATCCTAACATTTGCAAGTCATGTCTACTGGCAACAAATTCTCTCTCTCTCTCTCTCTCTCTCTCTCTCTCTCTCTCTCTCTCTCTCTCTCTCTCTCTCGTCTGAGCAAGTATTTCTTCTTTACTTTTGGAGGATGATTTCACAGGGTTCAGAATTCTCATTCGGTGTCCCCCCCAATCAGTGTAAATATTTCTTTCCACTTTCTTATTTATTGCATTGTTTCTGAGAAGTTAGTTTTAATCCTTATATATATATATTTTTTTTTCCTATATTGCTTCTTTCAGGATTTTTTCTTTATTTGATTTTCCACAGTTTGAAGATGATATGGCAAGGTCTGTTTGGGTTTTTTGGGGGGGATGGGGCATGGGGGATGTGTCCTGCTCAGCATTCTCTGAACTTCTAGGATCTGTGGTTTGGTGTCTGATATTAACTTGAGTGAATTCCCAGCCATTCAGTAGCTCCTCCGACCTTTCTCACTGTCGTCTCCTGGTATTCCCAGGTGTGTGTTATGACTGTCCTCAGGTCTTAAGTACGCTGTTGTAGTTTTTCGGTCTTGTTCTCTCTGCTTTTCAATGCAGGTGGCCTCTAATGTGACATTCTCAAACTCCGACTCTTTCCTCGCTGTGTCTAAACCTGCCCGAGACGTCCTTCGCCTGCCGGGCTGTTTTGACCCCCAGCATCTCCTTTTGGTTCTCTCTTAGAGCCTCATTTCTCCACTGATGCTGCCCATTTATTCTACAGTTGCCTGCTTCATCCACCAGAGCCCTGAGCATCTTAATCTTCCTTGTTTTAAATTCTAGTTCTGATAAGTCCTGCCTCTCTGCCATATTTGAGTGTATTCCAAGTCTTACTCTGTCTCTTCAAACTGTTGTGATTTTTTTCCTGATGGCTAACATGCTGCACTAGATAACAGGATAAAGGAACCGTGGACAGAAGAACTGTGGACAGACCTGCTCTGCTGTGGGGCGGGAGAGTCTGTGTCCCAGGAGTATCCATCCTTCAGTGAGCCTGTGCCCCTGGACGGTGAGCACCAAAGTGCTGCCCAGTGCCTTCCTCCTTTCTGTGGGCCAGCATGGCCAGGACGGGACCTTTCATCCTCAGGTCGGTTGCTCTCTGATAAAACAGGGAGGTCAGGCTCTACTGAAAAACTGTCTCTTTGAAGGAACGGAATGCTCGGATTCACTTAAAAACAGCTCCACAGCGAGGGCCCCCTGAGGACAGGTCCACCTCTCAGAGCCTCCTGTGACCTGGCACTGCTTGGATTCCAGAGCCAGTGTGTTGCTTGCTGGTTTCTGCTCTGGGAAGTGGTGACTCTGCATCTGCTCGTTGTCTGTCCCGTCCTGGGGGCAGTGGTCCCACCCTGTGATCCCAGCCCTGAGAAATCTAGAATTGTTGGTTTTTCTGCATGTTCAGATGTTTACTTCTTATTAGGAGAGAATGGCTAGTTTCAGCCTCATGTATGCCACACAGGGCCAAACCCAGGTTTTTCTACCCTGAGACTCATGCCACATGGGAAGAGGGAGGTTAGGGATGGAGGAGAGACAAGTAACTAGTGGGGGGATCACATGCTGGGGACATGGAGATCTGAGTCTTGCACAAGCTAAACGCATACTCCACCACTGAGCTCCACCCCCGTCCATACAAATGTTATCTGAGCACCTATTATGTGCCAGGCACTATGGAATATAGGTCCGCTTAATTATGACTCTGATTTGAAGTCCATTTCACAGGTGGGAAAGGCAAGGCTGAGACAGAGGACTGAGCATTAACTACCAACATCTTCCAACAGATGAAAACAAAGGAGTAGGATTCGAATTTGGGTCCACTGGGTACTGACATCTACCCTCTCAGTCCTTCCAGGCTGTCTCTGCACAGGAGTGAGGTGTCATTAACCAGCTGATCAAACACCCAGTGCTTGCTGCACGCCCACAACATGCTTCACTCTCCCTGGGCTGTGGGGGCCACAGGTGTTGTCAGACACAAACCCACCCAGAAACCTCCAGCCCACCCTGGGAAACACAGAACACACTGTGAAGGGCGAGGAAGCCCAGGCAGACAAACTGGCCTGTGAAAGGCACAGAGGCTGGAATGATGTCACACGCAGGGCCGGGGCTGGGGCTCAGCAGTAGAGGGCTTGCCTAACATGCGTGAGGCCCTGGTATCAATCCCCCACACCCCTTAAAAAACAAATAAAATAAAGGGACTGTGTCCATCTACAGCTAAAAATATATATATATATATTTTAAAAAATTATTCATCCAAAGGAGCGGGGAAAGAAAGCCCATGACTCCAGATGAGGGAGATTATTGCTCCTCCAAGGGCCCCCAGGGAGTGTGGGTGCATGGTGGGTGTGGGGAGGGTGCTGTCAGTCAGACTGAGGCTTACCCAGGACAGGTGCCCCCGCCCTGCCCGACATTCCCGCGCTTAACACGGGAACTCTCTTTCATTCCCGTGGAGAGGCACTCTCCCCTGGCCGGGGACACTACTGTTCTATGGTGTTAGTCTTTCACGTGTTGGTATAAACCTGTTTACCAAGTAGAGGATTTCCACAGTGCAGGTTTTCAGGGAGGGAATGGAGGGAGGGTGCGGAGGGAGCCTGAAAGGCAGGGGTGCCCAGATGCACATGTTGCTATGGTCTGAATATGGGCATCACCCCAACATGCATATGTGGGAACCTAAGCCCCAGTGCAATAGTGTCAGGAGGCAGGGTCTACTCATGAGGGCCACCCCCATGAACGGACTAGAGTCCTTATAAAACTGCTACGGGGCTGGGGTTGTGGCTCAGCAGTGGAGCGCTGCCTAGCATGCACGAGGCCCTGGGTTCCATCCTCTGCACCACATAAAAATAAATAAATAAATAAAGGTATTGTGTCTACAGACAACTAAAAAAATAAAAAGATCTATGCTTTGAATGTGTCCCCTCCCAGATTCAGGGGTTGAAACTTAATGACCAATGTGACATAATGAAAGGAGGGGTCTTTAGAGGTTGTCCGTCCATGGGCTCCTCCTTGTGCACTGAGGCGAGTTATTGGTTTATATTTGTGGCCTTGTGCACGCTGGGCCAGCACTCCACCTCTGAGCTCCAGCCCAGCCTCCGTCCCTTATAGAAGAGACTTCACGCAACCTTCAGGCCTCTTGTCTTTCTGCCTTCTCTTGCCTCTGAGGCTCTATGCTCTGGATCCTTCTCCATCTCTGTCCAAACCTCTCACTGTATCCAATTTTCTCAGTGCAAAACCAACTCAGGCACAGTCCCTGGGGTTGCATTTCCTGGAGATACTGCTGCAGCTGGGCCTTGCCATCTCTGCTTCAGGGTGCCCCCTAGTCTTAGCTCCCCAGCCTCTTTCCTGGGCAGCCACCAAGGCTGCCGCTCCTCCCCCGTCTTCCTCTGGCCTGGCCAGGTCACCGCCCCTTCCAGCTCCCACACAGAAGCCAAGCACTTCTGCAGTGTCGATCTCCTAGGGCCACTTCCTGCTCAAAATCTTTGTGTGGCTTTTTAGAACACTACGAACCAAATCCCTCACACCTTGGTGTGGTCCTCACGGTCCTTTGCTGCCCCCTTCCAGTCACCTGACCCAGCCGAGCTTCACCTTGTCCTGCGTGTCTTTCCCGCTCTGAGCTCCGAGGCAGACTGCGACCGCAACTTCCCCAACCTGGACCCTCTCTGCTCTTTCTCCTAATTATTTCTCAGCCTCCAAGGCTCCAGTGAGGCCTGGGTTGATTCCCCTCCGTCAACAGGAATCAGCTTCGATGCACACTGACGTTCTGGCTCTTGGGGCTGTCTGGTTGTACCCTTGGTGACAAGGGTGTGCCTGTCTCCCTGCTGGTCCAACCTCAGGGGCTCTGTCTTAGCCGGTGGCAAGTGTCTCCCCTCAGAAGCCATTCAGCACATATTGCAGTAGTTGCAAAGTCTTTGAAATGTTTACTAACACAGAGAAAACCTATGATCATATGCCCCAAACAGCCCAGGATTCAAAAACCAAGAAATTCACCAAAGTTGACAAAAAGTTCTTGGAGTTAAATTGTCCTGTCTTTTTTTTTCTTTTTTTTTAAGACAAACCCCAGGTTTGATGCTGAAGAGGACAGTAGAAAACAGAAACAAACTGTGGTTATTTTAGCCCAAACCTCCGTGGGTACTAACTTAAGTGAGAAGTACCGGCTCCTGGGAGGAGCCCTCCTGGGTCCAGGCACCAGGAAATGAAGGGTTGAGGTGTGAGCTGCTCCAGCCCCAGAGCAGACATGTCTGCTGGGCCTTGTTGAGTGTTGCCACGGGGGCCCTGAGGGCTCATCACGTGTGCTGATCACCGTGGGCACCGTGACAGCTGTTTCCCACAAGGGTCTTTACTGGACATGAGGCTGTTGCGTGCTTCCTGCTTGCTGGGCCACACCATCCCAAGCCCCCGGTGTGCTTACGGATGGGATCTCTCCTCCAGCCTCCAACGGGGGTGTTGGAGGTGTTCTCTCTTGACCGTTGGGGAAACTGAAGCAAGGGAGGTTGAGTAACTCCACTTGCCTGATGTCACAAGCATAAAACCTAGAACTGACAGCCTTTCTAATGTCATGCTCTCAAAAGAGGTCGTCAGAGACAAGAAAACAAGACCCCTCCATGATGCAGAGTACCACCTCCCCATGGAAATACCATGACGAGGCTGCCTTCTCCACACTCGTTCTCCTTGAATAACCTTGATCATTTCCCTCTTTTAATGGCCTTAGCCTATCTTGCTTCAAATACAGATTGAATCTCATTCTAGGATAAAGGGTCAGTTGGTGACACAGTCAAATCCTGGAGCACTGGGAGAAGTCAAAGAGTCGGGGCTCTGTCCTGCCCAGGTGTTCAGATCTCTGCTGCCCAGGAAGACTGACCTAGACTCTCTCCCTCCCTTGGTTTCAAAGGTGCCCCAGTGCAGTGGTGAGGATCACCAGTACACTCAGCACGAGCCTCACCACCACACTGGCTGGGGACACGGTGCCTCCCCAGCGACACGGGTATCTATCCACTAAACTGCACGCCTCTGAGTGGGAGATCGACGGAGCTAGACAGGCGGGCCTCTCTAAGCCAGGGTCAGCTGTGCAGGAGGGAGGAAGGAGCAGGTGACAGGGGCCAAGGCTCAGCTCCGGCTGAGCGCTGGGCGGCTCCCTGCAGTACAGGCCAGACCACACCGCCCGCGGCCTCATGGTTCCTCTTCCAGGGACAGGCAGATTGGTTTTCTTTTTGCTTTTCTCAGTCAACAGAAAATCAATATCCCATGATTGTCATTGTTGCCATCTTTTTTTTTTTAAGGGGGGGCTGTGTATTGGGGATTGAATTCCAAAGCACTCGAACACTGAGCCATGTTCCAGCCCTGTTTTGTATTTTATTTAGAGACAGGGTCTCGCTGAGTTGCTTAGCGCCTCACAGTGGCTGAGGCTGGCTTTGAACTTGCAATCCTCCTGCCTCAGCCTCCTGACCTACTGGGATTGTAGGCATGTGTTGTCACCATCTTTAAAGCCCATTAATGAAAAAGTAGGTCCAGGTCGAGCATCCCTAACCTAAAAATCCAAAATGCTCCAAATCCAAAACTTTTGGAATGATGACTTGATGCCATAGCCGGAAAATCCCACGCTTGGCCCCTTGGGATGTGTCACAGCCAAAACGCAGACAGACTGAAAACACGGAGTAGAATGATCTTTAGGCTATGTTCACAGGTGAATCGGAAACAAATAGCTTTGTATTTAGACTTGGATCCCATCCCCAAGACATCTCATTTCATATATGCAAATATTCCAAACCTTGCAAAAAAAAAAAAAAAAAGAAAGAAAAGAAAAGAAAAAAAGAAAGAAAAAGAAATCCAAAGCCTCAGACACTTCTGGTCCCAAGCCTTTTGGAGAAGGGATACTCAACATGTAGCGATTCTGACTAGGTGCTTCATTTCGGCCATCAAGGGCAGGGTTGCTAGCCAGCAGCTGGCCCAGCCCCTACCCATCCCAGAATCTTCTAGGCCTTCCTGTACAGCTCCTGCCCCGATCTCTCCTGCTGCTTCTCTGGCCCCTCCCCAAGCATGACTTTTCCAAAGAGTTGCCCCTGCCATTCACACGTGCACGGGAGGATTCCTCTGCTCGTCCGATAGGTCTGGCCGGGCCATGTGACCTGTTCTGGTGGAAAAGCTATTCTAGGAAGTGGTGCCTGTCCTCTGTGGGCTTCCAGAGCCATCCTGGGATGCTGTCTTCTGCCCCTCCCACTGCCCCGATGGGTGTTGCACCAGTGAGGAAATGTGCCCGAAAGACCCAGCAGCCACCCCAGTGAGGGACAGCACAAGAACATACATGTCAGCACAGTTGGACGGGATGCTACTTTATGCAAGGCCATGGGGTTTAGGGCCATCTGTCAGTCACCACAGCAACACTGGCCCAAGCCTACTGGCTCCGGGTTTTTCAAAGACACTCTTCACAAGACACTAGGGGACACTCTGAGCCCACAGAAGCACAGAAGTGGCCAAAACAGATGTTCCAAGAAAACAGAGTATTTTGATCACAGAGGTTGCTGGCCACTCACTTTCGGGGCAGCCCCTGTCTCCTCCCCTCGCCTCTGCTCTGGGTGGGGAACCCCAACACCAGCGCCAGTTCTAGGCCTGGGTCTTTCCCTCGCCCACTTCCTCCTCTGCCACCACAGCCACAGCGTCTAGAGTTCAAGGCATTCTGCACAGGCTCGCTCCTCCCAGGACCCTGTGGGGGGTCCCGTCGGCATCCCGGTGTCACAGCAAGGACACTGGGGCCTGGAGAGGAGGAGGCAGAGCTGGGATTCAATCAGGCTATGTGGCTTCGATGGCCCAGGCTACAGCCCAGGGCTCAGGAGGGCAGCGGGAGGAGGGAGCAGAGGGGGGACATGAACCAACAAAGCAAAGGACACCCCCGGTGCTGTTCTTGTGCCCTCGTCGGGTTTGCCCTGGTGGCCAGCCTGGGAAGATGCCGTGCAGGGACAGAGCGGAAAACAACACACGCCAGGTCCTGGACACCCGTGTGTCGGGGTGAACACCCAGGAGAAGGACGGGGAGAGTCAGGCTGCCTGGGGGGCTTCTGGCACTGTCTTCCCAGAAAAGTTGTGCACTGCATTTTTAAAAGTTTTAAAATGAAAAATGAGATTCTACTGCAAGCCCTGGGAGACAGACAGAAACCAAGGAGATTGGGTCTTACCTTATGGGAAGTAAGCTCTTCCCATCCCGAATGCCCTGGTTTGTCTCTGGGGTGACACGCAAAACTTCTTTACTCCACCAAACTTGAATGGGGCTCCTGGACCTTCTCTAGGCCCATCTGTGTACTTCCTTGGAAAATCCAGTTTTAGCCAGAACTCTGCTAGGTCAACTGAGCCAGCGCCTCCGCCCCCACTCACCAATAACCCTCAATATCTGAGCAGGCTCCTCACCCTTCACCATTCCTCGGGCGACAGCTTGAAGAATGGAGACTCCTGGTAGGTCAGGTTAGCCAGAATCAATCTTTGCCCTTCCTGACTTTGCATCCACTGACCCCTACCCTGTTCCTTGGTTATAAATGCCCACTTGCCCATGCTGAACTCAGAATTGGGCCAGTCCACTACTGAGGTCTCTTCTCCCCTGTTGCCATGGTTCTCAACAAAAGCTGTCACCACCCCTGTAACAGCCCAGCTCTGATTCTCCTTGGACAGGTTCCTCACTGAAAGTGAGACACTGAATCAGATCTGACGTCCTGGTTTCCAGGGAGCTTACTGCATCTGGGTTGGACAGACCCGGACCTGGACTGCTGGGTGGGCAGAGACGAGCAGAACTCCAGCCAGGCTGCGGGTCCAGCTCGATTCCCCTGGAGAGAGGCCTTCTGTCCCCTGCTCTTGAACAACTCTCTCTCACCAGGCTCCTGGAGTACAGCACCACGCCCCACTCTCAGCCACCTTTCCAATGTTGCTGCTGAAGTTCAAGGCCCCGGAGGTTCTTGGGTTCCAAAAGGACGGTAGGTACCTAACATTTGGAAGCCTCGTCCCAGAAAGCCTGGTTTCTCTCAGTAAGAGAGTGACTCCACCCTTCTGCAGTCACGGGGGGCTGTGTGTATACTTAGTCAGGAAAGACCATAACACCCCACACTTTCCCCCCTCCTGGACTCCACAGGAGGGACCGTCATTTAGGTCATCTACATAAATGAACTGCCTTTTCCCCAGCCCCACACTCCTATTCCCTGACCCAGGGAGCAGGATTCCAGCACTTCATCCAGGGTTCTTTTTCCTGGGGACCCCATGGTTGGACTACATTTTGGGATTCACGGTTGGACTACATTTCCCAAGCTCCTTTGCAGTTAGGTATAGTCATATGACTAAATTCTAGCCAATGAAATGCAGTCACAGGGCCTTGGTTGTAAGACCCTCCCACAAGCTTTTTCCCTTTCTAGCCTGACGGGGACCCTGGACCCAACCCTGAGAAACTTAAGCTGTCTGCCAAAGGTGACAGAGCCACTCAGCTAGGGTCCCTGAACGACAAGCACTCTTGCGTGTGTGACGGAAATGGGATCCCTCCAGGTCCACTTGTGACTCCACCTGACAGTCACCCTGTGCCCTTACCGCTTACTGTCTTCTCCCTCCATGTGAACCACATGCCGAGAGGCAAGGAGTTCTTGTTTCTGCTGTGTCCCCAGCAGGGAGCAGCGCCTCACCCCCATAACCAGGTGTCAAACGCGCTGAATGAGATGTGCCTTACCCATGCTGCGTGGCCTGGGTCTCTGTGGAAAGACCCTCCCCAACAGGAAAAGCGACCCACTTCTTTTGCTTTCTAGAAAATTAGACTTTAATTGAACTAATAAACCTTTGGGACCCAGCCCGAATCCTCCCTTGTCTTGGACACTGTAAAATTAATGTTTTCTCTTCTATCAAAGTTAAACCTGTAATGTAACACACAAACATGTTTACTATAACTTAAATTTTACAATGTATAATGGAACCATTTAAATTAGGAAACCTTGTGGAGAAGAATGTAGCCTTTTTTGTTTTTTTTGTATCAGAGATTGAACCCAGGGATGCTTAACCACTGAGCCATGTCCCCAGGCCTCTTTTGTATTTTATTTAGGAGACAGGGTCTCACTAAGTTGGTCAGGGCCTCGCTAAGCTGCTGAGGCTGGCTTTGAACTCAGGATCCTCCTGCCTCAGCCTCCTGAGCCACTGGGATTACAAGTGTGTGCCACCGTGTCCTGAGGAATGAAGTCATTTTGAAATTCCCTAACAGGTACCTAATCACCACTGTAGTCTGTTTCCTGTGCCCTCCTCAATTTTAATTAGCTAATCACATATATTGTAACCATGAACTCCTCCTATTGGAGCAAGGGGCAGTACTACACTAGGGACAAAAGCAGGTGGCCAGTCTGCACAGGTGTGCTCACTGGCCGGATTGGCTCTGGGGGCACCTTTCTGCAGAAGTACAGCCTTGCCTTGCCGACCTATTCCAAGCATGCCTTTGATTTCTTGACGCACCTCAGTCCTTCTAGCAGACACCCTCTCTGAGTCCTCCCCACAGTGATCTGCCCCTGCCACGGCCCTCCCAGGGGCCCCTTTGCAGTACCACCTGCCTCACCACACAGCAGGTGAGGGCTGTCCCTCCCACCCTGGGAAGTCCCCCCCTCAACCTAACCTGGGACCCCTGGGCTGGGACTCCCTCTTATTCCTCTTTGCATTTCTTTCTGTCCGTACAAATGTTTCTTGAGAAACAAGCGCTCGAGAATATTCAAGGGCCCTTCTTTGCAGTCAGTGGCTGATGAAGGGTAAAAAGGTCCCATTTCTGAGATGATGTAAACCAAACCAGAGCCTGGAATATTCCACGGGTTCTTTTTTTAAAAATATTTTTATTAGTTGTTGATGGGATTATTTATTATTTATTTATATGTGGTGCTGAGAAACGAGCCCAGTGCCTTACTTATACATGCTAGGCAAGTGCTCTACCACTGAGCCACCATCCCAGCCTCCACGGGTTCTTTTAATAAACATTTTTTGGAGTTTAATGCCTGGAGTGTGCGCACGTGACCCATAGATGAGGGGCAAGCCCTTTCAGGTAACTGAGCCAGAGGTCAAGAGGGGTCCAAAATGTTTTCTATCAGTACAAACCTACCCTGAACTGGACCCCCAACCAGCTCTCTGAGGAGGCCCACGCCTGCTTTGGGTTTTTGACTTTCAAAGGGCTTGCCCACTTGACCCTCGGGAAGTTCTGTGATCCAAGCAGGAAACGATTCTTATGTCCATTTAATAGAAGAGACCTCAGAGGCTTGGAGAGGTTAAAGAGCTGGTCCCAGAACATGGCTTGAGGGCATGTCCAGCTGATTCTGAGGGCCCAGGCAGTTTCTTTCCCGCCTTCCCCCCAGCCCCAGCATCCTGTGCTAAGTGAACCAGGGAGGCTTCTCTGTGGCCACGAGGAGCAAAGCCAACAGCCCCGATGAGGGTGACTGGAAACTAACATTGACTTGTGTGTGACAAGCTGAGTTCAGAGCCAGCCTGGCCAGGTAACATCAGCAGGCTGACAGTTTGTCCCCTTCTAATTTTAGACCCTGTGGGCGCAGACAGGAGAGCTGTGGTTAGCAGGTGCCACGTCTGCTGCTGCTGCTGCAGCCCCGCGAGGTCCCAGGAGAGCAAGGAGCCGGGTACTCACGCGACTTTTCTTCTTTGATGGTGTACTCGAGCACCTCGGAGGAGCCGTCGCTCGGGGAAGGGAAGTGCACACAGAGCACCAGGCGCTTCAAGCTGCTGTCCCTGCGGACCAGGAACATCTGGAACCAAGAAGAGGCAGCTCCATGAACCACAGTTGGGGGAGGCCAGAAGGACATCAGGGAGCCGCCGTCATCCGCAGGTTCCCAGGGCAGGAGGCAGGTGAGGCGGTCAGTCACCCCTCCCAGGATCTGGGCTCTGGCCCACGTCCCCATGGAGTCTCCTTAGTCCCAGTTTCTCATTTGCCCACCAAGCGGATGTTCCTTCAGGGTGTGAGAGACTCGGTCTCGGGGTCCAGGGGTTGAAACCCTGAACCCTGCCATGCAGCTCTGCAAGGGGGGCCGTGGCCACTCTGATGTGCCCTGTAGCACGGGAGTCAGGGTGAATGTCCACCCCCACCCCCAGCCCGCAGATCTGGAGGCGTGGGCTTGGGGGACAGTCAAGGCATCATCCATTCACACTTTCTCTTTTTCTATGCCCAAAGACAGCTGGTATTTACGAGGAACTCTCGTGGTGACAGGAATTGGCACTACACTTGGCATAGAGTAACAGATTCTATCTTCTCAACTGGTTCCATGGTGACACTCTCCTTATTGTCCCCCCTTTACAGGTGAAGAGACACGGCTGTCCCTGCTCACCCAGGACCTGCTCCCTCAGGCTGGGTGACAGCTGACTGAGCCACAGGACGCGCAGGAAGCTTAGCCTGCCAAGGACTCCCAGCTGTGGGCACAGAACTGGCATCCAGCCCCGACACAGGCACTGGTGCCCAGGACCCCCTGACATGGGCTTCTCCATGCAGACCCCAGGGCCGGCAGACCTGACTCTGTCTTGCCACGGAGTCTCTCCCCTGGACCGGAACCTGCCTGTGCTTTGACCCGGGGGTGGAACTGTGAGCTGAGGCCTGAACATAGCCAGTGGATTTATTGACATCTCTGGCTCAGGCCATGGTTCCACTCCAGGAGGGTCCCCACGGGCAGTGGTCTCCGTGGGGCGATCAAGGGGAGAGGCCTCTCTGCTGTCTGTCACAAACTGCTGCCTTACAATGTCCATTTCAGACTCAGCTGGCCCTGCCCAAGCTCATACCTCCTTCCCAGGTGACACCTTTGGGAACCACCCTGACTCCTGGGGCACAGCCTCCAGGGAAGGAGAGGGCCCCCTCCCCCCTCCCCTGCCCTGGAGTCTAAGTCTCCTGCACTCGGGCCCCAGGACCCCAGCCAGGACTATGGCCCACCTTGCTGAGTCAGGCTGGGTGTAAGGCCATGGGACACCCCAGAGGGCAAGCACATGGCCTCAAGCCTGGGAGGCTCTGGAGGAGCACTTCCCGCGAGGCTCCAGGTCCTCTGCCGTCGGTACTGGTTACTGATCTTCTTACTATATTGCTAGCATTATAACCGCTACTGCAATTATTAATAAAACATAGTAATAATATTACTACTATTGATTCGTAGCAGCTGACGTGTGTGCCTCCCTACTCTCCCCAAGCCCAGTCTCACTAATTTCTTATGAAATCTATGGGGAAGGCCATGTCCCCATTCACAGGTGAAGAAATTGAGGGCAGCGAGAGGCAGGTAATGTTCAAGGTCACAGGGCAGGAGGTGCTGAGGATGAGCCCAGGCCCTTTGGACTCTAAAGTAGACACTCGATGTCCCCCAGCCTCACCATCGCTCAAGGCTTGCTGTCTAAGAGTGTGCAAGGCCCTTCCTGAGAGGTGACATGGTGAATCTGTCAGTCACTGAACTGCGGTGGGAAGAGGCTCCACAGACCCTTCCATAAGCAGAGCAGGAGGAGAGACGGGCCCAGGGCGGAGGGAGGCGAGAGGGTTGCTCCTGGGGGCTGCCAGGTGGAAGGGGGCCTGGCAGAGGCTGGGCTCAGTCCTAGGTGCCTCAGTGGCCCTTGCTCTCTGCTCAGGGGCAATGCTGGGGCTCCCACCACGGCACCCTGAGTGTTCCCCTGCTGACCCGGGACTCGTCTTTCAAGAAGAGATGGCTGTGCCTCTTCCTCAGAGGTTCAAGCTGCCTCTCGCCCCCAGGCCCAGGGAACCTGAGTGTGCAAGGCAGCGGGAGTGTGAATGAGCGTGTGGGTGAGCAGGCCGCACAAGAGAACACGTCATGGTTCCTGAGTCCTGGCACAGAGCTCTGAAGACCCTGGAATTTCTTGATAGGGGAGTCCATCACGCCTAAGGAGCCCTCTGTTCACACCTGACATTGAGCCCACAGGTGACTCCAGAGGTCTTGGTTTTGAGCAATGGCCACCACAGAAAGACCCAGCACTGGGCTAGAGGGTCAGCTCTTCTGGCCGCCTCTGTCTGGGGAGGGGAGCAGACTGGAGGTGTCCCCCGCCCCAGACCAGTGATGGAGCCGATCAGGCCTATGAAGAGAAGC
Organism: Ictidomys tridecemlineatus; assembly: GCF_052094955.1. Lineage (NCBI taxonomy): Eukaryota > Metazoa > Chordata > Mammalia > Rodentia > Sciuridae > Ictidomys > Ictidomys tridecemlineatus. Next base: position 112,698,027 of record NC_135481.1, on the reverse strand, counting down.
CTTCATGGACCTCTGGGCTGGGAGCGCAGGCGCGTGGGGCTGGGAAACGCACAGGCGAGCCATGCGCCTGGCCCGCAGGGAGTGGCACGGGAGCTCAGCGCCCCACCAGCCCCAGATCTGACCACGTGCCTCTTCCACCCGGTGGGTCCTGAGTTTTATCCCCTGTGATGAGACTGTCCTTGTAATTATGAATTCCAGTGAGTTCTGGGGGGTTCCATCAGACCTGAACACGGTTGTTGGAATCCCCAAATTTGTATCACACTGGACAGAAGTGGGGGTAGCTCAGGGACCCCACCTGTGGCAGGCATCTGAGGGGCTGTGTGGCGGGGGCCTTGTCCTTTAACTTATAGGGTCTGTGGTGATTGTAGGTAGAATCCAAGTTGAGTTGTTGGACATCCAGGGCGATGAAGAACTGGTATTAGTGTGTATGTGTGTGTGTGTGTGCGTGTGCATGTGTGAATGAGTGTGAGTGTACGTGTGCAGTAAGTGAACTCTGGGTGTCCCTAGGGTCTCTCTGAGCCGGACACCAAAAGAGACAGAACAGGAGCCGGCCAGGCCCCTGCGAAGGCCAGCAAACAAACTTTGACCCTTGACCTTGAGCCGGTGGGAGCTAAGGCTGGCGCCTTCCTGAGCTGAAACCAAACCAGAGTTTCTGCCTTTCTGGGACTGTGCACCCCGTGAGTGTGTGCTGAGGTTCACGGTGGAGGGGGCCTCCTGCCCCACACAGGGGCAATTGGCAGCTCCCTGCCCTGCTGAGGAACGGCAGGACGCCAGCCAGTGCTTCTCAAACGGGTGGGCAGGACCGTCGGCAGGGATGCCGCTGATGATTGTGATTTCCAAAATAAAATAGGAATGTTAAGCAGAACACCCTTGCTTATCATGAGGGTGGGCTTGAGTTAGGGGGGGAAGCCTGTCACCTGTTCACAATGCAGCACTTCACCTCTACGGAGGGGTCAAAGAACAGGGAGTCAGCTCTCCTCGGGGTGACTCATGACAAATCGTGGTGGCCAGCCTCCACGGGGACCTCGCCCCTGCACTCTGCAGTACACCCAGGACATAACTCATTCTCGACTTTTCCACGTTGCTCAGACGTGGCCCCTGCTCTGCACCCTCAGGTTGTGCAGAGGGAGAGAAAGAAGACGGGGGCCTGGGACAGGACGGGACAGCACAGGTCGCGAGCTCCTCCGACGGGAGGGCGCCATCTGCATTTCTTCTTAGCTCCCAGGCAGCCCCGAGCAGCTGGGCATCACCTTGTGACCCTGGTAACAGTGTGACCTCCCTGAGCCTCGGTGTTCTGATCTGTAAATGGGCATAACACCTGTGGCCACCCAGCAGAAAGAAAAATGAAACCAAGCCCTGCCTGCCGGAAACACTTGGGAACGGTGCCAAGAGCGCCCCCCCCACCCCACGCTCGAGGACACAAGCTCCACTAGCCCCCTCCACGCCTGCGTCCGCTCCTTCTGCTCCCCAGGCTCGGCTCCATCTAGAACCAGCATGTGCTCATTGTGGGAAAAGAGTCAGGTTTCCTGGACGCAGTTGGGAAGACAAGACTCACAGATCTGGGGCAAGAGGTGGTCAAGCCACCGGTAGGAGCCACAGAGAAGGAGCAGGGGTGGGGGGAGCATCCCACTGTGACAGCAGCCATCACCCTGGCTCTGTGCCAGCGTGCCCTCTGGGTTCTCCCCTCGGCCCTTGGGGTGGGTCTGTGGCTCTGGATGGAAACCCAAGGTCATGCCGAGGGCAAGGGCAGAAGAGGACTCAGGCCCGGCATCCCCACCGCCGCGAGGCATCTCAGGTCTCTGCCACTGCGCCCAGATCTGCTCACTGAGGGACGGGGATGTCAGAAGAAGTGGAAAGTTCCCCAGCTGGACTCTGCAGGCCCAGTTCTGGGCGCCCATCACCCACCCTGCAGCACGGCCACAGAGCTCTTGCTCCGCTGTCTCTTCTGCCCAGGCTGAGTCACAGCTCTTATCTGAAAACCATGATAAGGTGCTGATGGGGGCAGGGAAGCTGTGAGCCTGTGGGGAGGGAGGGAGTCTGCGTGTGGCCTGGCTGCGTGTGTCCTCTGAGGCTTCCTGCCCAGGTGCTGGGGGCTAGGCCCAGGCTGTCAGATGTCCTCTGTGAGCAGAACCTGGGCACAGTGCACCCTAGCCAACGGGAACACGAGGGTCTGCTCTGTGCCCTCCAGGAAGGCATCCTGGCAGCACCTCGAAAACAGCATCACTGTGCAGCAGAGACTCTGAAGAACGTTCTAGATCATGCAGAAAACCTGGCACAGCTCAGCCAAAGTCAGTGCCATTCAAACCATGTTTGTGAGCTCCTTGCACCTCCGCCTCCCATCACAGGTGAGCTCCCACTACGCTGGAAGGAGAGGAGATGTCACCGCGGTAGCTGCAGGTGAGTGCACGGGGTGCTCAGGAGCTGGCTGGACACCCAGGGCTCTTCCTCCCACACCCGAAGCTTCCGCATGCAGATCCTCTGGCCCCCTTCACCGTTCTTCCTTCTGCCTGAAGCCAACTGTTTACAGATGCCCTTCACCGTGCACTCCAGCCCCGCCCCCCACCAGCAAGTTCCTTCCACTTCTTGGGGTCCAACTTTCCTCATTTGAACCCGGGCATAGGAGTACCCATCATCTGGGGTGAGAGGATCACTGATCATGTAGATAAAACTCGGGGCCATTGTTTGCACTCCCTAATACAACAGCTCGAGGATTACAGGCCGCGGCCAGTCACTGGGCTTCAGCCACGGGCTGAGAGTCTCAATGCGAGATCCCACTGGGTAAATCCAGGACAGCACCAGTGACATCACTGCTGCCCGTGAAGCTGGACCACAAGGAGAAAGGACAAAGGACTCAGATGTCAGTCACCTGGAGGGCAGACTGAAAACGGCCCCCAAGTCCAACTCACTGCTCCTTCAACAGGGAGAGAGCATTTTCCCAGCTGTGGGAGGGTGGCCTTGACCTGACCAGAGCACAGCAGAGGGAGCGGGTTCTGAGCCGGGCCTGGGGCACGCACTCCCATGCTCGGCCTTTTGGACCGTGGCTGTCATATGAAGAAGCCCGCGTTGTCCTGGGAAGACGGGCCGCCGGGCCAGCAGCCAGCAGCCACCACAAGACTCGACTCGTAAGCAAGGCCATCGGAGACCGTCTGGCCCCAGCGGACCTGACAGAGGACTGAGGATGCTCAGCTGATCCCAGGACACCAGAGGAACTCGGCCCACCCACACAACAGTGAGCAAGCAAAATGTGACGGTTTTAAGACCCTGCACGTTGCCACAGTGACGATCCTGCCACGGCATGTGGACACGGAGTGCAGCCTCTGGGGATCCCCTCCTTTCTTCCTCCTGCAAGGGGCTGCTGGGGAGACTCAGCTCAGTGTGGCCCAGCCCCTCCCTTTACAGCCAGAGGTGGAAAAAGACCTCCTCAGGTCCCAAGGCTTGTTAGTGGCAGCAGCAGGACAGGGTGGTGACACCATAGTACATCCCCCCACCCAACCAGCCCGCCAGTGTTCCGTGAGTGTGTCCTCCACGCCAGGCTCCAGGCTGAGCTGGACAGATGGCACCACTCCGGCCCAAGGCACAGAAGGTCATGCCCACTGCAGGGTAGAGACAGGGACAGGGTGGGTGGCCATGGGGAAGGCCCCGAGTGTCAGGCCTTGGGGCCCTTTCTTGGAAGACTTCGGCCTGCTGGCTCTGGTGCTTCGTGGGCCACACCAAACTCAGTGCCCTTCAAGGCTGCTTCTTCCCCTGCAGGCTGGGATCATGTCAGATCCTCTCTGCGATAGTCACAGACTCTAATTCTGATCTGGGTCTATACGCTCTGACTCAGGCGGTGCATCATATTGGGTGGCACTAATCATGGTTATACTGCTCACTCTTTTCCCCAGCCTGCCTCACAGTGAGGGGTGGCCAATAAGGCATACAGAAAAAAAAAAAAGATGCACTCTAACAAAAAGAGTCTAGGAGAGGAAAATCATTTGCCTCTAACCTCCTGCATTTGAATAGTGAGATGCCTGGAGCTGTAGCTGCCGTTTTGCAACCATGAGGTAACAAATCTGCAGACCCAAAAGCCAATACCCTGAAGATGGGAGAAAGAAGGTGGAAAGAAATGGGAACCTGAAGATATCAGTGAGTTGGTAACTAGCCCTGGACCCAACCTCCAGACTTCTCAATCAGACAAATAACCATGCCTTTATGGCTAAAGCAGGCATGATGTCACTTGAAGCGGAAAGCGAACCCCTGGCCCAGGCCTCGGAGGATCAAGACGCAGCGGCACAGGTGACTTCTGGAGAGTGACTTCTGGAGAGCGCTGGGGTGTCGTTAGCACTCAGCTCACAGTGTCCATGGCAGGACCCCCGCCTGCTCCAGAGAGACCAAGAAGCAGCCACGTCCTCACCCACCTCTCCTCCGGGTCACGCCTGGCCGTCCCTGTTGAGCTGACGTCTGAGCCAGCCACCGGTTCCCTCTCTTCCCTTTTTCTCCCTGGCTCACTCCCCTAGCGCACTGCATTAGGAACTCTGACAGCAGAAGTTCCTCTTCCTTCAACTGTACAGATTGCCACTCTGGGGACTCACAATTTCCTTTGAAAAGTGTGGGTTCCATCAGAACCCTCTCCACACAGCCCAGCAGAGCCCCAGGCTGTGAGTTGGGACACTTGTGTCCTTCCTGGTTTTGGTGCGAGTCTGCTCTGCAGCCTTTGGCAGGTCGCTTGCCCTCTCTGAGCTGACTTTTCCAGTCTGTAGTTAGGGGTAGGTGAAGGACCCCAGAACTCCTTCCTTCTGTGAAATGCTCTACCAGCCTTCAGTGCCCCTGGGGTTTTCCCCAGAGTCCAAAGACTTGCCAGAGAGTTAGTTTCCTGACACCTTCATGCACTCCAGGAGGCTGGCACAGCTGGCCTGGGTGTCCACCCCGTGTGCCTCGGGTAGCGTGGCTGGTGCTGGGACGGGCACACAGAGGCGAGAGGTGCTCAGCCATTGGGCTGCCCCCCAGCCCTGGACTGGAGCCGGATCCCATGCGTGGCCTTTTCACTGTCGTTCCTGGCTGCCAGGCCGCATCTGTCTGCTTTTCCATTTTTGTTATTTTAGGATTATTTTCCAGTTGCGAGGGGAAATTTTCCAATCATGCCCATTAGGGCAGGAACAGAAGTGGCCGGTTCTTCTGAGGCCACAGCTGCAGAGGCTGCCATGACGGGGAGGCCGGTCCAGTGGCCAGAGTCCATCCTGGACACAGGGGACATGGGTGGGCAAACCTGCAGCAAAGGGCCTCGTGTCCCGGTCCTGGCCCCGACAGAGCTGGGGGATATGTACATGTCCAGGGACTGGGAGGAAGGAAGGGCCAGGGCCTGGCGCTTCTGTTTTACATCCGGGGAAACCGAGGCCCACCTCTGCGTGTCGCGTGCCACACCACACATGGCGCAGGCGGCATTGCTCAGCCATCGGCCTGTTTTTGGAAAAACCCACCGGTGGCCAAGGCCCCTCTCCAAACCAGAGAAACTGGCACTTCCAGGTTGGTGGGGACAGGGCTGTGTTTAAGGCCCTGGATTCAATAAGCCATGCTGCTCTGGACGGGCCCTCGGGCGGCAGAGCTGAGATTCCCCCTGTGGAGCAGAGATCAGGACCTGACCCACAGGCTCTAGGAGAACTGGGAGAACTGGGAGCCCGGGCTCAGCCCACAGAGGCTCCTCCCAGCTCAGCGGTCTCTGCCGTTGTGGCCTTGGAACAGCTGAGGACAGCCGTTCCCTGACATCAGAAGGGACAAGAGGGCGTCCGCGGGTTTTGGCCAAGCCAATAGTGAATGGGTTGAGTGTCCCTGGACCCTGCCTGGGGAGGTGCCCGGCCACCTACGTGCTGGTCCGTATCACAGCCTGGGCTCCTGCCGCTCCTGAACCAGCCCCGGGAACCACAGGCAGGTCACAGGAGGTCTCCCTGGTTAAAGCCCCCTCCAGCCTGGGAGCCCTGATGCTCCGGCAGCAGCGAACACACGCGCCCTGGGCTTGGCGTCCAGGCTCCTTCTCTGATAAAGGGAGGCCGGGCTCTTAGGGAAATGCTGGCCCCAGGACTGAGGCGAGGCTCGTACCGGGTGAGGCTGTGGCCTCTTTTATGGCTGGACAGTAAGGAAGGGCTCCAACAGACAGACAGACAGACACCCGGACACACACACAGAGTAACGCAGGTGTCAAGCAGACATGGGAACCAACAGAAGGATTCCCAGTGGCCAGAGCTGGAACAACCTGAGGGACAAATTCACCACAGTGGAACCGTGTGGTGACCCAGAGTATAAAATAGGAATCCATGTCCCCGTGTTGATGTGTGATAAACAGAGGCAGGGGACGAGCGGTCTCTGCAGAAGGGTGACACCCGCAGATCTGGGTCAAGGACGCAGAGTCTAACTGTCCTCAGGAGAGGATGGGGCATGGGGACCTCATCAGAAGAGGAGGGGGAGGGGAGGTCCTCTGAAGTGGAGCCTGGCACCGGCCTCGGCAGGTGGTCAGGGTCGGCATCTCCAGGGGAGGTCATGCTGACAGTTGTGCCCTTGAAGAGACAATGCAAATGGCCTTGACCTCTGTGGTCCTCCTCCCCAACCCCAAGCCCCATCCAGCCTCTAGACAATCCCAACAGAGGGACCTCCGCCAATACCCGGCCAGTCCCACTGGAAAACAAAGTCCAAGAAACTGTCACAGGGAGAGGAACCTGTGGTGTCCTGGGTGGGACCTGGGACAGACAGACGCTGGATGGGAGTGGGGACCTGAAGGAGGGCCCGGCTCAGCACTGATGGACAGGGCTCCCGGGACGGCTGTGGCCAAGGGCAGATGCCAGGGGTGCCAGGTATCTGGAATTCTCTGTACCGTCTTTGCAACTTCTCTGTCACTCTAAAATGACTCCACGATTTGAAAAGCCATCTGCAGCATAAATAAAGGCAACTTTTTGATTATCTTGTTGCTGAATTCACAAAAGACAAACAACAATGTTCCACACCTTATCAGAGACCAGGCTGAAAGGAGGGGGGGGGGACTGGGGAAGGCCGTGGGATGCAGTCAAGGTCCCCAGATTCTGGGGACAAGAGACCTGGCTCCTCAGCCTCTGGGCACCGGCTGCAGACATGGCAGAGCACGTCCTCTCTCTGGTCCTGCAAGGGGTGGACCCAGGTGGCCCCTGAGAGCTATCACAGCATGGGGACCACCTTTCAAAATGATGCAGTCACCCAGTGATGGACTGTCCCCGCTCTGAGGGAGGCTTATTGTGCAGCAAAGGCTTTCCTGGCCCCTGTTGTAAGAGCTGCGTGGCCACAAGTCAGCGACTCGAAATCTCTGTGCCTCCGTTTCCTCATTTGGAAACGGGGACACTAATTACACTGCCTGCTGGAAACTGCTGTGAGGACCAAATAAAACTGCCAACAGCCCTCTTGGTCTGTGCAAGAACACACCATCGTGTTGGCAGGACAATGACCAAGTAGCCCCAAGACATTTCTCAGAACATATCCCCGTCACCAGGTGACACACGACTGTATTTGCACATAACTGTGCACGTCCTCCTGGACACTTTAAGTCCTTTCTAGAGCACGTAGGACCTCTGATACGGTGTAAATACCATGCCAACTCACCCTGCTGTGCTGTGTGGGGAGCGCGGCTGTACACGTGCGGGTCTGGTGCCGCCCACGCGCCTGTTTGCCATCCACACTGGGCTAAATCTGCAGACGCAGAGCCGGGGATGCAGAGCCCAGCTGTGTTTCTGTCTCTCCTGCTGCTCCCGGGAGCAGGGCTGGGCTGCGTCCTCACTGTAACTGGGCTCACACCTCAGCCGGCTTCTCTCATTAGCCAGGTGCCAGGGCAGGCTACTGTGCTCCCGGCTGGAGCCAGTGGGTGCCCCACCCATGTCCCCCACTGCCCAGTGGCCAGATCTGCATCCCTTTGCCCCAAGGCCATCGCTGGCTGAGTCAGTCCACACTCAGGGCCCAGAGCAGGGGCTGAACGGGAGCCCTCAACCTGGCAGCCTTCGACCAGGATGTCAGGAGTTGAACGGCCAGAGCTCCGGCCCCTCGTGCGGGGGAACCTGAGACGTCTGTCCCACCCTGGCCCCTACGACTCCCCAGCAAGACTCTCATCCAGCGGCCCTGAGGAGCAGGCAGGATAACTGCTGTGCCCTCGCTGCCCTCTGGGTCTGGCCTCTTCCCCTCGCCCGCTCGTGGGGCCACCTCCAATCCCTGTCTGAATTCTGCTTCTTGGGGACCCGGAACTAAGGCCCCTCCTAGCCTCAGTTTCACTATCTGAGCCCCCGGCACAGGATTATGGCAAGATGATATCGGCAGAGCACACGGACAGGCTAATAAGGATCCCAGGGAAAACCACCTCTGTCATTTCAGCTGTGTTTATTTCAAACTTTCTGAAGAGAGGACCACCCCCTTTGGTTCTTTTTGATTTTGAACCCAGGGCCTCAGGCATGCTAGGCGCAAGCTCTACCACTGAGCTACCCTCCCTGCATCTTTTGTCAAAGTGGTCACGACATACGCCTGCCCCAACGTGCCCTAGAAACACACTTGTGCTTTCCTGGGACTGTCCCTCACCATCTGGACCACCCCATCTGCACACGCGCCCTGGACACCCGCCTCATGAACTTAGAAAAATTTTATAAGAATTTCAACTCAATTAAATTAAAAGAATCCATCTACCCATCCATCCATCTATCATCTATGTCCTCCTCCCAGATCATAGAAATAGCACCTCTGGGTGGGAGTTCCATGCCCCCATTTCAGAGTGACTAAAATGGGGCTCAGGAAACTTAAGCCATTTGATAAAGAAAATGTGGCACATATACATCGTGGAATATTACCCAGCCAAAAAGAAGAATGGAATTATGGCACTTGCTGGTAATTGGATGGAACTGTAGACTATCATTCTGAGTGAAATAAGCCAGTTTCCCCAAATCAAAGGCCGAATGGTCTCTCTGATATGTGGATGCTGACTCCAATAAGGGGGGGGTGGAGAATAGAGGACTTTGGAGCAAACAAAGGGGAATGGAGGAAAGGGAGGGGGATGGGCACAGGGAGGACGGTAGAACGAACTGGAAACTTTCCTGTGATCATATATGAAAACACCACCCGTGGAACTCCACATCATGTACAACCACAAGAATGGGAAGTCCCACTCCATGTATGTATCACGTCATACATACATGGAGTATGTATGATGGGTCAAAATGCACTACTGTCATGTGTATCCAAAAAGAATAGGGAAAAAAATCACTTAGCCATTTGCTCAATTCACAGACCCCCCCCCACACACACAGCCTCTTATTTTCTCCTGTAAATTAAGGGGTCTACAGCAGCTGGCTTTGCTCTGGGCCCTGGCCCCGGGTGAGCTCTCAGTTGGGGTCCTCCTGTGCACACTGGCCCTGCCTCCCGGGTTCTGAATGCCCAGAGGCCAGGCCGGGCACCAGGCCCTGCTCCCCAGAGCAGAATCAAGTCCCTCCCTGAGTCTGGGCGCAGCAGCTTGAGGGGCAGCAGAGGGCAGCCACTCGCCCAGCTGCTTCCAGGCAGGGCCTCCGGGGCCATGGCACCGGTGTCCCCTCCACCAGCCCACGAGGTGGGACCAGACTCACCCCCGCCACCTCCCGGTGCAGGATCCTGGCTGCCTCTGACCTGGCCAGCCCCAGCTGAAGCCACACGGGGCACGTCTTGACCAGCTTCTCCAGGACGCTGATGCCCCGGCGCGGAAGGCAGTTCTTGGGGGCGGCTGGCAGACCGAGCCCCACGTGGTCCTCCTTCTCCTCGTCCTCTCCTTTGCTGGCCTCTGCAGCAGGACTGAGAAAGAGAAGCAAACGGTCAAGGTCCAGCAGCCCAGCCACGCGGCGGACAGCAAACGGGCTCATTTAGCATCGCCGTGGCCGGGGACCTTTGGGGAGTTACCAAAGGAGCAGACCATGGTCTCTACCTCAGGAGCTTGTGACAAAGTGGGTGAGACATACAGCTGGCCTGTGATCATATATGAAAACATGACCCGTGGAACTCCACCTGTGATAGCCGGCCCCGGCACAAGGTGGGGGAACATGACAGGAGTTCAGCGTACCCAGGTGGGCTCTGGAAAGCACAGGGGGGTGTCTGAGAACCCAGAGCTGGGGGTGCCAGGCTCGGCCACTGAGCGACAGCCCAGCCCATTCAAATGCTTGAACTAAGAGCAACTTTCTGGGCAGTAAAATGCATAGCACATGGCTGGCCTGCTTTGGGCACACGCCCCACCTCGGTCCTTCCCGCAGACCAGGGAGAGACCCGTGCTGTCCAATGACACAGCCACTAGACACAGGTAGTCATGGAGCTCTTGAAAGTGGCCGGTCCATGCGGGACAGGCTGTGAGTATGAAATATGCACAAATTCAAAGACTTAAGGTGCAGAAAAGAGTAGCTCATTAACAATATTTTATATTATTACATCTTGAAATGATGTTTTAGGTATGTTGGGTTAGATAAAGCATCATTCATTTTACCAGTTTCTTTTGTACAAGAAAATTTTAAATTACCATGTGGTTTGCATTATATTTCTGTAGAACAGTGCCAATACAGAACATTTCTAGAAGGTTCCTTTGTGCTCCTCCCTATCAGCATGTCCTCCCCTCCAGGATGAGGATGTGTTAACACAGGGTCAGGAAAGGAAGAGGATCACAGACCCCCAAAATGGCCCAGCCACACAGGGGGCCTGCTGGGGAACAGGCCCTGCCCACGCCCGTCATCCTGCCTGGTTTAGGAGACCCCAGACCCGCCCCAGCACCCCACTCCCACGCTGCCCAATGTGCCCAGCCAGTTTTGACTCCAGGGAGGGACGAGCCATACATCGGTGCTTCAAACCCCGAGGCGGGTGGCCGGGAGCTCCTGCACACTGTACCTAGGGACCCGAGTCTCCTGGGCACCGTCCAGGGTGGAAAGCCCACTCAGACAGAGGAGGGCACTCACGAGGCTGGGAAGAGGGGGCGGTGCCCCCCAGTTTGCCCTGTGTCTCTGACATGTTGCTCAGGGGTAGCGGTGAGCAGCGTTGGCATTCCTTCTGGAAGCATCCAGGACATTTGCCGGGAGGAGCCATTTGGCAAGGGGAGAGGGTGAGGCCAGGATGGGCCCTTTAAAGGACCCAGGAAGGTGGAAGCCCTCCTGGGGGGCAGGGGAGGCAGAGTTAGGGTGAAGGGCTGATGGGGGAGGAGGTGCCCACAGGGGGGAGGTGGGGAGCTGGGTTCTACAGCTGGGCTCTGTGTGGACCCAGGTCTTGCCGGGACCTGACTGGGAAGGAGCGTGGAGAGGAGAGACGTGTGAGGTTCAGGGCGAAGTCCTGGAGCAGCCTCGGCAGAGTGTGATGGGGCTCCCTCCTCAGCCTCCCCTCCCAGGACCCGAGGGGCTGCTGTGCAGCCACCGTGTGTGGGTCACCTTCTGCTCCCCGCCTACAGCCTGGGCAGAGTTGGGCCAGGCTGCCAGGAGGGCCCACATGTCCTGGGAAGTGGCAGGAAGTGGGACCAGGAGCGGGTGGGGAGGGCAGCCCTGTGGACGTCTCAGCCTGTGGCATTGGGACCAGCTGTGTCATCTGGAGCTCAGGCCAGGGAGGCTGACTTACAATGAGGTGTCACTTTCCAGTCCCAGCATCCTCTCTGGGAAGGAAGCGGGGATAGTGGGGCCCAAATTACTCAGCAAAGAAGTATTCAGGGCTGACACGATCCTCCAACCCACTTGAAACATGACTTCTGGCACCAGAAGACTCGACAATCCTCCTGGAACATCCAGGTGGGGCCAGGGAGGACCCTCCATGCTCCTGGGAGTCAGCCCAAGCTGCTCCCGCTCCCTCTGCCCCTGACCCAGTCCTGCCCTCTCACAGCCTCAGTTTCCTCATCTGGGTAGGTGGGCTGGATGGTCCCCCCATTGGTTGGGCGCCCACTGCCATCAAATGGGCTCTGGAGAAATGAGGGTGGCCTCTCATTCACTCCTGCCTTGAGCTGCTCCCGGAGGACCAGGTGTGATTTTATTTAGCTATTATTTTCCCAACCCTCGGGCTGAAGTCTCCTCTTCTAGAGGCTGGAGTGAGTCAGAGCCAGGCCCCTGGGGATGCTGGGCCCCCCCCCCCCGGAGCACGGGCTCCGAGTTCACACACGGGAGCCATTTTCCCAGGGCCAAAGGAAGGAAGGGCTGGGGTCGCCGCTGCCTTTGGGCTTCCTGGGGAAGAAGAAATGAGATGTGCAGGGGCCTGGCGAGTCTTGGAGGACCCACAGAGATGAAATTGCTCACTCTCCCCGCGGTCCCCATCTGCATCTGGAGGCCACTGCTCTCAGGGTGACCAAATGGAAATCCTGTCCCAGGTTCCAAAGTGAGTCATGGGGGCTAGGCCTTCACACTCCCTGCACAGAGAGCTTCCACTGCCAGGAATCCAGGCCAGGCCCCTAATACTTAAGGCTTTCTTTTTCTAAGACCCCTCCCTCTCCAGGGGCTGCTCTCCACCCCCCCCCCACGAAGCCTGCGCTGCCCCACCTGCCCCTCCTCCAACTCCTCTGTCCACGTGCAGGGCCGGCAGGGCCTCTAGATCCTGTCCACCAGGTAGGCAAAGGGATGGTCAAAACAGCAATGACCACAGAAGGGAAAGTAGGTAAGAGGCTGCCCCGACGCTCACGGCTTCTTCCCGTGAAATTGGGAGGAAATATTTGCAAAACACACATCAGAGAACCAGCAAATAGGTTTAAAAAGACGGGGAGGGGGTTGACAAGAGATGCGAACAGATTCCTCAAAGAAAAAGACAGATGGCCCAGTAAGCAGGTGACAGAGTGCCCCACACCCTCAGTCAGCAGGGACATGCCAATGAAAACCACAGGCGACAGGGGACGCCTGGGCTGGACCACTAGAGCAGGTAGAATCCAAGACCGACACCACCATGTGTCGGAGCGGCTGGGAGCCCACCGGGAGCCTTGCTGATCCTGGGGAAAATGGACACTCTCCGGTCACTTTGGGAGAAGATATGGCATTTAAAACAATCTCTATATAAACCTGAACACGCGCCTACTGTGTGGCCCAGCCATCCCTCTCCTAGAGGTGTCTGCAAGAGAAATCAAAGTAGGTGTCCACGAGAGACTTGTGCGTAGATGACCATAGAAGCTTTACTTATAAAAAGAGCTCAGAGTCAGTACAGGTGTCCATCAAAGGAACAGGGACAGGGAGACCGCAGTACCCCTGTGCAATAAATTAACAGTCAGTGATAACGGGAAATTGTTACCTGTGCAATAAATTAACAGTCGGTGATAGTGGGAAATCTGTTTAGTAAGTTACTGTGACAACTCGATGAGATGCCTGTGGGGTGCTCAGCCTGGTGCCTGGCACATTATTCAATAAAGCTTGGCTGTTGTTTTCCCAACCCTCCGACTCTCCAGCTTGTGGCCTTCCCTTCCTCCCCCCTGCAGCCGTGAGCTCAGGACCCAGCACACTGGATGGAGTGGCTGGGGTCTAGGTCTGCGCCCAAGATACCATCTGTCCCCAGCGGCAACCCACAAGTTCAAGTGCTTGGGAAACACATGGCTTGACATGAACACAGGCACAATTGCCAAAAAAAACACCCCAATTTTCTTGGCAGAGTGACAAACCACAGGGAGGATCCCTCATGCCCGAGCCCAGCGAGTGGCGGTGAAAAGACGAATAGGAGCCGGTCCTTCCCACACGCCTGGCAGTGAAGAGCACCAAAGGGCCACCTCGGCTGCAGAAGCTCCTAAAGTGCTACTTTCCAGGAACACTCCAGCCCTGCCAGGGCCCCCTCTCCTTCCGAGAGGCCAGGCAGGCAAAGTGCAGGGGGCCCTCTGGGAGGCTGGCTGGAGGACCCTGGGGGAGGGGTCTGCAGAGCAAGAATCTCCACCCAACAGGAATCTGAAAGAGGCCAAAGGCTGCAGCCCCTTGCCCTTGAGCAAGGTCCAGAAGTCAGAGCAGGAGCTCCTGAGGCTGGGAGGGCGGGACCTGGCACTCCAAGAGCCTTCAGTGACCAAGCCGGTGGACACCTGCTCTGCGCAGGCTGCAGGAATCGGGTAAAGGCGGGCAGCCGCCTGAGGACACACCAAGGCGGGAGCTGGGCAGAACCACTGAGCAGGCCCATGCACCAGGCTTTGCTCTATGGCTGAGATTCCTGCTGTCAACGGGCCAAGTCACATCAGCTCCAACTGCCAGGGACTGTCACTGAGCCCACAAGGCATCAGGTTCGTCGTCCACTGGCTGAGCAGGAACTCCGACATCCACGGCCTCCTCTCCCTGGCCGAGCTTCAGCCCAGCCCAGGCAAAGGGTGACAGGGAGGCCGGGTCACCAACAGCACTGTCAGTGCCAAACTGGGAACCCCCGAGATCCAGGGCAAACTGCTGCACACAGAAATTCTCCCACCAGGTTCCCATTCCACACACGAGGCCCAGAACCACGAGCGGATCCATCCCCAGAGACTTCCCCGTCCACAACTGCCTAGGAAGCACGTCCCCTGGCACTCGGTGTCTAGCTTAGGGGGTTTTCTCCCCAGGTCTGGGGTGGGGAGACCAGCTGGGCTTCTGGGAGGGAGGCTTGTGTCTGTCCCAGGCCTACTCTTGGGAGCTTGGCCATCCCCACATCTGTAGTAGGTCGGACTGGGTCCCCCCAATGATGCAGACTAATCCCTGGACTATGACTTGGAAAAGGATCTTTGCAGATGTAATGAAGTCAAGGATGCCAAGACGAGGTCATCCTGGGGTTCGGGTGGGCTGTGAAGCCAATGTGAGGTGTCCTTGCAGAGGGGAGACAGACCAGAACAGACCATGTCCATGTGAAGCAGGGGAGGCCGAGTCAGGATGCCCCCAGGCCATGAATGCCAAGGGTTGATGCCCCACCCAGAGCCAGGGAAGAGGTGTGGTATGCATCCTCCCCAGAGCCTCTGGGGGAACCCACTGCTGACACCTTGATTTTTTGGACTTCTGGCATTTAGAACTGTGAGAAAATAAGTGCCTAGTGTTTTCCGTTGCAAAGTTGGTGGTAACTTGCTACTGCAGCCCTACGAAACGAGTACACCTCATAGTCCCATGTAAAGTCAAGGTCAGCAAGGCACAGAGAGGTGAATAAACTCATCCAAAGTCACACAGTCAGTAAGGGGCAGAGCTGGGATTCAAATCTGGGTAAGCTGTCTCTAGAATCTTCTCCGAACCACAGCTCTAGAAAAGTTTCAAAGGTTTAAGCTTTTAAGATCAGAAAGTTGTTTTAAAAAAGTTTCCATGTTTACGTATCCTAGTAGTATCCAGCAAACAAGGTTCAATAACTTTTTTTGTTGTTGTTTGTTTTTTAAATCCTATTTGGGAATCGATGCAAACATACACAAAGACGTGGAGAAACAGGGCTGGGGATGTGGCTCAGTGGTTAAGCGCCCCTGGGTTCAATCCCTGGGGTACCAAAAAAAAATTCTAAAAGGAGGGAGATGCCAGGGTCACATCCCAGCGATACCCCTGCTTGACACACATGTGCATAAGGAGAAGATGGGGAGAGCCGGCGAGCATCAGTGAGGGAGTGCACAAGGAAGTTGTGACCAGTCATCCCTGGATGGTCACATCACACAGCTGTGACAAACCTATCCGACTAAATCTCAAAATCCTGCTGATGGTGTGGATTCTGATTTCCATTGTGCTGAGATGAGAACGGCCTTGGGGTTGAGAAGCGCGCGGGGGCAGGCACACAGGCACCATGTCTGCAACTTACTCTCTAATGGTTCAGAAAAAAACTAGAGAGAGGAAGAGGGAGAGCAGGGCAGGAGCAAACTGGACTCAATGTTACCCGGTGTGAGGCGGTGAGAAATGCACAGAGGGATTCCTTATTCTGCTCCTGAACTTTCTTAGGAGTTTGAAAACATGTCAAAAGAGAAAGTTTAAAAGTCCTAAAATCAAACAAACACAAAAACCATAATGTGCAGTGCAACAAGCAAGTTCAAGAAGGAATGAAAACATTTATATAATGTGTAAAAACACTCAGTGCTTTCCTGGGGCGGAGGGGAGCACAGGATGGGAGGCCCCACCCAGCTCTGCAAGACTGGCTGGGCCAAGCTGCCCAGGGCGTTCTCCGATTTCCTCTGGACTTCTCTCCGCTGGAAATATTCAACCAAAGAATAAAACAGAAAGCCGCACACGCACATCCTCCCAAGGCCCGGAGCGCGTCACCTGGGCCTATTGCTTCTGCCGGGACCGTCTCCAGCACACTGGAGCTTCCCAGCTGAGAAGCCCAGAGGCCTGCGTTGGGACCTCCCGCCCTGTGACAGACCCGCCTGGTCACTTGGTCTCCAAGAGACTTTTAGGGAAATCTTGATGCTGCCACAGTGCTCTAGGGCAGAAGCCAGGGGAGGTCCCTGGGGACGGCTTCTCCTCTGTGGCAGCCGTGGTGCTCAGGCCAAAGAGCAGCAGCTATGCCAGGGGCCACTGTACCCTGAAGTTCCTGGTTCCAGCCAAAGATGCCAGAGGAGGGCACCCGTGGGCTGCTGGCACGCAGGGAGGGCCAGCCCCCCCCCATTCCAAAACCGCGAAGTGATGAACGATGCATCCGCGTTCTGGGTTGGGGGACCCAGGGTCCCAGGGAACTATGCTCCCCCATGAGCCTCAGTGTCCTTTGGGAAATGGGGGGAACATGCCACCTGCTTCAAGGGTGGTGTGGGGGTCAAACGGGATAAAGCAAATGAAGAACTTGGCTCACCACAGGGACAAATGCCAAGCAGGACAGCAGGCCTGGGGACAGCTCTAGGAGGAGGGCAAGGCTGAAGGGACTCGGGGCAGAGCAGGGCAGGAATTCCCTGGGAATGGAGGTAGAGGGGACGCTCCCAGAGAGACTCGTGGAGCACCTGGCTTGGATGAGGGTGTGCGAAGGCACCTGTCGGGAAAACCCATCATTTGGACCCTCGAGTGAAAGCCAAAGCCCTGTGGCCGAGGCTCGCCGGGTCCCATGGCGGAAACGCCCCGTCATCTGACTGAAGGCCTCTAGGGACACAAGCCTGTGGCCTGCAGGGCCACCACTCGGAGAAGCAATTCTCAGAATCGATTCTGAGATGAAGCCAGTTCCCCTGAAATCTTGCTTCGTGTGCTTTTCTACACTTTATTGGTTACTGAGGACAATCTGCTGTCCCCACAAAGCTCCTCGCCCAGGTAGAGAGGGCATGGGCACCTCCCACCCCGGGGTCTCGGGCCACCAGGTGGAACAGCCCCTTCTCCCACACAGGTAAGGTTCACCAACCACCTTCCTGAGGGACACTGGACTGGATGTGGACACACGGTCCCCAGCAATCGGCCAATGTCTACTTCGGTGATGTTTAATACAGCTGTGGAGTTGTGCAGCCATGACCACAGGGAATTTAGGACAATCTCGTCACTCCAGAAAGAAACTCCTTCCTCACGGGAAGTGACCCCCCCCTTTCCTCCTGCTGGCCGATCCCCCACCCCACCCCAGGCCTGGAATCTACCGTCTGTCTTTACGGATCCGCCTGCTCTGGGTATTTCCTCTACACGGGATCATACATACGTGGTCTTTCATGTGCGGTTTCTTTCACTCGGCAGAGTGTTTTCGAGGCCCATCCGTGTTGGAGGGGCCAGCAGAATTGATCAGGGCTTCCATATCAATGTTTAGTTGACAAATCATACTACATTTAAGTTGTCCATTCAGCTGTTGATGGACATGTGGGTTGTTTCCACTTTGGGGACTTTACGAATAATGCTGGTGACATTCATGTGCAAGTTTCTGCATGGAAGATGTCTTCAGTGCCCTTGGGAATATATCCAGCATGGAGTTGCCAGGACATCTGGGAACTGACTTCCTGTTTTCCACAGCAGCTGTGCCACCTGACACTGCCACCAGCCACAGATAAGGGTTCTAACACCCCCATACCGTTCCAACCCTTGTTATATCTGTCTTTTTTTATGGTCGGCACTCCAGTGGGTGTGATGCAGCATCTCCTTGCAGCTTTGATTTGCAATTCCCTGATGGCTATCAATGTTGAGTGCCTTTAATTTACAAATATTTGTTCCACTCTTATTTTTTTTGGGGGGGGGTACTGAGGATTGAACTCAGTATGGAACCACTGAGCCACATCCCCAGTGGTATTTTTTTATTTTTAGATTCTATCTCCTAAAGTTGCTCAGGGTCTCACTAACTTACTGAGCCTAGCCTTGATCTTCTGATCCTCCTGTCTCGGCCTCCAGAGTGACTGGAATTACAGGCGTGGGCCACCATGGTGGTTTGTCCTTTCACTTTCCTGGGAGTGTCTTTTGAAACACAGAAGTTTTAAATCTCAGTCAAGTCCCATTTGTGTCTTTTTCCTTCGGTGGCTTATAGTTTGGGTGCACACGTAAGAATCCATTACCTACTCCAAGGCCATGAAAATTTACTAAGAGTTTTTTGGCTTTAGCTCTTGCCTTTGGGTCTGCGTTCCATTCTGAGTTAATCTGTGTGTGGTGTGAGGTAGGGCTCCAACTCCATTCTTTTGCATATGGATATCAAGTAGTTCCAGCTCCATGTGTGGAAAAGACAATTCTTTTTCTATCGAATTTTCTTGTCAGATTTTTAAATATCAACTGACTACAAGTTACGGAGTAGTTTTGGGTCCTCTTGTCATACTATTGCTGTGCTTCTGACCATGCTGTGCATCCTTCTGACTCTGCGTCTCTGAAGCGTGGCAGGGCGATGACCTGTCACACTGACGGGCATGTAGCCATCTCTTCTGGACACTCATCCTCTACAAAAGTGTTGGGCTTTCTACAGCTACAATACTTGGGGCATTTTTCTTTTCTTTCTTTCTTTCTTTCTTTTTCTTTTTTTTTTGGCAGTGTTGGGGTTTGAACCCAGGGTCTTCACATGCTAGGCCACCCCCCTACTACTGAGCTACACCCTCAGCCCTAGCTACACAATGCTTTGGATTGGAGGATGGGATCACACTGTGGAGACAAAGGGAGGTAAGGCAGGTGTCTGAGATGAGCAGCGCCAATGCTGAGCTCCTTGGGAGAGCAGGGGCGCTGCAGAGGAAGGGGTGACACAGAGGAAGGGGTGGCACAGAGGAAGGGGTGGCACAGAGCAAGGGGCGCTGTGGCTGCAGTCAGGAGACCACAGGCCGCTCTTGCTCTCCACGTGCCCCTGCGCAACTCTCCGCACGCAGCCTGGTCTGTAAGATGAGAGGGTTGAACCGGATCCAGGATGCGAGGAGGGTGAATTTCCGCGTGGACTCCCGTTTCTTGGTGGTATTGCTGAGACGGTCGCCCTGGAGACAGAGGATTGGGGACCTGCCAGAGATGGCCGCAGGGCTCTGCAGGGAGGGCAGCGTCAGGGCCGGGCTGAGGCTCCCTCCAGCACTAAAAATTCCACGACTTTCTGACTCAGCAGACCCTTGGCCAGGGGCCACCCGAGGCTCCTGTTCCAAGCCAGGCTGGCCCTGCCCCAGGGCAGAGCCGGAGAGGGCGGGCGGCCAGGCCAGCCTCTGTGGCTTCCTCTCTGCCAGATCCTTTTTCCTGAACGAGTGTGACGCTGAGCCCTGGCTGCTGTCCCCTCCCACCCCTGGCCAGGCTTGGGTACATACAGGATCCATACCGCGGCTACAGGCTGACCAGAGGTCCATGGGGGTGAAGGAAAAGTAGCCACTTGAGAAACCTCCTCACAAACGCCTGGCAAGTGCCTGCAGCCTGGTTCCAGGAGCTGAACGACGGCACGAGGCCTCGGCCGCTCCACAGGCGCTTGGCCTCTTTGTACAGCGCTCGGAAAACCCTGTTCTGAGATGGTTCCCGGGGTTTCTCCTTACGCAGAAAAACAAAATGCCTTCCATGACGAGGTGGGCCCAGGGGCACCTGGAGGCCTGGTCCTTGGTGGGTTAGCCCAGGAACCTGGACGGCTCTGCGCCCTGCCCACAGCCTCTCAGCGGAAATCACTCTGAACAGGTCTTCTGGGCCCGGAAGTGCTGAGGCCGGGTCAGGCTCTCTGGGTTCACACGTCACAGCCCACATCAAGGGGCCTCGCAGGTCAAAGGCTTCCAAATTTTCCACATCTGTGTGCCACAGGCCTTCTGCTGCTCGGAGTGGCTGCTGGGCACTGCCTGCCCCGGCCTGGCCTTCCTGACCCAGCCAGGTGCTCTGCTCTTCCCTGAGTCCTGCCTGCAGCGCTGGTTCAGCGTGGAGCCCTCTGGCAGCTGCTCCACTGTGCCTCACCTGTCCCCGGACCTGTTTCTCAGATGCCCTGACTAAGGGCGCACAGCCTCAGGCTCTTTGTGGCCTCTGACCTGGCTGCTCTGTCTTCACCTGGGTCTCTGCTGGACAGCCTGGGCACCCGTAGCATCCTGGGGACCTGAGCTGAGTCCTTCTACCTCCCTCTAGAGCCTCCTTTGGCTCACAGGTCCCAGCTTCTAAAAGCCCACACCTGGCTAGTTCAGCCAGGCCTGCTGACCACCCACCCTGCAAGGCTTCGATCAGACAGTCCACTCATGTTGGGGCCCAGCTCACAGATGATGGTATCAGTTCTGTCCCCAGTGCTGTGTGCAGTGAGGACTCCAGTATGACAACAGCTGTGTGGCCTAGTGGTTTCAGTGAGGGCTTGAAAACCAGGAAGCCTGAATGAGTGTCAGCTTGGTGGCCTTTGCAGGTGATCTTACCTCTCAGCCTCAATCTGCATACATCTTCAGTGGGGACCTAATGTGGCTGCTGTAAAGGGCTCAGGACCCTTGTGCCTAGCAATGTTCAATGACTTGAGTGCAATTAGGGCACCCACCACGGGGCAGATGCCCGTTGAACTCATCATCCTGTCCACGCTCCCCCAAGACCCCCCAAATGTCACTGAACGTGAAGAAGTTACTAGAGAAGACAGAATGTGGGGGACAAACATGGCCAGAACTGAAGCTGGAGGCTCAGGGCCCAGGAACCACCAAGGGCAACGAGAGGCCCTGTGCACATCTGTCACGCAGGCCTGTTGGGATGGGCAAGGACGAGGGGTGTCCCAGGGGGGCAGGGCAACAGGTGGGACCGAGAATCCTCCCTCATACCTGTTTGTAGGAATTTGAACCTTGTAACTATGCTGCCTGCTCAAAGGACAATTAAAATGACTTAAAACTCTGAAAAAGAAAAGTTCTCCGTAGCAGGATCTCAGGGTGCCGACGAGCCGGCTGGGGGGTGGTGGTGGGGGAACGATTCAGAGGACTCTGGGCCCCTTTCAGTGAGGACTCCAGGAGGAAGGCCAATTTCCTCCTAGACCCTGCCGCAAGGAGATATTGCAAAAATGCAAATAAAGCTTAATGGGCAGAGCTGTCCCCTGCAGTGCGACTTACACTGTGAAAAACTAGAACCCGCCCAGTGCTGGCCCACCTCCCTGCGCTCTGTGTTCTAGCGCCTGGCTCCTCTGCAATCGTGTGCTCGGCCTGGTGCAGGCCGGGAGTTCAAGAGAAAGACGTTTAACCACTGAGTGGTTAGGAAATATTAGTACCACTGGAGGAAGCAACTTTAGATATTCAACTGACTAAAAAGTACGGAAATAATGTCACTGTCACACATGCTCAGGGCACAGCCTTCATGGAAGGCTAATCAGTAACTTCTAACCAGGACTGCAAACACACAAGCCCTTTGACCCTGCGATTGTGGAGACTTGTCTTTATAAACAGAACCCCGCATGAGGACGACACGTGGTGCTCATTGGATTCACTGGAGCATTGTCGGTAAAGAAGAAGTGATTGGAAACAACCTAAATGTCCATCAGCTGGGGACCAGGTAAACAAATGGAAGATTATGCAACTGCAAAAAATGAGAAAGCTCTGTGCATGGATATGGAAAGACTTCCAGGGTGTGTGAGTGGCAAAAGCAAAGTGCAGACCTGTATGAAGTTCATACTCCCTTTTCGGAAAAAAATAAAAAGAATTGTTTGCATCTGCATTGAGAAAAAAAAAACAACAACAACTGGATGAAGACACAGGAAACCATTAGTGAGGCAGGGGAGGCGGCAAAGGTGGGAATACATTTTTCCTGTACATCTTTTTCTTTATATATTTTTATTCTGAATCCTATGAACATATTACCTACTCAAAAAGAACTTGGTTATGTTCCCATGGCTTACTGTGTCCTGCGGCCACGCATCACTCTAACTGCTCTCACACAGGAATAAGTTAGCCCTGTAGAAGGAACCCAGAGGGCAACCCTGGTATCAGCCCCATTCCACAGAGGGGGAAACCGAGCTAGGGACATAAGCACTGAGTCTGCAGAGGTAGCAGGCAGCCGGCCTGGGTGTGAACCAGGGTGACGGGGTGCCCACGTGGGGAACACGAGACCCACGGCATCTCTAGCAGCTTGTGCAGAGAAAGGCGGAGACCAAACAAAGAAGCTTCCAGAAGATACAGAGGGACACCAACATCACCTGATGATGGAGAGACTTATAACAGTGCACACACACATGCACACTCACACACATGCACACCCAGATGCACACACACGCACACTCACACACATGCACACACTCACATGCACACTCACACACATGCACACACTCACACACCGACATGCACACACTCACATACATGCACACACTCACACATCCACACATCCCGACCTGGACCCAAAGCGTGAATGGGTCAAGCAGGACCCCCTGGAAGGTGTGGAGCGCCGTCTGGCCACCAAGGAGCCCAGTTCCGCACCTGGTCACATGCGCGACTCGTCCCCATCGCTAAGGGGAAGGCAGCACTGCAATAGGAAAGTGGGCGAGCGGTCCGTCACCCAGAGGGTGTCCAAAGGCCACCAAACCCCCGAAAGACTCTCAGCAGCTCAGGGAATTGGGGGATCTCAACACTCCCGTGAGAGCCCGGGGGAGGGGTCATGGGAAGGAAGACCCCGTGGACCTCGAGGACATGCAGGAACCGCGGTGCCCACCGTGGCTCTGCGTGGCAGCAGAGGCCGGCGCGATGGCAGCTCAGAGGGCCAAGAGTGAGATTCCTTCCTCTTTTACATTTTTCGCAACACACCGAACTTGAACAACCAGCCTGCTCTTATGATCATTAATTACTGTTATCAGAAAACAACAGGGGAAAATTTCAGGGACACAATAAAAATGGGAGACCAGTGACCCAGGAGCGAGACTCATGGCTCTGCCGGGGCCTCCCCGACGATACAGAGGGATGAGCAGGGATGGGGAGGGAGCCCCGCTGCCTGGCTGCACCCCAGCCCCCTGGACAAGCAGGCCTCACCCAGGGAGCAAACCGGCCGCCTGCCCCAACTGGGGCCTGTTGGCTTTCCCTGTGCCTCAGTTTCCTGAAATATTCTCGTGATCACAGGCTCAAGAAGCAGCGCAGATCCGACAGGATCCTCTAAATGGAGAGGATGTATAAGCAGAGGAAGGCCATCTCTCAGGTAGACACCACGCAGGCTGAAGGAATTAGACTGACTCCAGACTTCATTTCTGGGGGTGGTGGGTTTCCCTAGTTCACACTCTAGCCAGTGCGCCGAACAGAATCTGAGCGACGATGGAAACGTTCTGTATGTGCACCGTCCAACAGTCACCTTCGGTCACATGTGGCCACTGAGCCCACGGAACACGACAAAGTCATCTTACTGAAATCGATGTCATGCGATGTGTAAAATAGCTACCCCTGGCTGCTGGCTTCCACACTGGACGTGGCAAGCCTGGACTTTTCGATTGTTCCAATCTCTTCAGTGTGTGTGTGTGTGTGTGTGTGTGTGTGTGTGTGTACTTGCCAGGTTTGTTTTCAACTAGAAAGAAAAGAAATGGCTTTAAGGCTCCACGCATGCCGGGTGTTATGGCCATTACCGTCGCTATATTCGGAACATTCTTTGGAAAGGAAATTCCAGCCCTGGGTCATTTGTCCTGGTGTCTGATGGCCCCTGCTCTTGGGAGTGGCTCCACCAGGCTAGCTACAAGTCACAGCCTGGCTCTGCACAGACCCTGTCCTTCCTAGGCTTGTCCCCTACAGTCCCCTGGCTTCTAGAGACCCAGATCCTAGGCCAGCCTTGCTTTGGTGGCCTCCTCCCCAGGATGAACCAGGCTGGGAAAACAGGAGCCAGAAGCTCTGGGGCTCAGACAGCTGGGTGAGTCCTCAGTCCCCACCAGGAGCACGCACAGCACAGGCTGCTGTGTGACCTCGGGCAAGTCTCCCTCTCTCTCTGGGCCTCATCTTCTCAGCAGTAAAATAAGAGAAAGGTTACTTGGCCCCACCTGCTTCACGGGCTGCCAGGAGGGTGAAAATGACCGCGTAGGGCAGGACGTGAGGGGGGTCAGCCTGGCTCTCCAAGGCCACCCTCCCAGGGGATACTGCCAGCATCAGGAGGTAGGAGCAGGGACACAGCCCTGACCTGACCCTGTAGGTG
This sequence comes from Ictidomys tridecemlineatus, assembly GCF_052094955.1. NCBI lineage: Eukaryota > Metazoa > Chordata > Mammalia > Rodentia > Sciuridae > Ictidomys > Ictidomys tridecemlineatus. Next base: position 112,673,722 of record NC_135481.1, on the reverse strand, counting down.
TGATGCCTCCCCCCGACCCCGTGACGCTGAGCCACCCGCGGCCCACCTAACTGCTGCTGTGACCACATTTCCTCTTCTGGGGGATCAGGGTGACGTGTGTGCCTCAGGCTGATGGTGGGCGCCTCCTGGCCCAGGCCCACCTGGCACAGCCCCCGGCAGGCCGCCTCCCCTGGCCTGAAACCCACCACTGGGCTCCCGTTCCCCATCAACCTGCGGCCCACTGCCCCCGCCAGTCGGCTGGGCCCTCCATGGTGAGGCCTGGCGTCAACCTCGGTGGGGTTTGGGAGGCAGGAGAAGCTGAGGACCCTGGCTGCTGCAGACTGAAGGTCTGTGTCCCCTAATGTGCACGTATGTCCCCCAGCGTGACGGAGTTAGGAGGTGGGGCCCTCGGGGGGCCAGGTCATGAGGGTGGTGCCCTTAGGACAGAGGCCCAGAGCACCCCTTGTGCAGGAAGAGGGCTGTCCCTGAACCAGGAAGTGGCCTCTCCAGACACTGAACCCACCTTCACCTTGATCTTGGACTTCCTGCCCTGGGGCTGGGAGAAGGGCACGTCCATGGTGGTAAAGCTGCCCAGCTATGAGGAGGAGTCCTGGGGCCTGCAGGGCACACTGCACACCACCCAGCTACATGTCCTCCAGGGACTCCAAGGTCAGGGCTGCCAGCAGAGGTCAAGGTCGGGCCTGCCCCACCTTTCTGCACCTCCCAGGTTCTTCCTGGTGCCTGTTTGCATCAGGTCAGCTTGGGGAGGCTGGGGAGGCTGGGGAGGCTGGGGAGGCTGGGGAGGCCGGGGAGGCTGGGGAGGCCAGGGAGCCTGTGTAGGTCCCAGCAGCGGCCTTTCAGGGTCCAGGCACCCCCAAATCTCAGGGCTCTGCAGCAGCCCCAGAGCCTCAGGGAGTAGCACTGAGATGCCCGCAGGCGGCTAAGCAGAGGCTCTGGCCTTGGACAGACCTGGATTCAGGGCCTGGCTCTGTCACTCCACCTGAGCTCTTCCGTCCAGCCACTTGCTGACCTCGGTTTCCTTGCCTGTCAGCTGGGCACTGCCATCCACCCCCCAGGGACCTGGGATGGTGAACTAAGAGCTCCTGGTGAAGTGACCTCAGACAGTCGGTGCCTCGTCACTCTGAATGGCGAGAATCCCAGGGGACTGAGGGTCCCCGGTCATTGTTGGCAGCACCCTGGAGGCAGAGGGGCGCCTCTCTCCGGGACATGGTGCCGAGGGCTGGAGGAACGGCTCGGCCACGCCTCGTGGTGCTTGGCTCCGCCCTGGCCCTGCAGAGGGCCTCTCCAGCCACAGCCCCTGCTCACAGGCCTCTGGGGCCCACCCTGCTTCTCAGGCCACCGGTGGGTTCCTGCCCTTCTCCTGGGTCCCTCTGGCCTGAGGCAGCCCCTCCTCAGCCCTCTCCTGGGCGCCAACCTGCAACATGCTTACCCAATGAGCACCTGCCCGCCCTGCTCTGGGTGTTCCTTACCGGCCCTAGCGACTGCCACTCATCACAGTGTCCTTGGGGTCAGCATCTGCCCCTGCAGGGTGCTGATCCGGCAGCCACAGCCCACTCTCCACCAGGAGTCACTGCCCTGCCGAGGGGCCTCACGGTCTCACCAGCCACAGCGGGCGAGCTGGCTGCTGCAGGACCAGTGGCCAGGCAGAGTGTGCTGGTGGGTCTCCCAAGGGCCAGCGTCCCTGACCACCCAATGGCACCTCTGCATAGATTAGAGAAATATGCTCTTTACTCCGCCGTGGTGTAGGTCAGCCCCTGACCCTCTTCCAACAGCTGTCATGTCACATGGCTCTGCAGAAGCATGAAATTTTGCTCCCACCTGCCTTTTTCTCAGCCAGGTACATCTGAGCAGTGAACAACCTGAACCATGGTATATGACAGCCCAGAGGCCTGACATATAGCCTAGGAGGCTTCTTGCAGGAGGTGGAGGTGAGGCCTGAGAAAGGAAAGAGCTCAGCCCCTTCCACAGGCTGGAGAGTGGCAGCCAGTGAAGGCTCTCATCCCTGGGGCCTCATAAAGGACTGGCCTACCCAGGCCTGCCTCGGGGAAACCACTTCCCGTCTCTGAGCCACAGACTCATCTGTAGCAGGGGGCCTGGGGGTCCGGGGGTCGGGGGCCTCTGGGACAATGAACTCTTGCTGGAGCAGGAGTGGAGGGCCGTGACTTGAGCCGTGCTTTCTCATGACTCATGGCTGCGTTTGTGCCAGGAACTTCCTGTGCAAAGGTGCAGGTCAAGATGGCCCAGCTGCTAGGGTGAGGCCCGGTGCGGAGCTGTACCAGTCGGGACCTTGAGCCCAGACACCAGGTCCCGGGGACAGAGAATTCTGCTTTACTGAAATTTTGTCATAAGTAAGCTTCGATGGCAAAACCTATAGAATAACGTGCTGAGCCAGCTCTGGTCCTGCTCCTCCCTCGGGGGACGAGGTCCCACCTGGCCCCAGCTCTTCCTCTCTGTGTGTCCGTTTGTCTTTTCTCAATTTCCCATCAACCCTTGCTTGTCGAGGTAAGCAAGGGCGGGCGTTGCTCCAGCCATCGGAAACAGGACCCCCGCCTGTCCTTCAAGCCCTGTTGAAGGCCCTGGCCCAGCCTGTGGACACAGCCCACCCTGCCTAATCCCAGGCCACACTGGGCCTCTCACACACAACCCCAGCCCTTCCCGGACCTCAGCAGCTCTTCCGGGCTCAGAATGAGACTGCTCTACCCGGAAAGGGGGGTCAAGGCCCAGCCAGGTCAGGACAAGCCTCTCCCAAGTCCGGGCCAAAGGGAGGTGGCCACTGAAGGTCAGCCTAAGCCTGGCCTGGCCCCCAGTAATACTCAGCGAAGAGAGGGTCCTGAGCACAAGGGGGCAGCCGGCAAGGACACAGCCACAGCGCAGACCCCAGGTGTGTCCGAGACCTGCTCCCAGGAGCCGCAGAACATCCACACAGGGACGGTCTGCCCAGGAGAGCTCTGGACCCAGAGCACCGACAGGGAAGCCAAGGCTGGGCGAGAGCAGGGCTACTTGATCATCAAAGCACAGGATCTGGGAGTCACAAACACGCGGAATGAACAGGCGGAAGTTTCTAGTGAAATCTAAAACTCACAAACATGCAACATGAAAAAAAAGATTTGCAAACTAATCCCTGAAACGTGAGCCTGTCAGTGCAAAACTACCTCTCTGCTCTCTTCCTCCTTCCCACCTCCACTAGGAAATGAGAACGTATGGATAGGCGTGTCTGGTGCTCTGGACGAGAGAACATTCTGTTAGTTAGAATTAAGTTTGTCTGGAAGTGACAGAAAATCTAAAATAACAGTGACTTAAGCAAGATACAAATGTATTCCTCTCCTATATAAAACTCTTGGTAAAATGATGCTCCGACGTATTTGGGACCTTTACTGTACTGTTATCCCACGCTGTACAGATTCTACTCTTAAGTTTACCTCAGAGTCTAATATGGCTGCTTTAGCTCCCACCATTATCTCTGCATTCAAGTCAACAGGAAAGAGAAGGACATTCCCTTCCACTTTAAGGCATCTTCAAGCAAACTGCACTCCCCACCGATAGCTCATCAGGCCACATCTCGCTTTAAGGAAATCAGGAAATGTTTGGCTAAAACTTATACCTAGCTAAGATTCAGGGGCCAATGCACAGGCTCTGCACCACCCTCCAGCTCAAAGACTCCATGATGGTGACCCATCTCAAGGAAGTGGTCCCCAAACCCTAGACCCACAGAGATATTCAGGATCTTCATTTAAGACAGGAGACTTGGAAGGAAACCAAGGAGTCCACGCAGGCACAGGACTAGGCAGCTCCACCCACTGACGGGATCACTCACGATGGCTGTGGCGACGGGGGTGGGCAGTGCATGTCCACAGCGCACACGGGGCAAGGTGGCAGAGAACCAGGCGAACAGAGCACCCTGGACCAGGCACAGATCCCAAGAGATAAAACGTGCTCAGTGCTTTCAGTTCCACTTTGTGTCTCTGTGTTTGAACTCTTTTCAAGTGTAGAACAGACGCCTCATTTTTAAAATCAATAGTGTCCACACACACACACACACACACACACACACACACACACACACACACAGGCCTCAGCAGCCTCAGAGCCTAAAGAGCTAAGAGCAACCATCTCAGGTGCTCTGACAACACCCGGGGGAGGCAGTGGCCACCCCCTGCCTAGGAGAGGACAAGGGTTCACGGCAGGTTCAAGTGCAGCGTCTTGCCCAGGGTCACTGAGCTTCCAAGTGAGGCGTGGGCCTGTGGGCTCCGTCACCAAGGTAAGTAGGTCACTCTTCCCCGTGTGGCCAGGCCCTTCACACTCAGCACCCTTCCCTACCCCGGGGCAGGCTCAGCAGGGCCCCACCCACTTGTCCCACCCACTTTCCCACTCAGGGCCCTCCTCCTCCCCGAATTCCCTCCTCTGCACCTGCCCGATGTCTCTGTGAATGCCACCTCTGCCAGGGAGTCCTCCCCATCACCACAGCCACGTGTGATAGAGCTCTGCACCTCTGCAGGGGGCCCTTGCCTTTGATTATGTGCACCTCTCTCCTACCTCCCTCTAAAGAGCCAACTCCTGAAAGTCCAAGTGTTCAGGAAAGGGGTGGATGGATGGGTGGATGGATGGACAGGTAGATGGATGGGTGGAGGGTTGGTAGATTGGTGGATGGATGGACAGATGGGTAGGAGTTTAGGTGAGGAAGACATTCACCAAGGGAAAAAAAATGCCTGCATTCATTTCAGATTGATGCTCTGTCCAAAATGTCCAGATCAGAAAGATCCAAACATAATCAATGTGACCTTCAGATGCCATCGGCTTTGAACTGTCCTTGCTTTGAACTGCAACATCCTAGAGACATCTACAAGATCCGCCTGTGACACTGAGAGTAAGGAAACCGGGGACCTGGAGGTTGGGGAAAGAGGTCCTCAGTGAATTCTTTCTTGGCAGCCTAACCTTTAGCCAGAGGCCATCAGGTTGTGAATTAAGACGCAAGGTCCCTTGGAACAATGGGGAAGACCTTTGGTGACCCAGTCATGGAGCCCTGGGAAGCCTGTGGAGGAGGGCAGGGCTTCTCCGCCACTGTTGTCCCCTGTCCTTCCCCCGGGCTCCCCTCTCCTCTTCCCCTCCCTGGTCTTTTGGAACAGGCTCCTCCATCCGTCCAGACACCGCCTGTCCACGACGGTCAGGAGCTGGGCGTTTGAAGTCTCATCTCTTAACAACAGAATCAAAAGCTCTTGGCTTTGCTCAGAATCAGTGGTAGGACGGGGAGCACGTCCTGCAGAAGGGCCCCTCTTGTGTGTCCCCTCCTGGTGGGTTCAGGGTCCCCACTCCTGCCACCCTCTCCTCGAATCCTTGCTGACGGGCTCCAGGCTTGTGGATGGAGCCAGCGCTGGGGACCTCTGGCCTGGCCTGGTCCCTGGACGGGAGGCTGGGGCCGTGTCCTGGAGGCTGGGTCCTAAGGGAGTGTGCCACCGCTTCCAAAGTACCCAAGCTTCCACCCCAGCTGCTCCCCAGGCCGTTTAGTCTAGAAGGAGCTGACATTCTGCAGGAGATCCGTTCATTCTTTCAAATTCTGCTGAGTGGGGTTCGTGAGCCCCCGGGAACCGCTGGCCAGGTGGGACGCGGGGCTCTCCTGAACACTAGCCTCCTTTCTGCTCTGGGGGCAGGCTCCCCTCCTCAGCGGCCACCCTGGGTTTCACCCGGTGACACTGTGAAGAGGTCAGGGTCACCAGCCCCACCTGCACAGGGGCAGCTGGAGGGAGGCTACAGCTGCAGGGAGCCCATTCCCTCAGCCTGGCAGCACCTCGCCTCTGCATAGCCTCCGGGGGGGACCAGAGGAGGCCCCGAGGCGACCACCGAGTCCCCCGTCTCCATGTCCCCATGGGGCTCCACTCACTGCTCCAGGCCTCCTCAATGCCAGACCAAGGCCCCCCTCCCGGGAGACACCCCGACCCACGTCCCGTCAGCAGGTTGTCCCAGGAAGCCCTGGGCCTTGTCCCAAGGTAGGGGGCTACCAAACAAACAGGCTTTCCAAAAAGAGTCTTCAAAATAAACCCACAGCAGTGAAAAGATGTGTCCTTCCAGGTCCTGGGTCAGGGAGATGACCCAGAAGTCTCCTTCCCGGGTCTCTGTTTCTGAGAAAAGTGTACCTAGGTGTTCTGGACTGTTCCTCAGGCTGCCCTTCCAGCATGGTGGGAAGAGGCTGCCCGTCTGCAGCGGCACTTCAACCCCTGACCCTTCGCCTGCCTGGGGGCTGGTCCTGCAGGGAATCCCTGAACGTCAGACAGAGCAGGGACCCCGAGATCTCGAGCTCAGTCCTCACGTGGGAAACTGAGGCCAGAGAGAAGAGGGACAGACTGCCTAGGAAAAGAATCCCCAACACCACAGGGCACAGGACCCTGGAATCTCCTCCAGTCCCTACTGACAGTCCTCCAGCACCCAGCTCCCCAAGCATCTTCCTAATCAGCAAAGGACAGTTCCAGGAAAGGACAGTGTGGGCACCTTGTGTACACACACACACACACACACACACACACACACACACACACACACACGCCCTTAGATTCCTGGTTCCTCAGTGGCCCAGAGACCTGCATTTGGGAGAGGAAGAAGGGGCTAAGCAGGGTCCCCACTCAATTCCCTGGGTGACCAGCCATCCTCCTCCTCCTTCTGGGTTGGGGGAGGGGGTGCAGTGGCCTTGGAGGGTCACCACCTGCTGGAGAGGGGAGCTGCTGGGCTCCCCACCCCCAGGTCTGGGCAGCTTTACAAATCCCTCCAGAGTTCAGGGGACTTGAGGCACAAAAGAGAAACTGGCTCGGAGATTTTTCAGACTCCACTCAGGATATCACAGCCCACAGGCACTTACTGAGTGCCGACTGTGTGCAGGACACAGGATATGAACACGGGAGATCTGACTCGTGTGTAGAATTTTACATTCTGAGTAGGAAGATGTGATATTGAATGGGTTTTGGCTTCTTTAAATTTGCTAGGAAAAAAGAGGTTCGTGCCAAAGAAGTTATGCAGGTTCCCCAAAGAGGAATCCCATGAGCCTGCCCAGGTGGAGGGCTTCCCGGAGGAGGTGGGCCCTTTAAAAGGGGCAGAAGGAGTGCAGAGGTCACCCTGGCCTGCAGGACCTTCATGGGCAAAGGCGTGAGGTGGCGAACTGGGGAGGACAGAGGAGGTGAGCTGTGGGTGGCTTCGAGCTAGACTGGGCTCCCCAAAGGCCTCTCAATAAGACCTCAGGGTGACCAGGGGGCCTCGGGGGACAGGCTTCCCCCCGCTGCCTGGCATGAGCACCTTCTGTCTTCACCAGCGGGAACCTTGCCACCAAAAGGGCTCATTGCAGGGAGCGGGTGGGGACCAGCAGTGTGGTGCATGCGTGGAAGTGACCCCTCTTGTCTTCGGTGGCTCTTGGGGACCCTCCACATTTTAGATGCCCCTGGGGACAGGAGCAGTGCCATTTCCTGGTTCTCAGATCAAATAGCAGGCTCGGGGTAATAGGACATCACCAAACACTCTAGAATTGGCCACCAGATCAGCATGGAGTGGCCCCCAAGAACAAGATGACTTGTGGCCCCTTCTTCCTAAAGATGACCCTCCCAACAGGGGGCAGGGGGCTGGCAGAGGAGGCAAACCAGAGGGCAAGGGGTTGTCTGGGTCACTTCCCTCCCTGGGATCTCTCTGGCACAGAGCCCCGTCCCTAGAGTGCCCAGGACCCCGCCGTGGGCGGCCCTCACATGCCCTGCCGCGCTCACCCATCTCCCCAGCCAGCTTTTACTTTCCAGCTGACTGGTGTCAGGCCCTCTGGGAAGCAACCTGTCACCCAGCTCCGGGTCCACAACCCAGGTGCCCTCCCTGCCCGGCCCTGTCCCCCACTGCCCCACCTCCGGGCCTTTGCTGGGCCTTTCTCTCCTGCCTTCCCCCTCCCTCCTTGCCGGCTGCCCACCTCAGTAGTCACTGTCTAGATGACAGGCGCAGAGGGATGACTCACTAGCCACGACAGTGTCAGAGGGAAGAATCTGTGGTCATTTGTCACTCATTTCTTACTCCTCGCTGCTCTGGCCTGTGGCCGGGAGGCCCTGCAGCGGGGCTGGGACCCTGTCTGCCACATGGAGCTCCAGGGGAGGAGGTTGAAGGCTCCTGGTGCCTCCTTCTGCTTCCTGGAGACCAGGTCCTGGGGGCCTCCACTGTGGATCTGGGGATCTCCTGGGTTAACGGGAGGGCATCCTGGGGCTGCAGGGGGTGGGGGGATTTTCAGCTTTTAACACTTGTGGCTTCAGTGACGATCACTGCATAGGGCTCCAGGCCCAGGTCAGGGTACGGGGGAGGAGGGCCTCAGGGGGAGAGGGGCTGGGTCCCCTCATCACAAGCAGACCTGCCCGCCTCCCCTGTCCTCTCAGCTGCTTCTCGGGGGATGTACTGGAGCTTCTCGGGGCCAAGGCTGGTGAGAAGCCTTCGCTGCTATGGCCAGAGTCTCCTTCAGGGTCTGGAAGGACACGTGGGAACACCAGACCTTAAAAGCAAGGAGGCCCAGGTCAGGGCGCAGAGCTGAGCCAATGGCTCAGACTGAATCATCGCTGGCCCTGCCCGGGGAGAGCCCCATCTGGGCGCCTGGAGTGATGGGAGGGCTCCGGAGGGCTTTGGCAGGACCCCCCTACCATCTCAGGCCCGGACCTGAGTTCCACTCTTCTCTGCGGGGTCTCCATTCCCTGGTTGTGACACTGGGGGCTTGGATTAGGGCTGTGACGGGCACATTTCTTCCCAAGGCGGGTCCTTTTGCAGATGAAACTTCACACAGACACTCCAACAGCAAACCTGTGGAAACGCACCTGGTGCCTGCCATGGCGGGGCAGCGTGGGGTGACAGCCAGGTCGCCCCTGAGCCCCAAACCACTGGCCCTAATGCCCTCTATGAGAAGACGGTCTCAGGTGACTTCTCCACTCCATTGGGCATCTGAGCCCTGAAGCCCCGGTCCCTTAGCCATCTCAGCCTCGCTTGTCATTCCCAGCTCTTCTGTCCCTCCATGTCACCTGGAATCCATCGGCAAATCCAGAGGCTCTGTTGTCTGGTGTCACCACTGCCCACCTCGTCCTGGCCTCTCCTGGCCCTTCAAGGCCTATCACAGGTCTCTCCGCTTCTGTTTCCGTTCCACCTACAGTCTGTCACCCTCTATGCAAACTGTCCTGTGGCCCTGGCTTACTCAGAGAACCCACCAAAGCCTTTCCGGCCCTCTGGGGCCCCACCTCCCTCTGTCCTGACTCTCTGCTCCCCAGCCAGCCACATCCCCCCGGGACTGCTCTTGCTTTAAGGCCTCTGCTAAATGTCCTGTCCACGCTGTGGCCGCTCCTGCCCACGTGTCCAGAATGTCCCCCTGGGCTCCCCACACCTCCTAGGCTGACTTTCTGTCTCTTCTTGGTAGAACACCAGCCTTGCAGGGGCAGGGGCATGGTTGAAGCCTGGGCCCAGCCCTGCCCAGTGCAGACTGCTAAATGAATATTGAATGAATGGCAGAGTCTGAAAGGTGAGAGGAAGTCTCTGCACCCAGGGCACTAGGCAACCTGTCTGCATTTTCTCTCTGCCTAGCCAATGTTTTAAAAAAGAAGTAGGAAGGGTTGACTTGCAAAGATCCTCCAGGGACCAACACTTAAGTGGCAGCTTCCTAGCCCCGTGGAGGTGAGGCAGGATGCATTCCCTAGTTATCCGAGCATCCTCCCCCCAGAAGGAAGGAGGGGCTCTGGAACAGCAGGGTGGAAGGACACATGCCACCAAGGACTCAGGATACCACCTTGAGTGGCTTGAGGGGAAGGGCCTTTGAGTTTTTGCCTCCTGATCTTTGGGTACTGTAACGTCTGGGGTATGCCAATAAGGAGCAATGAATGTGGGGGTCATACCCCCAAACTGCACTGTAGTACTTGAGGGTCAAGAAGGATCAGGCTCCTATCAGAAGAACAGGGTAGAAATCAGACGAGACAGATTGCACTGCTCAAGTTTCCTAGACTTCTGTCAGTTGGAAAGGCTGTCCCTCTGTCACTAGAGCTAAGCAAGTGCATTTCAAGAAGGTTGTCAAGGGCATTCCTTTGCCTGGGGCAAGGTTAAAGAAGATGCTGCCTATGAACCCTTCCAACCCAAAAGATCCCTCTGCAATAGAGCCGCATGGTTAGCAGCAAACCAAAACTCAAGAGTGTTTAGGATGGACCAGGCAGAGCTCTGAGCAGGTGCATTCTGAAATGGCACAATAACCTCATGCTGCCTGTGGGCAGCTGCTTAAATACAACTCATCCAGTCCAGGAAGCAATCCTATGCAGCAGGTGGTGTTGGATTTACAGAGAGGGAAAGGCAAGCTCTCTAGTCCAAGTGAGCAAAAGGAGGATCACACCTTTTTATTACAATAACTTTTGAGGGTTTTCCCAATAGGCCAATGTGCTACACCATTTCTCTGGATTTAATACTTAAAACAACAGCAAAGAGGAGTTAATACTGCATAGTCTCATGAAGTAAACTGAAGCACAGACAGGCTAAATAACTGAATAGGTAAAGAGCAATGAAAGGTAAGAGGAAATGGGTCAGGCTAAGTCATCCCTGGGAAAAATGGGAAGTAGGTAAGGTCAGGCCCCAGCCACTTGTCCTCCCTCCTCCCAGATCCTGGCCAATTCCACCCTGCAATCTGGGGTGTGGCAGACACTTGCCTCTGGGGGCCCCTTCCCCATTGGAATCCCCAGTCCTTCCCACAAGATGGTATTGTCTTTGCAGGGTGGCTTCCAAGGAAAAGCAAGCATTCAGGGTCCAGAATTTGTGGGCTGGGGCTGCAGTGGAGGAAGGGAAGGAGTTTAGAAGAAGGGAGGCTTCCAGAAGAGATTAAGGACCCCTCCAAGGCACTCCCAGTCCCTCCCACCCAAGGGGTCCGCACCTCCAGCTGTCCCCGGAATCTAGGAATGCACAAGATCCGCCCAACTCTTCTGTTGGGCTTAGAACTGAGGCCCTGGGAGATGAGGTCACAAGGCTAGAGGAGGCAGCGGCAGGGTGTCCATCATGAAACAGACCCGGGACTTTCAAACCGAGACGCGCTCATGGACCATGGCACCCAAAAAGATTCCAAAAGGCTCTCCCAGGAATCTGCCTTAACAAACTTGAAGCTTCCCGGGCGCCCTCTGGGATGGATCAGGCGACAGGTTTCTCTGCGGAGCGCAACCCTAATGCATGAGATTGCAAGGTGGGGGCAGGCGAGGGGGAGGTGAAATCAGACGCTAGGGAGCCCTCTGGGAAGTCGGTTCCCAAACCTTTCAGCTTTATGCGCTCAAAGCTGTGTCCCCCGCTCCAGGGCCCTGCAAGATCATACCCACCCGGTGCACCCTGGACCCTCCCCAACCACTAGGCTCGGCAAAGTCCCGTCCAAAGGTCATTGCCCCAGGCCCGGCCAGTTCAGCGGGGGAGGGGATCATGGGGGGCCCTCTGTCCCGGCAAGCGGATCAGTTGAAATTGAGGATCGCCTGAAATTGCGGGGGCCTTGGGGCCCCTATCCCGCGCTCGGAGGGACCCCAGGACCAAGGGCGCGCCCCGGGGCTCAGGCGGAGCTGCGGTGCTGCAGGCTGGAGGGGCCCTGGCCGCGCACACTCGCACGCAAAGTTCAGACCAGGCAGGAGTCGGAGGGGACAGCCGCGTCTACACCGGCGCCGGGGTTCTGGCAGGTAGAGGCGCAACCCTAGAAAGCCCGGCGCCCGGCCGCGAGCGTGTGCTGATCTCCCGGTGTCCCGGCTGAAAAGTTCAGCCAAGTCGTCGGTTGCTGCAGAGTCACCCTTCCCCGAGGAACCGCGGGCTGGCCTCGGCCGCGGCTGGGTTCCCACACGGTCCGAGGTGCGCGGTGCAGGCTCTCGGAGCCCGAGGACTCCCGGGGACGGAGAAGTGGAGTGGGGAGGCCGAGCAGCCCGCCGGGAGAGCGGCGCCCGCCCCGACTTACCCCTGGGGGTCCCCGCGCGCGGGCGCCCCGGCGCGTCGGATCATGCCGCCGGCAGCTCGGGCACGGTGCTGGGAAGGGCTCAGGCGCCGCGAGGCGCGGAACGCGGTGGCCCCGGTGCCCACATGTCCCTGGCGCTGGCCCTCGGGATGGGCCCCGGCCGGCGCCGCCGCCAGCCCCGCGCCGAGTCGGGAAGCCGCCGCCGCCGCGCTCTGGGGCTTTCGCTCCCTTCCACTTCCTGTATCGCAGCGAGCGGGGCTTTCAGGAAGAGGCTGGCCTTGGTGGTCAAGGGTTTTTTGTCAAAAGCCATTCGGCGGCGGCTCGCGGCCCCCTGGGGCACACGGAAGCCGGGCGGCCGCGCCCCCGGGGCCGGGCCTGGCAGCGGGCGGTGCCCGGGCAGAGGCGCCCAGCGCCGGCGCCCAGTCTCGGGGTGCCGCCTCCGCCCGCTGGGGCTGCAGCCCGGGCAGCCTGCGGGCTCCGGAGAGGGAAACCTAAATGAACCCAACTGGGCTGGGAAAGGAGGCCCTCTCCCCTCCGACCCGCCCCACTTCTGCCGGCAGGTGGGGAGGCCTGGAGCGGAGTTCCTTGGTCCCACGGGAAGCCAGGGCTTTGCCTCCGGTCTGAAGGGTTTGGAAATCATTCAAGGACAGCCTCAGACCGGAGGCAGGGCGCCTCCTTGGCATCTCTGACAGGTGGCCTCTGTCTTGTCTTTATCCCTTCTCCTCTATGAGCTCCTTATCTAACAAGGCTGGCAATGACTCATCTGTGCCACGGGGCACCTAGATGCTGGCAGAGGGAGAAGGCCAGCAGGTGACATCCTCAGCAACCCAGGTGCCCCCCCCAGACTTCCCTTCAAGCACTCAAAAAATGCCCCCTTTTGAGTCTGCTGTGCTCCCAGAGTGATGGGGTGGCACCGGACCTTAGGGAATCCAGTCCCTCTAAAGCAGGGTTTCTCTCCACCTGAGCACTATGGACAGCAGGGGCAAGTTAATGTTTTGCTGTTGGGCCACTTGATGCACTGTGGTGGGTTGCTTAGCAGTGCCCTTCACCTCTACCCACTAGATGCCAGCAACACACCACCCCTCTGTTAAATGGAGCCTTCTGGTGGCAGTGTGACATGGTGCAGCCCTTGAGGTTTGGGGACAGCCTGGTAGTTCCTCAGAAGGCAAAACAGAGTTGTCCTGTGATCCAGTGACTCCCTCCCAGGTCCATACCCAAGAGAAATGACAACTCGTCTACACAGAAACTTGCACACAAGTGTTTATATCAGCATTGTTCCCAGCAGTCAAAGCCTGGAAGTGACAGGGTCCCTTGGTTGATGAGCAGTGAGCACAGGGTGGTGCCGTTATGTCAGAGGATATTATTTGGCCATCCCTAAGGAAAGAAGCACTGATAACATGTTACAACATGGATGACCCTTGAAAACTGACTAAGCAAATACTCAGAACAGGCAGATTCACAGAGACAGTCACTGGTGGTTGCAAAGAAACTAGGAGCAGAAGAGAAAGTGAGGAATGACTGTTCATGGTTACAGGGTTGTTTGGGGGGAGGTGATGAAAATGTCCTGAAATTGATTGTGGTGTTGGTTGCACAACTCTGTGGCTACACTAAAAACCATTGAATTATACGCTCTAAGTGGGTAAATTGTATGGTATGCAACCCAATAAAGCTATTTTCTTTTAAAAAGGCACAAAAAGCATGGTCTCCAGGAGACCACCCTGACTGCGAAAGCCCACAACGCTGCCCCCTCTGTAGCCCAGATCCCTTCAGACCCCTGGCTGGGCCATGGCCAGATGCCATTGGCTTGTCTACTCCTCCCTGCACCATATCCCTCAACAGGCCTGTAGCTTCCCATTTGGAAATGGGTTTTGAGGACAGGCCCATGTTCATATCCAACCCAAAGACCTTCTAACTGGGTGGCCTTGGGCAAGTCCCTTCCCAGAGCCTCAGTGTGCTCATCTGCAATAGTGATGAGCACAGATAAGGTGGGCACCATTATGATTCCTTTGTTGTTCCTAAGACAAGCCTATAAGCCACTCTTGGATCTCCTTGTGCCCCAGAGAAGGGGTGTATCCAACCACCGCACCTGGAATGGGTTTGAAAGCCCTCTAGGCTGATCTAGACACGAGTAACCTGGTCTTCTCCAGGAATAGATTTCCTTCCACTCCCCGAGTCAACAGAGCAGGTCCTTCAAAGTGTGGGTCCCATGGAACCAACCCTAGGCTCTTATCACGTCACCACGGAGGCCTTCTGAAGTTCACTGCTCACCTTCCTCTGAGAAGCCCAAGTTCCTCAGGTGCACACCAGATGAGGCCCCAAGGCAACCCTGTTACTGACAACTGCCAAGATTACAGACACCTGAGCAGGTGCTGTTAGGTGTGGTCTCTGGTGCACCCTGGGGTGATGTCAACCCAGGCTTGTCCTTGCCCCACTTCCTGAATCCCATTTTCCTTCCCAAGTTCCCGACCCCCCATCTTCTTCCCTAGCCATGGATCTCATACGTTCTATACATGGACTCCTGTATAGAAGCGAGAATCTGGTGTTACTGGGGCCCCCAAACTCCTTCCCTTTTGTGCCTACCTTATACAGGAGCTAATGAAGTGGAGGTGAGGTGCTTTAGACAGTGCTTGGAACATAGTAAGTGCTCAATACATATTGGCTATGATTTGTACCATGGCAAAGGCCCTTGATGTATCAGTCAGGTCTCCCAAGAAACAAATAGCTCCTCTGATTAGGATGATTTAAGAAATGTACAGGTAGCAGGTTGGGGATGTAGCTCAATAGTAAAGTGCTAGCCTAGCATTTTTGAGGCCCTGGCTTCAATCCCCAGCACCATGAAAGGAAAAAAAAGAAAAGAAAAGAAACGTGTAGGCAGTTATATCTGAGAGACTGCCATGACCCTGAAATTGTGACTGTCCTCAGCCCAAAGGATGAGGAGTGAGGTGGTGACCAGACCCAGAAGGACAGCAGAGATTGCCCTTCCTCAATAGGGAGGAAAGGGCACCTCAGTCCCGGCTGTCAATGTTGCGTGGGATAGAAGAATAATCTGATGAGCCCTTCCTGAATTCCTGACTGGTAAAATTGTAAATTATAATAAAAAGGTTACTGTTTGGGATATTTTGTTTTGCAAAACTAGATCAGCGGAAAACAGCTTCTCCGGGGCTTTTCCATGTTCTTCTGATTCCCAGCAAGCTCCCACCTCTCCATTGCCTGAGTATTTGGAGAAACAGAGAACAAGAGAGTGCTATTGTTGCAAAATCAGGCAGGAACAAAAATGTCTGCCTGTCTTGAGCAGGGTCTGGGGTGAGCCGGGGCTCACTCTGGCAGAAGGAGCAGCTTCTTCCCTGTTCTTGCTGGCACCTATCCATGGGGATGAGGATAGGATAGACGGTGATAGGCATCACAGTCCCTGTGTTGTGAGTGTTGGCACAGGATGGATAGTTGCCCCAGTAACCATCTGGTGGTCTCTCACAGGCTGTGATCAAACTGCTGGCCAGGGCTGGGGTCTCATCTGAATGCCCAGCTGGGGGACACTGTGCTTCCAAACATGGTTGTTGCAGGGTTCAGTTCCTTGAGGGCTGTTGGAGAGGGGGCCTCCATTGCTTCCTGGTTGGTGACTGGAGGCCATCCTCAGAGCCTCTCCAACAAGGCCCCTGGATTCCTCAGAGTGGGCAGCCGAGAAGCCAATTGAGACAATGCATTTCATTGCAAGACAGAAGTCTCTGCCTTGTAGAACCAAATCACAGAAATGACACCACCTCACCCTGGCCCTGTTCTGTTGGTTAGAAGCAAATCACTGATGCTGTTCACGCCCAAGGGAAGGGTGTCTAACTGGCATGGAGAGCAGGAGGCAGGAATCCTGAGTAGCCATCTGGGATGCTGTCTGCTATGGGCAGGCTTGTGTGCTAAATAATCAGGGACTTTGTGTAGTCACTGGTCACTGAGGTGGGCTCCAATCTCTGCTCTGACCTCAGAGCTGACTCCTTCTTCATCCCAGTTTTCCTATAGTTCCAAGGTAGCTTCTACTGGCAATTGGGATCCTACTCCCTGGGTTCATTCTGCAGGGAAGGGGGAAAGCCTCCCTCCTGCCCAGGGAATAGAAGTTGTGGAGTATGACTGGTCACTTTGAGTCACAGGCCTGCCCTGGTCAACAAGAGAATATCATGCACTTACCGGCTTAGGTTAATGAGGATTCAAACTTGGCCTTAGGGTTCTGGGGTGCCTTTCTCCTGGATCATGTTGGAGGGGGGATTAAAACCTGATCAAAAAATCAAGAATCTTTCAGGAAGGAAGAAAAGAATGGATATGGAAATGAGAATAGAACATTCTCCCATTACCTCTGTGTAGAAATGACCACAAACTCAAAGCCACACGAGGAGACGTGGGGTTGGCAGATAGGTTCCTCGTGTTGATGATGGCGGTGGGCTCCTGTGTGTCCACGTATGGACATCAAGGCTTCTCAAAGTGTATGCTTTCAACTTGTCCCCTTCCTGTTTGTCCATTATACTTCAGCAAAGCTGTCCTGCCATCGCTGTAGCCATTATGATTTCAAAGCACAAAACCTAAACAATCCAGTTTCCAAAAACATATCTGAATCTGCAGCAAAGTCGTTCCCATCACGGATGAGTGGGTCAAGTTCTGACTTATGTCTTTATCATTTTGCTGGGGTCAGACCCATCGCGTGGAAATGAGAATGTGTTCATTTACCTGTGTCTTCCTCAACGGCAACCAGGCCTTGGTTACACGTGAGTGTGGCAGGAGGCCTGGGCCTGCAGTTGCTGGATGGAGACCCCAGCACCACTGCCTGGGGCCAGCTGCACCACTGCACTGTCCTTGTCCCCACACTCCATTCCAGCACCCTGTGGAGTGTTCCTGCGTCCCCTTGCAGAAGTCATTTTTCATTATCTGCGGGTTTCCCCAAGACCTCAGAGCCTTCCATGTTGGATCTCATACCATCAAGGTCTCCCATGGGCGTGGGGGAGGAGGCTACTGATGAGGAGCTTCTGTGAGATTTATGCAGCCAGTGGCCTGCACAGCACGGGTTAGACCTGTACCTGCTGATGTAATGTCCTCAACTCAGGTTCTGTCTTGGTGGAGACCCCGAGGAGCAGAGCTGGGAGGGCCTCTGGGAGGGCACTTCCAGGGCATGTGGTTTATTTATTCATTCAACAATCAAAAGTGGGTGCAGGAGTCTGGTGCCTGGCTGCTACAGTGCGATGGGCCGGCTAGTGGTGGGTACCACAGCCCAGGTCATGGGCAGTGCAGCAGCCTGCCATGCACCTCGAAGGTGGCCTCCAGTGTGGGCAAGGACCTCAGAGGACTGGGAGAGAGGGTGAGGCCAGTGGCAGTACCTTGGGACAGCAGAGCTGCTTGGAGGCCACCCCAGAAGCCTCAGCCCCAGGAACCTCTGCTGGCTCAGGCCAGGCAGGCAGCATGACCCCTGGGAACTTCACCTTCACCCTGTAGGACAGCCGTCTCCAAACTCCGGAGTATCCCAGGCCAGGCGAGGTGGAGGGCTTTGATTTCTTCAATGAGAATGTTAGAAGACACACCCACCTGTTTATTTTCACTATAATTTCAGAAAAGAATTGTTTAAAAACCAAGGAAAGGAGGAAGGATGTAGCCTCAGGGTGAAGGCCTTTCAAAGGCACAGCTAGGCTTTGTGGCATATTAACTCGTGTCCTCTGCCATGCCCCCAAGAGACAGGGATGTCTGCAGCAGCCTGGGAGCATCAGGAAATGCAGAGAGGAAGGCGAAAGGACCGAGGTGTGGCCATGATGACCCGGCTGCAGGGACCTGGGGGGGCTTCTCCTGGAGTCGCTGATTCACTCAGGCCTGCAGACATCTGTGGGTGACTGGAATACAGGAGCGGAGGCTTGGCCTCTCTGTCTCCATGTTGTGCCTTTCTCCTTGGCTGCCTTAACCTTTGGGTCAGAGTCTACTCAGCTATACCCTAGGCTTCGCTTGACCTAGACATGCCTAGTCTCCCCTGGCCCCCACCCGGGGCTCTTAAGGCTGAAGACACATGCCAGCCATCATGACCAGAATCAACAGACCTGGGAGGAACCAAGAGAGGTGGCCTGGGTTCCCGGAAGGTCTTCGCCAATCCCAGAAGAGTGCGAATGCTCCTCCTCCATCAGCCTCCGTTCCCCGTCACTGAGCCCAGCCTGCATCTAAAGCCCCCCACCCCGAGTGGAGAAGCCCCCTCTTCTCTCTTCTCTGGTCTCTGAATAATCTTTTTCTTTCTCCCAGCACTCTTCTCCTGGACACTGGTTTCCCTTGCGATGAGCTTCCCGTCCTGCGCCGGACAGTAGGAACTTCTAGTCTTAATAGGAGTTTGGACTTTGGCAAGGAAAAGAGGTTCCAGCGACAGTTACTCTCTTCTCTGACCCACTTTAGTTCTGTTTGTGAGGTGACAGGCTGAGGAGAGAGTGAGAGGGCAGGGCCGTCCTGGAAGGGGTCTTGCGGTGGCCAGCTGCGTGACCCCCCTGGCTCTGCTCATGCTCCTGTGTCTAAACCTCGGGGTTCTGACGCTCCTTCCTATGAACTAGGCCTAGGAACACCAAGCTCACGGGCCCCAGGAGGGGGCCTGGCTGCCTCGGAGGGCAACCGCAGGCGGCTTCCTCTCCTGACCCCTCCAGGTGCTGCTGGTCAACCTCTTGGTCCACATTTTCTAGAACAGTCTCTGACAAAAATGGCCCACCGCATATAGGAATGACTGGTGCAGGGTGTGTCGGCTTTTGTAAGATGCATATAAATACGTTTCTGAGTGGGGATTTAAAAAGTCCTTGCGGAACTTGGCATGGTGGTGCACGCCTGTGATCCCAGCCACTTGGGAGGCCGAGGCAGGGGGCTCGCAAGTTTGAGGCCAGCCTCAGCAACTTATCAAGACCCTGTCTCAAAGTTAAAAAATAAAATAAAAAATAAAAAGGGTTGGGGATGTTGCTCAGTGGTTAAGTACCCCTGGGTTCAATCCCTGGCACCAAAAATAAATAGCTAAATAAATAAGACTGGCGCAGGGGTAAAATGCCCCTGGGTTCAATTTCTAGTACAAAACAAATAAACAAACAAATGGAAAAAAAAAACCAACAAGAAAAACTCAAGATTGGCAAATTATAGTAAAGGATATTATTTATTTTATTATTTAAAAAAAAATTGAGGCCATGAGTTAGAGGTGTAACTCAAGTTGCTCTGACAACATGTTCGTAAAGGTTGGGTACAAGGAGATACCTTTCTGGAAGTTTCCTTTCTTTGCCCCCTGAAGGCACCCCACCAGTGCCCTGCAGGCAGAAGGCAGGGGCTCAGACAGGCCCTGCTGGCTGGGTTGGCCGTGGTCCTTGCTCTTGGCAGGACTGGGAGTGAGGGAATGGAAAGAGGCTTTGCAACAGTGACCTCTGGGAAACAGCCACATTTTTGACGAGAGGCCAGTGATTAAGCATTAGCAGCTCATCATCTGTAAGCCGGCTTGTCCACCAGGAGAGCCAGAGGCCGGGCTTTTCTCTGGAAGCAGAACTCCAGCTGTGTAACAGGACCACTGTCCTACTGTGAGCCTTGCCCATTGCAAGAGTACGGACGTTTCCATAGGAACCGGGATCCGGATAGGCGATCTTTAACAATAGGGATCCATCCATGAATGCCTAGGTTGGGGCTCAGGACTCTTGAATAAGTGGAAAAAAGCAAAACTGCACACACAGCATTAGCTCACAATGATGCATAACAAAGACCTCTAACTTAACAACTTTAAATAACAATGAGGTTTTCTTTCTTTTTTCTTCTTCTTCTTCTTCTTTTTTTTCTTTCTTGTTTAATATTAAGTTTCTGTGGGTCAGAAACTGATAGCATTCCTGGTTCAGGGTCCGTCCTGAGGTTGCAGCCAAAATGAAACTAGGTAGCTCTTGTGGACCATGAGGCAGAAGCTATTTGCTGAGGAAGGCAGAGCAGCAGAGGAGGCGGGTCACTGCGCCCTGGAGCGCGGCCCCAGCCCTGGACTGAGCATTCTCATCTTCTCTGAGAGGGAGAAATAAAGTCCTACCCGTCTCAGCCACTGTTATCTGGAGGTTTTCCTGGAGTCGGAAAACCTGGAGTAGGATTCTAATGGGTAGGATCCTAGTTAGGGGAGGGGGGACTGGTGTAAGGAAAGGTCCAGGAGCGGGACCTCCCTTCTTTCTCCAACTAGTGGTCAGAGGACAGGAATTAGCCCCGGCGCGGTGATTCCTGACTGATTCTTGCCGGAGCCGGCTGAGTCCTTGGCTCTGCCTCCTCAGTGTGGATGTGATTTGGCTTAGTCTCACTTCTCCCTCCGGGGTATCTACTTCCCCTGGAAATCAAGTGTGGTGTCCGCAGGACTTCTTCCACTTTGAAAAATCAGGGTGCTCCTTCAAAACCGTGGTGTGGCGACCGGCCAGCCAGCTGAGGGAAACCGGGTCCCACACTGGTCTCCTCCAGCCTCAGCCTGGGCTGCATCTCAGGTGAGAGCCTATGGACAGGTGTGCACTTCGTGGGAGCTAAGAACATTCCCAACCGGGGACTCCCCTCCTCAAAGAGCTGCCGAGGGGGCTGTGGCGGTGGGGTGGGACCCTCTGGCTGCGTTGGAACCACACACCAGGGGTTCTAGTCTCAGCTCCTCTTTTGCTTTTAAGGCACAGTTTCTTGGCCTCTTTGGGCCCAAGTTTCCTCTTTTGGAAGATGGCTGTGGGGGTCTCCCGCCCCACAGCTGCTTGGAGGGATCTGATGGAAGGCGACTGAGGGTGACTCTGAAGTTGCAGGCTCATGACAAAATCTTGAATTGCAAAAATCCACGCAGGGAGAGCAATCCATGGAGAGCAGATGCCCGGTTCTCTGGGCTCTTTGGTACCCTGGTGCTCTGCGCCTGGGCAGGTGTCCCAAGAGATGTGTTTGGGTCATTCAGCTGCCATTGGAGAAGGCGTGGTGAGGAGCCGAAAGGGAGGGCCGTGTGACATCCTGCCTCCCAAGATCTCTCTACTGAAGCTGTAGACACTGACGCTGCAGGGTGTGGTCACAATTTCCAGGGGCCAGGGCAAAGTGAACCGGGCAAGCCCTCGAGACAGTGCAGGACAGCACTCAGCTGACTGAGGCCCTTCCAGTGTGGGGACCCTGTAAGCAAAAGGGTCTGTGAAGAGCCCTGGCCCCAGGCCCACCAACTCCCTCACTTTGCCCAGTCTGAAGGGGCTTCTCAGGAACACGTGATCCAGGGCCACCAGGTCACAGCCCGGCAGCTGCACTGAACCAGCTCAGCCTCCAGTGTCCCCTGCTGGTCCCACAGACCCCTCGGCCTGCGCCACATCTGGAAGTGCCTCATCGTCAGCCCCTGGGTGCAGATCAGCAGCCCCACAGGGGCCTCTGGGTTCTGCTCCTAGGAGCAGCCTCCTGTGTGTCCATCACGCTGGCCACCCGGGACTCTGTGGGTTAGCGAAGAAGGCCGTTTGAGACCCACCCCCTTCCTTTCCAGATCCCCAGGTTCAACAACCCTGTGCAGGAGGGTCAGCATCCTCTTTTTCAGAGGAGGGGACAGGGTCTCTGAGAGGCTAAATCAAGAAGCCCAAATCCCAGATCCACAGGTCCCAAATGAAACCCACCGTCTCCAGGTCCCCAACTTGCTCCTGTGGTGGCTTCAGGGTTGGAGAGCTGACAACCTTCCTCTCCCCTTGTGTCTCTGTTACCTGGACAGTCGGTTCCCAAATCCTGTGGCTCCTGACCATGGGCTCCAAGTGACTGGGCAAACACTGGGCTCCCAGCCCTTGCCTGTCTCTCCTCTGCAAACCCCCAGATTTTCTTTCTCGGCTTTGGACCCCTGGTCGGTGCCACTCCTGCATCCCAGCCACATCTGCACGCTGTGCTCCGAGTGAGTGACACTTCAGAAACCACAATCCCCCCACCCCACCCCCGAGACCCTCCCCCCTCAGGCTCACACTGACCTACATCCTCCACTTGTCATTTGCTGCTCTCACTCCTGGGGCCTTGTGTTCATTTCTTGTGGCTGATGTAATAAATTTCCATAAAGTTGTTGGCTTAAAACTCCACAGTTTATGAGCTTATGTCTAGAGGTCAGGAGTTCCAAATGGGCTCTAAAGGGCTAAAGGCCAGGGTGTCAGGAGGGCTGCCTTCCTTCTGGGGGTCCTGGGGCCAATCCACTTGCTGCCTCTGCCAGCCTCGGGGAGCTGCCTGTATCCCGTGGCTCACAGCCCTGCCCCTTGATGGCGGCTGCTTCCACCCCCACATCTGCCTCCTTGGGCCCTCTTGCCCCTGTGACTTCTTGGAGCCCACCCAGACAACCCAGGAGCCCTCCCTTAACCACATCTGCAAATTCCCCTTCACCACGGAAGACAGTGTACTCATGGCTCCACAGAGTAGGACATGGACATGTGTGGGGGCCGTTTTCCTGCCTACCAGAGGCTGCTTGGAAACCTTCGACTATCTATGTGTTTTCTTGGTTATTCGTTGTCTCTTTTCAATCCCCAAATATGTGCTGTGGTTGCAGTGTGTTTCCTTATCATGGCTCCTGCCTTCTCCACACCTTCCTCCCCTGCCCTCCCTGTTCACCTTCCTTCTGGAAGCCAGTTTGAGCTGCTGCCTCTCCTGAGCTCCAGGAAGTTTGGGTGCTCCCTCTCTGGGCTCCTGCAGCCTCCGGAGCTCGCTGCCTCCCAATCTTAGGGCTCTCTTCTCCCTCTATCTCTACAACGAGCAGTTGGGATGATGCTCGGGACACAGTAGGCCCTTAGTATGTGTTTATGCATGAATCAATGAGGGACAAAGTGTGTTGTGCCACTTCTAAGTTTCGGGGGGCCAGAAACACTCCACAATTGATGGCCTTCCATGGTTGGCAGAGGCACAGAGTGAGTATATTTCAAACTGCAATTCTTCCAGAACATTCAGAATGAGTAATTGCCTAAAAATAGTAGAAGCTTACAAACTGGTGGTGATGGTGGGGATGATGATAAAAACAGAGGCAGGTGATTCATTCTGGCCTGGGTCTGGGGAGGCCTCCAAACACATGTGGGCCCTTTTCTTCAGGACAGGGGCAGGGAAGGTATTTCAGGCAGAGGGAAGAGTCTGAGGACAAGCATGGGGTCACACAAGGTGAAGAGGGAGCAGGGGCGACGTGGGGGATGACACTGGAGGACCTGAAGTGGCCCTGAGGCACCTGGGAGTTCGTGATGTTTCTGAGCAGGAGAGGGACCAATCAGCTGCCTGCCTTTGAAGGTCTCTCTGGCTGAGTGGAGGAAGGATGGGAGGACAGGGGAGGGGAGCAGGAGGCCAGCCAGGAACTGATAGCTTGGACTCAGCGAGTGCTAACAGGGGGACAGGGACTGCTGAGGCCAAAAGGGAGAGATTGCAAAAAGGACACGGGAAGAGATGGGAGGACCGAGAATGTGCCCGACCCTGGGGTCCGGGGAGGCTTGACATTTTTCAGTGCAAACAATTCTGACATGCAACAGGGTGGATTTAGGCTGGGAGCACGAATTGACTTTTCCCCAATATTATGTGAAAATTTCTAAACATAAAGTAGAAAACAATTGAACAATGAACACCTGTATACTCCCATCTCCATTCTTCTAGTGAGTTGTAACTGAATCTGCTTTATCTCACTTCTGTCTGCTCTCCGACTGTGTCCATCCATCTTGTGGGTTTTTTTTTTTTGTGAGTGTGTGTGTGTATGTATGTGTGTCTGGGGAGTACTGTGGTTTGAACTCAGGGACACCTTAACAATGAGCCCCATCCCCAGCCCTATTTTGTACTTTATTTAGAGGCAGGTCTTACTGAGTTGCTTAGTGCCTCACTGTTCCTGAGGCTGGCTTTGAACTCAAGATCCTCCTGCCTCAGCCTCCTGAGCTGCAGGGATTGTAGACATGTGCCACCACGCCTGGCCCACTTTGTTTGAATGTGTTTCAAAGTAGGTTGCAGACACTGGTATGCTCAACCTCTAAATGCTTTTGCAATAACTAGAGCTCAAGACTTGTCTTTTAAGGTGTTTTTATCCTGATCATATTAGCATTTATTTAGAATTTATTTTTCATTCCACCCATTGGTTGATGACCATTCGAGTTGTTTTAAGATTTGGGATATTTTGAATAATCTGTTGAGAACATTTTCTTATTAAAAAAAAAAACTTGGTTTGTACAAGTTTATTACTGGTGATGCTGACTTGGCAGGGCAGGGGAGGCACCCAGCCCAAGAGCCCAGGAGGTCAGATGCGTAGGAGGCATCTCTGGAGGGAGGACTCTGAACCTTGGGGCTAGAAGTGTCAATTTTGGGGACAGTAGCAGTTGGACTGGCCCTTGCTCCACCTGGGAGGGCTCTGGGGTGTGCTGAGCTGGTCCCTGGATCTTGACCTTGGCTGTGCATTAGAATCACTGGGGGAGCTGGACATGATCTGCATGTCCAGGCCCATTGGGTCACTTCCAGGATGGGCCCTCAGTGTCTCTGTCCTCTTCGGAGGACACCAGTGGCAGCCAGGATGGAGGACCACTGGGTAGAAGAAGGAGGCTCCAGGACAGATTGCAGAGAAACACTTTTAAGAAGGTGGAGGAGAACTGGGCAAGGGGATGGGGAAATGGAGAAGAGGAGGAGCACCAGGAGAAGGAGCTTGTTCATTAGCAAGGACAGCACCCACAGCAGTGACACCTGCAGAGGGCTGGGAACGAGAGCCCAGGGTTGCCATGGCCCGGGGGGGGGGGCACATTTAGGGTGGAGGGCAGAACGTGAGACCTCATGGTCAGCAAGTGTAGTGGGGGTCTCGGGAGAGAGCTCAGGTGAGGACAGAGGGAGGTGGGAACCCAGACCTGGACCTCCCCCGTGCTCCCCTTTGCTCTTCCTGGTGAACACTGGCCAACAGGGGTGGGTGACAGAACCCTGGCAAAGGTCTGCTTCTTAAGAGCCGAGGACCAGCAGTCTGCCTGCCCCAGGACTCCCAGTGAAGTTGGAATTGACTGGAACAACTCTTAGAAAACATCAAAGACAAACTGATAGGGCCTGGACACCCAGCAGGTCACAGTCAGCCAGCCTCCGTCACCAGGTCAGGTCTGTGCTGCCTGTGACGGGAGGAGACGTGGCTCCCGAGGCTGGTTCCCGCGGTTCACCTCCCCCATCTGCCCCACCGTCCTCATCTGTGCCCTGGGGACAGTACCCATCCTGCGTTCACTGCTTTTATAAAGCGTGAAGTGTCACATAGACAGACGGAGGGACACTGGGGTATCCAGACTTTTGGAGCCAGCAAATCCCAAAAGTTGACAAGATTGACTGGGATTCTGAGACAAAGGCCTTCCCACGTGGTCGACTCCCTCTCAACAGGAAGTGAGTGAAGAAGAAACAGCATCTGACTCTCAACTTCTCCAACCAACCATGGGAAAGTTTTGAAATTAATTTTAAAAGATTAATTCACGGTAGACTATATCTACAAATGCCACCGTTTGGACCTTGAATGTCCCACAAAGTCTCATCTGTTCAGAGGTGGGGCTGTGGGGAAGTGATTGGATCCGCTGACCTTGTCAGTGGATTAATCCGTTGGTGGCTGAGGGAGACACTGGGAGGCGGGACCCAGCTGGAAGAAGAAGTGGGTCACTGGGTGTCCTGTCCCCAATACCTTCCTCTCTCTCTCATCTTCTTAACTGTCTCCTCTGCTCACGTCCCCACCACCATGGTGCTCTGTCTCACCTCAGGCACACAGCAATGCAATCTGGCCACCAGGGACTGAAACCTCTAGAACCATAAACCTTCCTTCCTCGACGTTGCTCTTGGCATTTTGGTCACAGTGATGAAAAGCTAACCCCATCAACTACAGTGAAATGAAATAACCAGGGAAACGCAACAAACATCAGTTTCCATCAAATTGTCATCAATGTGTATATTCTCCTTCAATTTCTGTATCTGTCTCACTGCGGATGGAGCTTGGGAGCCAGCTCGGGTGGCAAGATCACACCGACCTATCTTCTCTTGGCGTGGACTGGGAACTTTCTAGAACTGCAGTGCCTGGGGTCCCACCCTCTCCTGCTGACCCAGAGTCTGCTTTTTCACAAGATGCCCAAGCGATTCACAGGCGTGCTAAGGTGAGTGGTGGCCGCCAGGGTGGGTGGAGCACAGGATGAAGGAATTAGCCAGAACTTCCATCTCCCAGACACCATCTCCCACCACACAAGAGCAGAAGACAGAAACCGTCTTCCTGAGGAACAGGACTGCCTATATAATTTACAGAGCCCAGTGCAAAATATGAACGTGGGATCCCTTTCTAAAAGGTCTTAAAAATTTCAAGATGGTGACACAAGCAAGTGGGGGCCCTTCTGATGGGGATGGAAGGGACCACAGGTCCCATGTTCATGGAGCTGGCGAGGTAAGAAAGGTCATTCTGGGCCCGGCCCGATCATGCTAGCCAGATACATCATTTGCTTTATTCATTTCCAACCATTGTAATTAAAAGCTCCAACTTCTCATCCTTTTTGACGTTTATTTTTTTTCTCCATATGCAAATAAAAATGGTTTTCAATGGCTCTTATTCCAGTGTAATTCTTTCAAAAAATACAAATATGTAGGTCTATGAAAACATGAATGGAAGTTCTGTGTAGGGAAAGACAATTTGTGGTCACTTATTTTATTGACAGTGTACAGACTTTTGATATATTGCATTACAATACTGACCGCCAGATTTCTCATAAAGGTTCAGTTTGTATTTACTCTAGATTTTTCTTTACAACAAAAGTAAACTCATGCCAGTGTTTAGGAACCAAGAAGGTCAATTCATTCAAATTTAATGACAGTTTTATTAAACTAAGAATTTCATGTCACAGAGCATTCACAGTGCAGGAGGTCACAGTTATTGAAAAAATAAATAGCGGCATAAATATATTTATTATTTACAACTTTCCAACCCGTTGCTCCTGCTCTGAGAGAATGAACAAATATAAGGGTGCAGCCTAGCGCGCTCAAAGTGTCTCATGGGGGACCCAGGCCATGTGTGGCCTGCCCTAGATGTTCTTGGTCTGCGCTGTTTTTTAACAAGGTCCTTTCAGGACCCAAGACAACCCTGATCAATCTCCTGCTACTTGGTAAGTCAGGAGGGCCCTAGGAAGACCCAAATACCTGGGGGAAGCCATGCCCAGCCCGCCTCTTGGCACCTCGTAGTGCCTGGCCTCTGCACGCTGGGTCCTTGCCTTGGTGATCCTGCATCTGCCCACGGGCCTGGCCCCAAGTGGCCAGCAGCCTCCTCCTCTCTAGGGAATCAAAGCTCCCTTTGTGCACAGACAACAGCAGCTACTCCCAGCTGGACGGGAGGTCGGGCAGAGGGCACCCTGCCAGGGAGCTAGTGCTCTGAGCTGGAGATTTGGGATCCTAGACTAGCAGCCACCCACAGCGATCCCCCAAAGAAGCTCAGCCACATCTCTGTTTGCTGGGTCCCCAAATTCCCTGGTACAAGCCTTGGGCAGTGTGGACACTGTGATCACAGAGTCTACAGCTCAGAGGGTCAGGGATGGAAGGTGAGACAGGATGCCCAGTGGTCAGGAAAAAAAAAAAAAAAACCCTAGGAAATTTTATTTGGAAAAACAGAAAAGCCTTGAATTTTCAGGGGGAGGAGAGGCCTCCTCCTGTTAAAAGGGGAACCACGTGTCCCCGGGGGATTCCCCTGGAGTGCTGGCAGGAGGGCTCTGCTGTCTGGGTCCCTCCCTCTGTGCACAGAGGCTGGTCATACCAAGCCCTGCATCTAGAAACCAAAAGCTGCACGTTCCTCTGGTAGCTTTGAAATGTTGTTTTCCAGGGACGGGGTGGGGAGGGCACATACTCCCCCCAGAATCAACAAGTTTGTTGGCCTTATAAGTGGAAAAGTCCCCACCACCCAGGTGCATAAGGAACAGCTGCTTGGATTCTGGCAACACTGTGGGATAGGTGTGGATTATGCTGGAATTTGTCACCGGGCTTTTAAGGAAGGAGTAGCCAATCCCCAGCCTCGTAAATCCAATGGATGGAACAGCCACAGGGTTGAGGCCCTGCCCTTCAGAGATGCTTCTTGGAGGCTACAGGGACTGGAAGAGGGTGGGATTTCAGGTGGACACGAGGCGGGATGAAGATTCACAACCTGGACAACTGGATACTGACTCTGTAAGAGTGGACACAACGTCCTAGAAGCACGAAGGTCAAAGAGGACACCAAGCAGGGCCACTAGTCCCTAGCGGTATGTGCCTAGGACATGTGAGGGCTTGGCAGCAGTGAGTAGAACCCGCAAGCCCTCTGTGATGGAAAAGTCAGGATTTTAAAAAATCTCCGTAGAAGAATCAGAGCTTGGATACCACTCAGCTGGCTTCCTGGGAAAGACTGCTCCACCTGGGGCGGAGAGGGCGTCCCTCCCGATCTCACGCAGCACCCACTTGCTGGAGCTGGGCGGCACTCTGACAAGCCCCATGTCCACCAGCTAGCAAGCTGCCAGGTTCGAGGTGAAGTATGAAGCTAGCGTCCAGTTTCAGGTTTCTTTATTAACAAGCAACTACAACAACCTAAATGGAAATGCCTTTTTAAAATCTGCACCCGTGGAATGGGCCCTGTAGGGAAGAGTCCTTTGCATGAGGTTCCCGTGACAAGACCTGGCAGGAGGCCGCGGACCCTGGTTCTCCGCCTTGTAGATCTGGACTGTGAAAGACCCCCCTCTCGTTCCCACACAACTGACACCGTGGGGCATAGTTACCCAGAGAACAGGAAGCTCCTGCCCCATGGCTGGTAGGCCTCACGCTCCGGGGGCTCATGTGAGGAACCGCAGAGACCAGAAACCCCAAGAGGGAGCGCTCTCGCCTGGCGAGGGCTCGGATGCTCTTTGGGCGAGTCCATATGGAGAGGGCAGTGGGTCCAAGGAGTGTGGGGATGAGGACCTCCTGCCACCCAAGAGCTAACCAGAGAGCATTTCCAGGAATTTCTAGAAGTTTCTAAGGACACGACATGGCAACGGGGCTGCTCCAGACAGGAACCACAGGCATCCCGGATGCATCTGCTCCCTGCTAGTGCTGAGCTTCTCTCCCACTTTCCCCAGAAGCAATGAGCTGACCCTCTCCTGTCCTTCTGGCCTTCTTTGCCCCCATCTTGAGGAGAGGGAGGGGCCTTGGGGTTCTAGGAGGAGGAAGGCCAAGAGGAAAGACAGGTGTGGGGCCAAGATGCCACCTGCGCCCTTCCCGAGTTCCTGCCTGCTGGGGAGTCCAGGGTTCCCTGAAGGGTGGGCTGCTGCAGCGATGGAGCTTGCAAATCCTTGTGTCCAGGGAAGAGAAGGTTGGAAAAACCTAGACCCCAGGCAGCCCAGGCCGGGGCTTTTGGTCCCCGTCTTCAGGACTGTGCTTGGGTGGTGTGCAAACCCTGGCGAGGGCTCGGGGAAGGTGAGTGCCTATTGGCTGCTCGGGTCTGTAAAGGCAGGGGCGGATGGGCAAAAGCCAGGAAGAGCCCTCACAGGTGGGGAGGGGAATGAGCAGGTGCAGACACACACCTGTAGCCAGGTGTGTGCTCAGGTGCTGGCAGGTGACAGGGAGAAGCAGAGGCCAACAGACTCCAGACCGTGTTATAGGAAGGATGGGGTGAGCAACAGGGCCACACTGACTGTCCACAGTGCCCTTAACCTTCCATCTCTCACAGCTGCTGACCCAGAACCTTCCTTCAGGGTCAGGTCCCCAAGACACTTCACACTGTCCACCCTAATCCTTGGACCAGTAAGGACAAATTCCAGACCAGAAGCAGGAATCACCTGCCCCTGTTCTATAGACACTTTCTACCTGAGTACATGGTTCCTTTTGCTTTTCTGCACCCCAGAGAAGAGCCTAATGTATTTTTTGTCTATTTTGTAGCAGAAATAATTACCCCATGCTAATTAGCTTTGGAGATAAAAATAAAGGGAGTGGTCCGGCATGGGCTGAAAGCGTAAGTTAAAAAATGAAGGCCTAAATCATCAAGCAACTGTTAAACTTGTGATGGAAATATATATAGTTAAAAACAGAGTATTTTTCACCTACACTGTTCATAGAGTATTTTAGGTTTGATAAATGCATAGAGCCTTGTAAGGACATTACGTTGGCACATTAAAGTCCAAAGAACATTAGCTAAGAGGAGCATACTACATATTAAAAACGTGATTTCATAGTCTCTAACTGCAGCTGTAGTCGACTTTATAACCTCAAATGGATTCTGCAGAGAAGAGGGCGATTAGGATATATTCTCTGAAAGTTACACAGGGACTCAGTGAATTGAAAACCAACAGGGACATCTTCAGGGACCACGTACCCTGGTCCTTGTCATATCTAAAAATGATTTTTAGTCTTTTTCAGAGAAAGAAAAAAAGACTTCAGATAAGAACAGATCTTAGGAGATGATCTGGGGAATCCAGGAGTCAGTTAAATATTTGATGAGGTTTTGACTTAAACGAAAAGAACCAACCACAAGTGCAGACTCACGCCCATGCCTGCTGCCCCAGGCTGGCCAACCCACGTGCTCTGGCTCAGCTGGGGAGGGGCGGTGGCGTGGCGCTTGGACAAGCATGCTACCGTTGGCCACTAAACTAGATCACTTGACCTGCCCAAGACTAAATGAATATGTGGGAAAAACTATCCCCGCGTGTGTGTGTGTGTGTGTGTGTGTGTGTGTGTGTGTGTGTGTTTTGAACTAAGCTATTCAGACGCAGACTGGTCCCCAGTGGCACTGAAACCTCTTGCAGCTAAGTTTCTACTGCTGCATGGGCTCCCTCCCATCCTGCTTAGCCAATTTCTTAGGAAAATCCTTTTTATTTCTCAATTTGAAGGCCCCTGAGCCCAGGCTCTGGGTAGAGAAACAGAAAGAGAAGCATTGATATGGTGTCCCTCTAATACTGATGTGAGTCCTGGATGGGAACTGGTGCCGGGAGCCAAGTCCCACCACAGGGTCATGCTTAAGGGAACTTGGGGACGCAGACTCGAACACTTCCTCCTTTTGGAATTCCGGAGGCCTTACAGAGCATAGTCACAAATTCCAACATGGGTCATGAGCTTGGTGTCTCAGGAGGGGGTTAGCTACTGGAGTTAAACTCATCGCCAAGTTTAAAGCGATTTCTGGTGAATCACTAAAAACCTTTCCTCTGACATCGACAGGGGTGGCTCCCATGTCTTCTCCTGTGCAAAATAGCTCAATATTAAAAGTGCATCAGATCCGGTAGACTTTTGCGATAGAAACGTTAAAAAAATAAAAGAACACTCTCTATAGAAAATTAATTTGTGCTTGCTTTTGAGAACCCAGGAAAGGTTTGTGTTCATAAATCTTTTCAGTATACTTTTTAGAGCTACGAAGCAGTTGAACATAGTTCCATGCTTCTCTATTTTTTAATCAGTCTCCTATCCCCGGCCTTTCATATGTAGTAAACTATGAGTTTCAAGAAAATTAGCTCTAAAAATTCCAAGATATGGTTTTCAGACTTGCCTCCAGCTAACCCGAGAGCAATTCATGGTTTTGAAGGAAATCTCTCTTCTTGTCACTAAAACCATCAGTTCTGAAATTGGCTGGGCATACAAACAACTGCGTCTTTCCACAAGGGGGTTATGAAGCTAAAACATTAAAGAAATGACAAACCTGGACAGACAGTGCATTGCCTCACACAGAAGGTCTGGAATGTCGAGCAGTGAACTGCAGTCCTCACTGTGTCTCTGAGTTAGCACCTGTTTCCACGTTGGTCCTTCACCTTTTTCTATATTTCAAACCAAACATCTTCACGTCAATGCAAGACGAGACACAGAGGTTTCATTTTTGTACAGGGGTGACCTTTTTGGGTCCCCATCATGATCTTTTAGTGTGGAATGATATTTTTCAAGTATGATGATCTGTCGGATGTTTTATTTTTTAATATTTCACTGCTCATTCTCTGCATCAATAAAAAGGATAAGAGTATTTGCGTTTCTCTCTTCTGCGGTGAAAGAAATGTTTCCATTCTTCTAATTTTTCCAGAAAAAGGAGTGGAATGTCTGCTGTCATGGTCTCCAACCCCAGCAGGGTGACGCCTTGCCTCTTCCAAACTGTGAGTGCTTCCGGCAGAAGTCAGAGGCTCCTGGGGACACATGTTGCCTGAGGACCTCACTCCTCTGGCCCCGAGCTGACACTACAGAGTGGCACTTTTGTTTTG
Organism: Ictidomys tridecemlineatus; assembly: GCF_052094955.1. Classification (NCBI taxonomy): domain Eukaryota; kingdom Metazoa; phylum Chordata; class Mammalia; order Rodentia; family Sciuridae; genus Ictidomys; species Ictidomys tridecemlineatus. The sequence continues at coordinate 112,641,677 of NC_135481.1, read as the reverse complement.
CACTTGCCCAGAGAGACCTCGTGGGTACCGACCGCCTCGTTTCTGAGCCTGCCCATGGAGGAGAAAGACAAGCTGCATGCAGAAGTGTGCAAGAGATGGGACACTCCATGTCCCCGCGGCTGGCAGCTCAGGGGCCTGTGGAGCTGCTCAACTCGAGTACCGCCAGGACCCTGCCTTGGGGGCTGACTCCAAGGAGCAGGCCAGCAGCCTGGGCTGGGACCAGGCAAAGACCATGATGGCCCTTCCTTCCAGCTCATGAAAGGACAGATGGTGGTGGCTGAGGCAGGAGGGACCTGTGGCGGGGGAGGGAGAGAGAAGGACGCCAGTGTGGTGGGCGGCCAGGAGGCGCGGGGTGGTGGCTCAGCTCTAATCGTCTTCTCGGCACATGGGCAGGTTGACGAAGGTGAAGACGTTAAACTCTATCATTATGGAGAAGCACAGGAAGATGGCGTAGAGAACCAGCACGTAGACGCCCAGCTTCCGGTCCAGTCGCCATTTGTTGAGGTGGATGCCGAGGACCTGGGGGACAGAGTGTAAGAGTCGGGCTTGGGGAAGAGGGACACAGAAGGCGTAACGGGTAATTCACAAACCCTGGAGCTGCAGAACAGAGACAAGGGCAAATGGTCCCCGATGGGCTTCTCCTTGGTTTCACCAGAAACAGGGAGTATACATGCCAGGAGCAGTCTATGGCCCAGTCCTGCTCACTCCAGGATACCCAGCAGCCACCCTCCGGGCACTCACCTCCCCAGGCAGGCCACCTCCTCAGGTGCACAAGTCCCCCAGCCCAGGCCTTGTCCAGAGACAAGCGAGTCTTTATCTTGGCCTCAGAACGTGGCCTTTCTTCCTTGGCATATTTCCCAAGGCTCCCATGGACCCATTCTTGGCAAACCGCAGTCTGGGGCATCCCTTTCTGTGTGTGTGTGTCCCGCCACTGCATTTGTGGGGGTGGGGCACGCTTCCCCCCACTGTCTTCCCCGATGTCCGAATCAAGGCTTCCAAGGGCTGGACCGGTTACCTCTGCAGAGCACACGGCTCTGTAAATCAGACCAACCTGGTTTGAATCTTAGATTTGCTGTTTCCTCAGTCTGTGACCTGGGGCAAATTACTTACCCCCCCTCCCCCAAGCCTCGATTTCTTCTGCAAAATGGGAATGATACTTGCACTCCCCTCACCAGGGAGCAGCAAGGATCAGAGAAGTAACGCAGAAGTAAAGTGCTCAGCTCAGGCCTAGGCACATGGAGTAGGGAAGCCTTGACTGCCAAGTGTCACCCTGAGGCCTGCTGTACCCCCTCTTGTCAGCCCAGATGGGAAGAATTTCTGTCCCCTGGCACTAGAGAGGGCACTGGACGAGGCAGCAAGAAGAAAGGAAATGTAGTTTGCTTCCCCTGTGACATCTCATCTGCTCAGGAAAGTGCTTAGTAGTGTTGGTGGATGCTCTTGGGAAAACCTGGGTTTGGAGCACGTGTGGGTGTACACCTCTGCTCCATTTGTCTTATACCAGGGGCAGGGGACAGGGAGGTGTTTGGAGTCTTGCAAGTGACGAGGCAGAAGCTGGTGAAATGAGGCCTGCGTGAGGCTTCTCCTTTGGAACTGTAGACACTCACGGTGAGCGCGACGGAGCCCAGCAGCAGCACCACAGAATAGACCAGACCCCGGCTGTTGATCTTGACCTGGAAAAGCAAACACAGGGGCCCTGAGCCTCTTGGCTGCGTGGCCAATCCACTGTGAATGCCCAGCGCGCTCAGGTTTATTCACTCCCTGCTCAGGAGAACACAGGGTCCTCCGGTAAGCACGTGGCCGGGGGGTGTGGACAATGTGGGTTCAACCTGGACTCTGCTCTCTGAGGAAGGGGCCCGGGAGGGGGACGGGCTGAGATAAGAGGTGGAAGCACTGAAGAGCCCTCGGCAAACATGGGATCCCTTATTGAGACCACCCCCCCCCCAGTCTGTTCTGGAAGCTGTCAAAGAAGGTGTGTGCCCCATTCATGATAAAAACACTTAAGACATGAGGAATGGAAGGAACCCACCTCAACATCATAAAGGCCACACGTGAAAACCCCAAAGCCAACCTCGTAGTAAATGGGAAGAACTGAAAGCATTTCCTTTAAAACCCGGGACAAGACAAGGACGTCCGCTCCCACCCTCCTGGGTAACATAGTGCTGGAGAGTCTAGCCAGAACAATTGGGAAATAAAATAGGAAAGGAGGAAGTCAAATAATCACTGTTTGCAGATGATGGGATCCTATATCTAGAAGATCCAAAAAAACTCAACTAAAAGACGGCTTGAGCTAATAAGCAACTTGGCAAAGTAGTGGGTCAATAACCAACATACAGAAATCAATAGCTTTCCTTTATATCAACAATGAAGCTTCCAAGAAAGAAATCAGGAAATCAATTCCATTCACAATAGCCTCAAAAAAAAAAAATCTAACCATGGAGGTGAAAAATCTCAACAATGAAAACTATAGAACACTGAAGAAGGGAATTGGGGAAGACCTCATAAGACAGAGAGGCCTCCCATGTTCCTGGATGGGCAGGATTAATGTGGTTAAACATCATTACCACCAAACGCAATACACAGATTCAATGCATTCCCCATCAAAATACCAATGGCAGTCTTCACAAAATTAGAAAAAAGAATCCTAAAATTCATTTGAAAGAATAAAAGACCCAGAGTAGCCAAAGCAATTCTAAGCCCAAAAAGCAACACTGGAGGCATCACAATACCTGACTTCAAATTATTCTACAGAGCCATAGCAACAAAAGCTGCATGGCCCTGGCCCAGAAACAGACACACAGCCAACGGTACAGGAGAGAATACACAGGGAAAACCATCTACAGTCGTCTGATCCTTGATAACGGTGCCAAAAACACACACAGGAGAAAAGACAGCCTTTTAAACAAATCAGGCTGGGAAAACTGGTTATCTATATGTAGAAGAATGAAACTAGACCCTGTCTCTGACCCTGCACAAAAGTCAACTCAAAATGGATCAAAGACCTAGGAATTCGATCGGCAACTATACAACTCCTAGAAGAAAAGTAGGGTCAACGCTCCAGCACATGGGCACGGGCAACGACTTTCTCAGTAGGATCCCTGAAGCTCAGGAAATAAGTTGATTCATGGGACAGCATCAGATTAAAGAGCTTCTGAGCAGGAAAGGAAACAGGAATGTGAAGGGAGAATCTACAGAGTGGGCGAAAGTCTGTGCTAGCTACTCTTCTGACAGAGGATCAATATCTAGAATACGGAAAGAACTCAAAACGATTTACACCAAAAAGTCAAACCACTCAATTACTAAATGGGCAAATGAATTAAACAGACACTTCTCAAAAGAAGAAATACCAATGGCCAACAAATATATGAAAAAATATCCAACATCATTAGCAATTAGGGAAATGCAAATCAAAACTACACTGAGATTCATCTCACATCCCTAGCCAGGTGGCAGTCAGCAAGAACACAAACAATAATAAGTGCTGGGGGGGATATGGAGAAAATGGAACACTCTTACGCTGTTGTTGGGGCGTAAAATCCTATTAGTACAACCACTATGGAAATCAGTGTGGAGTTTCCTCAAAAGACTAGGCATGGAAGCACCGTAGGACCCAGCTGTACCACGCCTCGGTATTTACCCTAAAGAATTAAAATCATCTTACTACAGTGATACACGAATATCCACATTCACAGCAGCAGAATTCCAAACAGCCAACTATGGAACCAGCCTAGGGGTCCATCCACAGGTGAATGGATAAAGAAAACGGACTCTTACTCAGCCATAAAGAAAAAGAAATATGCCATTTGTAGGAAAATCGATGGAACTGGAGTCCATTACGTTAAATAAAATAAGTCAAACTCAGAAGGTTAAAGATGGAATGTGTTCTCTCCTAAGCTGGAGAGGAAAAAGGAAAAGAAAGGTGGGGGTAGTGGGGACCTCCAGCAAACCAGGGAGACATCAGTAGAGGAAAGGAACCAGGGGTGGGAAGAAGGGAGGGAGGGGAGAGGGCTGGGGAGGGATATGAGCCAGATCACGTGGCTATTTTGCATGCAAGTGTGAGTAGGGAACAACAAATCCCATTCCTACGTACAATGACAGCGCACCCATAGAACATACGTGAAGAACAAAGAAGGTGGGTGCCAAGGTGCCAAGGATGGAGACAGGCACATCTCCTAAACCCTGGGCTAAGTGCACCCAGCTGTTTTCCCTGGGCACTGGGGGGACTTACCGTGGATCCATAACTAATGACCATGGTCTGCAGGCCCCACGGGATGCCGAGCCCCACCAGGATGTCAAACACATTGCTTCCTATGGTGTTGGACACCGCCATGTCGCCAAGGCCTGGGGACCACCAACACATTTCCGTCATCAAGAGCAGGTCTCTGGAAACCCGTGTTCTTTCTCACAACTGTCCCCTCAGTGCTATTCCTTAGAAAAGAATCCCCTCCTCATGGACCCTTCTTTCCTAAGACCTTTCTTGTGAAGTTTAAGATCTTCTCCCTTCAAAAAATTTAAAAGACCCTGTTACGGGTTGAATCGTGGCCCTCAGACTCACTTGTTAATGGCCTAACCCCCAGTTCTCCAGGGTGGGACTTTACTGGAGGCAGGGCCTCTGACAAGGTAAGAGGTTAAGATGAGGTCATCAGGGTGAGCCCTAATCCAACGTGACTGGGAGGACCTTGGACACAGCACACAGGGAGAAAGGCACTGAGGAGGAGGACAGCCCAGGAGGTCAGGACGGGGCCTGGGAGGGATTCTCCCTGCGTCAGAATCAACTCCTTGACCTTGAACTTCTGACCTTCAGCTGACATTCTCTGAGGACCCACCATGAGCTCTGCCTCACTAAGTGCTCCAGTTGTGCCGGGGAATTGGGGACAAGATCATCCTCATGGGGCCGATGATGAAGGGCACAGTGTGTGAGTGGCCCGTTGTCAGGACGCCTGGTCGGGCACCCTTTATGACAAGCCATCACGGTCCTGTTGGTGGCCCAGGCAAAGGTACCTGGCCTTGGCCAGGATCACAGGGCATCCGATCTCATGCCTTGGTCGTTCCTAAAGGGTAAACTTTCTCCAAACAGAACAGCAGCGTCTCAGAGGCTGGGGGCCATGCCCACTGTCCAGTCTCATGCCAGCTACACCAGCTGAGGAACTCAATCTCTTGAGGGGGATTAAAGTGCAGAGAGCAAATTCATAAATAAGACTCGTGCTGGCTGAAGTCTGTTCTAACTTCCCTTTCAGCCCTAATTTGACACACACCGAGGTCTGCAGAATGAGCACGCCTGGCACACGGTACCTATGCCATGACACTGCTTGGTGGCTGGGCAGCCCGGCAGCTCTGACCAACATCTGGACGAGGGCCCACCCCCTCCCGTCCTGGCTGCTGTCATCTGCTGACTCCTGCACACGAGGCCCCCCAAAGTCTGCAGGGCTGGGCGGACGCTCCTGCTCCTTCCTGCCAGGCGCTGTTCTGAGTGACCTCAGAGTCTTGGCAGCTTGGTCCTGTGAGGGGCCGCGGCTCTGGGAACCTGGCCTCCCAGGATCCTAGTCTGGCAAAACTCAGGAACACGCAGGACTGTTCTGGACCAGCTGCTGGTGCCTGGTGAGGACATGGGGCTCCCCAGACAGGGAGGGAGGAGAAAAGGTGCGGGAGTTTGGAGAGGAGACAGGTGCTCCTCGGGGTTGCTGGAGTCCCCACACTACGCAGCATCTGTGGCATCTGGTGTGACTCCTCGAGGACTCTTAGGGCCGTGACTCAACCTTAATGAGCACACAAATCGCCCGGGGGTGGAGGGAGGTTCTGTTAACACGCAGATCCAGTTTGGTGGGACTGGGGCAGGGCCCAGAGGCCCCATTTCTCCCAGGCTTCCAGGTCGATGTCAGTGGGCCACACTTGAGCTGGGAGCCTGCAGGGAGCTCCGGGTGCAGGACCTCCCCTTTAAAACAAGCTGCTGGTCTTTTCCTGCGTGGCGCAGCAGACTCCTAACACGGTTTCTACGCCCTTCGCTGTTGAGAAGCTACCTGATCTTACCATGCCTGTGGGGTTCTGTCCATCACAGCGATTCTGCCACCCTTATGACCACGATGCACCCCCAGTCCAGGTCGCAGGCTCCCTCCTTTTCTGTACGCCTACAGTTCATCATAGCCACTCTGTGATGGTGTCCTTCCTCAGACCACCACAGGTGGGCCAAGGAGACCATCTGTCCCTTGTTCCAAAAGGAGACCTGCAGTGACTTCACTGGGACCCCTACTCAAACCCTGAAGTTTCTCGCATCATGACCCCCCCACCGCAGGGCCAGTCACTTAAACTGTGCTCTCTTGCCCTCTTGACCTCCCACTGTGTCCACCGGATCAACCTGGACATCCACTCTGAGAGGCCCGCTCACTGGCAGAAAAGGAGCTGTAGAGAAAAGCGGGACTTTGGGCGGCTCTTAGTTCTGCCCTCGGAGCCCGCACAGCAGCCCTCCTCCTGCGCCTCGTGGCCGCTCAGCAGGCTCACAAGGAGACCACCGCGGCAAAACACTGTTTTCTGAAGCCAGAGGAAGGGGGACGAGCTAGATGAAGAGGGTGCTCATTTTCCCTTCCTGGCCCTGGGACATGGCTCCTGTCAGCTTGCTGGCTGTGTAGAGTCTCACTTAGGAGGTTGGAGGTCACAAGATAGATTCTTTTTTTTTTTGTGGGAGGGTACTGGGGATTGAACTCTGGGGCACTCAGCCACTGAGCCACATCCCCAGCCCTATTTTGTATTTTATTTAGAGACAGGGTCTCACTGAGTTGCTTAGCGCCTCACTTTTGCTGAGGCTGGCTTTGAACTCACAATCCTCCTGCCTCAGCCTCCCAAGCTGCTGGGATTACAGGCATGTGCCACCGGGCCCAGCTTAGATTCATTTTTTTGACAACCACTAGAGTGAATGCTTCCAGACACCTCCAGGAGCTCACCATGGGGCTGCTCTCCCCACGGATGGCATCTAAGATGTGATGCTTCCAGATGTGACCATCTCCCTTGTACCAGGACTGGACAGCTGCCACCCTCAGAGCCACACCTGGCCAACTACACTTGGGCAGGCAAGGCACTGCTGGTGGCTGCGGGGACCAGACTCAACCCATACCTTGTCTGGCCACGATCAAGCTGGCCATGCAGTCGGGGACACTGGTGCCTGCGGCCAGGAAGGTGATGCCCATGATGACGTCGGGGATGCCCAGGGTGTATCCGATGATGGTCACCTGCAGGAGAGGCGGGAGTGAGCCCACCCGACACCTCCGAAACTGTCCCCACCCTGTGAGGTTTTAACTTGAACATGACGTTGCTGTCACGGAGGGGAAAATCTGGAATATGGTTCAGTTTTAAAAGTATCTCTTGAGTGTGCTTTTTTTTCCTGATTGAACAAGTACTATGTCTCAAAACATTTACAAAATAAAATGCAATGACCCCCCATTTCTTAAGACCCACAGACAGCCACTGCTCAGCTCTTAAGTCAGCCGTGGGCCTCAAACTCGAGCATTCAGGAAACCCCTGCAGGGCTGGTGCCCATGCAGCCTGGTGCCAATGCAGACGGGTGCCCATGCAGACTGCCAGGCCCCAGCAGAGCTCTGGGGGAAGCCGAGGACTTGCCTTCCTAACAAGGCCCCGGGGTTGGTGTGGCTGCTGGTCTGGGCACAACGTTTCAGAAGGTTCCAGACCTGGTTTTTGGTGTGTGTATATGTCAGGAAAAATGACATCCAAGTCCACCACCAACATCTCTTCTGTAACTGTTTCACATAATGACCCTGGGGACACCTTTCCATGGGAATTGTCGTCTACAACGCATTTTAGCTGACACTTACATTTCACTGTTTGGCTGTAAAACGTTAGCCAATTCCTCCCTGCTGGATATTTAGCTGTTTTCTTTTTGGCTCTTATAACATCACTGCCTATGACAGTATTTATTGAGCACTTACTGTGTACCAGGTTCAGTATGAGGTGTTTTCCACAATCTCATGTACTCTATCATTTACCACCCACTGATGAGGGAGGCATGATCATTATGCCTCTGAGCCTCCTGACGCTTAGGCTTCAGAAAGGGAAGGAAAGCCATGTCCAGAACCCCAGGGCAGGTCCCAACTCTGTCCCTGACTACCTGTGTGACCTTGGTCCTCAGTGTCCCCAATTGTGCTGGGGGTGATCCACTTCTAAGGTCCCTCCCTGTGGACTCTCACACTCAAGAATTATTTTCCCTGAAGCTTTGGGGGCGAGAGAGGGAAAAGGCAGGTAGGGGACTTCACTCCTCCCTGGCACCCTCACCAGGGCACAGTGACAGCAAGGGCATTTCTCCCAGGCCAGCAAACCTTGCTGGCACTGTCAGGCCCCCAACCAGGCCATCTGAAGTTCAAAACCACAGGTAAGAGGGCCCCAGCAAGGTGGACCCTGACCCTGGGCCAAGCTTTTGAGAAGCTGCAAAACCTCCATCCCCGGGCACGGGAACTCTAGGCATAGAGTGAGAGGCAGCTCTTGGTGTGGGTGGAGGCCACGGACCAGGAGGCCGATATTGGGGTTCTAATCCTAACTCTAGCACTCACTGATGGTGTAACCTTGGGCGAGACCCTCACTCTCTATGCCTCAGTTTCCTCATCTGTAAAACGGGGACAATACAGTACTTGTCCCATGGGGTCGTCATGGGGGAGTTCACATGGGGGCGCTTACAGCAGAGCTGGGCACAGGGGAAGGGACAGGAGGAGCACTGGGGGGTCCTGGGGAGAGCCACCTGCGTCCACCATCATCTCCCACGGCCCCGGCCCCTTTCCTTTGTGTTCCCCTGGGGAACCCAGAAGTGAGGGGGCCTGTGATCAGCCACCCCCGTCAGAATCCTCCATCCATCCCGCTGTTCACCTGTGTGAAGTCCCTATCCCTCCCGCACGCCCGCCTCAGAGGTGAGCACAAGCTGCGGCCAAGCCCCTGGCACACAGCACAGCGCCTGCACTGTGTTTCAACCCTTGTCCTCTGAGCAATCAGCCACTGGCCCCGAGGTGGCACAGCAGTGCCTGTGGTGGCCTTGAGCCCAGCCTTCCTCCTCTGCTGGACAGGGGCTGGCTGTCCAGTCCCCCCGCCACTCCCACCACTCACCAGCCACACCATGAAGTAGGAGAAGACGGCGATCCACAGTGTGGCAGTGACGAAGGTGACCATGAACAGCTTCTCCCAGCGGGGCTTACTGCAGTTGGGGATGGTGACACACAGGAGGAAGATGAGGGGCCAGGTGAACACCCACTTGGCCTTGTCCCCTCGTGCTTCTGCAGGGGGTGGGGAAAGCAAGGAGGGAAGGGGGGAGAGAGACACGGAGTTATACACCTCCCAGAATCCTAGGCTTCCATAATGTCACTCTGGAAGCAGCAGGACAAAACAGTAAGCATGTGCAGACTGGCTAACTGTAGTCTTTTCAAATCCTTCATTTGTTAGGACTCGGGAAGTGAGACCCAGAGCAGGGAGGAACCTGGCCAGGGAGCCGGGATGTGGATGTGGTTGAGCTCTGGAATCCCACGGATGGACGGGCTGGAATTCAAATGACCTTGAGTGACCCCATCAGTGTTACTTCCTTCCCCGAGGATAACAGTCATGCAAATACAACAATGTGGCGATAATCAACACAGCGCTGGCCATTTTGTATACTATTCATTTCTTCATCTATTAAGTAGCAACAAAATCTCTTGGTTGTTGCAAGAATGACGGGACACAGTCTGAGACCTCGGCAAAGAGCCCAGCACACAGTCAGTACTCAGTAGATCTTCTTCGACCAAGGTCACACAGTCAGCCTATGACAGGTACAGACTAGCCTAAGGTGTGTGCCTTAGCTGGCGGTCCCCAACACTGGACCCTGCCAAGGAATTCCCACACAATTCAGCCAAGGAAAGGTGGCCTCAGGAAGTCGCCGAGTGTAGCAGTGTCCTTAATGAGACACCCGGTATGGGTGTGCGGACGGCAGTGCAGGAAGGACCTTTGAAATTCTCTGTAAAAGCAGTGGGGACAATGGCAAAAATGGTGACAATCTTGTTTTTCAGAACTCCGGAAATCAGTCAAAGGTTGTGGCAATCCAGGATGTCTATTTAGGACATCAGCGAGATCCCAGTGAGCCGCGGGGGTTCTTACTTTCCCCATTTCCATTCCCTCTCACCTGCCAACCAGCAGCCTGCAGTCCCACTTACGGCCACCAGAGGGGGCAGGTTGTGACTGACGTTTCCAAACCTGTGAAAGGGCCTCCAAGAGCCTGCATCTACCCTCTTAGAAACCTCCACAGAGCACTTGGGAAGCCCCCCCACCCCCACCCCACCCCCAGAATTACTGTTATGGACCTCTCTGGTGCTTCCTGGAAGTCCCCACTTTCAAGACTGTCTACATATCTGAACCTGGTGTGAAGAGCCTTTTCCTGGGGTTTTGATGAAAACAGTCAGAAGCCATCATCAAATCATGGGCCCCAAGTGGCAGATCACAGTTAGGAAAACCAATAGGCAATGAGCTATCGACAGGGGCTTGGCAAAGCTGCCACGTGTTCCTGCAGACCTCAAGGACCCAGCGCATGCGCAGTGCTGCCGGGTGGTTCCCAGGGTCAGGAGAGTTGAGGTGCCCTAAGCTCTCACCTCTGCCTGACCCTGAGGCTTTGTGACGGCAAAAAGCAAAGGCGAATGCAGAGTCCGAAACTTCCTGCCTAAAAGTTGAAGGCGACCCCAAACGACACGGAGCCCCTCAGCAAAGACGGGGGGCTGCTGAGTTCAGTATCTAGGGAAGCGTCTGCCTGGTTATGAGCCTCTAGTGTGACCCAGCACAGACGGGGGTGGCCTTGCCCAGCCAAGAATACAGATTTTACAGGATTAGTTCAGAAGAATCACTCAACAAACAAATGACAATGATAACAGTACAACAACAATGTCACCCTGGAAAGCGGGAAGAAGGTGATTTCTAGAGTTTCCACATTTTGTTATTTTAAATATATGACAATACATTGTTTCTATAACAATGACAAAAACTTATGAGTCATGCAAAATAATATTGCCCAGACACAGGGAAAAGAAGAGCCAATATGACCTTCACAGAGGAAGTCCAGAGGTTGGGTTCATAAGACAAAAACTTATTCGGCTAATCTAAAAATATATACATAGGTTTTTGGTTTTTTTTTTTAATGTCTACAACAACTAAAGAAAAGCATGAGAATGATACTAGAAAGTACGAGAATCTCACTGGAAAATATGAATGAAGAGATCAAAGTGACTTAAGAAACACAGCAATTCTGGAATCAGGAAGTACAATAACCAAGATGAAAGATCCACTAGAGAGGTTCCACAGTGGATTTGAGCAGGCAGAAATTAAAAAGTCAACAACCTTGAAGATGATCCAGCCTGAGGATCAGAAAGACAAAAAGAAAGAAGAAAAATGACCAGGCCTCAGCGACCTGTGAACACCAAGCAGATAAACAGGCGTCCTGGGAGGCGGGGGGAGGGGAAAAGGAGAGGAAGACCGAGAACTCGTGTTGGAGATCCCCCCATCTGATGGAGAGCATTGATACACACATTCAGAACAGTCTCCAGAACCTTCTCCAGGCCAGCCCAGGTGTCAGGCTGCGAGACAAGAGTCAAGGCATTAGGTCTGACATCAGGCAGAGTGTGTTCCCTGGCCACAGTGGGATGGAGTCGGTGATCAGCAACAGGGAAACTGGAAGATTCAGATGTGTGGAAGCTAAATAGCACACTCCTAAATCACTGAGATAGAGGAAGAAATCACAGGGAAGATTAAAAAAAACTCCTTTGGGTTGAACAAAAAAGCTCTGCTCTTACCCCTTCTATTCAATATGGTCCTAGAGGTTTTAGCCAAGGAAATCGGGCAAGAAAAAGAAGTAAAGGTCCTTCAGATTGGAAAGGAAGAAACAACACTGTCCTTCTGCAGAGATCACCAGATTTGTATATGGAAAACTGTAAGGGATGCACAATCACACACGGAATTAACAAGCTCAGCCACGTTGAAAGATATGAGATCAATATACAAAATCCAATTCACTTGTATAAACTAACAACGAATAATCCAGATATGAAATTAAGGAGACCATTTCATGTATAGCATCATCAGAAAAAATTACTACCTATATTTGTGTAACAAAAGTACAAGATTTATAAGTTGAAAACTACCAAACATCATTGAAAGAAATTAAGAAGATCTAAATAAATGGGTGATGTCCTGTTTGTGGACTGGACAATGTAATCTTTTAAAAAATATTTTCATTAGTTATAGGTGGACACGATGCCCTTATTTATATGTGGTGCTGAGAGTTGAACCCAGGGCCTCACACATGCTAGGCAAGTGCTCTACCACTGAGCCCCAGCCCCAGCCCACGGACAATTGTAATATTATTAAGAAAGCAATATTCCCCAAAGGCTCTCAGAGTTGATGGGATCCCCGTTAGAATCCCAAGGGGTTTTTCTACAGAAATTCTCAAACTGAGCCGAAAATCCACATGGAAACGCAAAGGACCCAGACAAAACACGCTTGCAAAAGGACAAAACTGGAGATTTTACACACTCTGAGCCTAACACCGACTACAGAGCTCTACAAATAAGAGGAGCTGCTGGCACGAGGGAGGGGGACTAGAATTTAAAGTCCACAAATAAGCCCTTCGTTCAAGGTCAGCTGACACAGGACAAGGGTGTCAAGACACTTGCATAAATGATGGCCTCTGCTGGCAAATGGGTGGAGCTGGAGATGACCAGGCTGCATGGAATAAGCCAACCCCCAGACCAAAGGTGGAGCGTTCTGACAGGCGGATGCCGACTCCCGCTAAGTGGGGGACAAAGACACATTTCAATAGGGAAAGAACAGTCTTCAACAAATGCTGCAAACTGGATATCCATGTGCAAATGATGGAACTGGTTCCCTACCTCACACCATATTAAGGTTTTTTTGTTTGTTTGTTTGTGTTTTTTTTTTTTTAAAGATTTTAGACCTAAATATAAGGACTACAACTATAAAACAACTAGAAGAAAACATGGGAACAGCTCTTTATAATATAAGATTAGTCAATGGCTTCTTAAATGACACCCAAATCACAAGCAATGAAAGAAAAAATGCATTAGATTTTATCAAAATTTTAAAAATTTAGTGATTTATAGGACATTAATGAAAAACTGAGGGGACTCCTCCTAACTCACAAATCATATATCTGATAAGGACCTAGAGTCCAAAATATATAAAGAGCCCTCATAAATCATCAATTGCCTAAACAAAACAATACCCTAATTTTAAAGATGGACAAAGGGATTTGAATAGACAATTCTTCAAAAAAGATACATGAGGGCTGGGGATGTGGCTCAAGCGGTAATGCACTCGCCTGGCATGCGTGGGGCACTGGGTTCGATCCTCAGCACCACATAGAATAAAATTTAAAAAATTAAAAAATTTAAAAAAGATACATGAATGGCCAGTAAGCCTATAAAAACAAAAAACAAACAAACAAAAACGCTCACCATCTTTAGCCACTAGGAAAATGCAATTCAAAACAGTTTCACACTCACAAGCATAATTACAGTAAAAAAGATAAATAACAGCTGGGTGTGGTGGTGCACACCTGCAACCTCAGTTACTCCAGAGGCCGAGGCAGGAGGATCACAAGTTTGAGGCCAGCCTCAGCAACTTAGAGAGATCCTGTCTCCAAACAAAACAAAACAAAGGGCTGAAGTAAGTGCCCCTGGTTCAATCTCTGGTGCACACAAAAATAAAAAGATTAAATAACAAATATTACTGAGATTGTGGAAAAATAAGAACACTCATTCATTGCTGGTGGGAGTGTCAAATGTCTTCTTAGAAAACTCAAAGAGTTAACCAGAGAGTTAACCAGAGAACTGCTATATAATACAGCAATTCTATTCCTATATACCCAAGGGGAACAAAAAAAATGTTGATATAAAAGCTTGTATGCAAATATTCATGGCAGAATTATTCATAACAGCCAAAAAAGAAACGGCCCAAATAGTGCAAGTGATGAATGGATAAACAAAATACGGTGTGTAAACACAAAGGAATATTACTTGCCCATGAAGAGGAATGAAGTACTGGCCCAGGCTGTCTGTGTGAACCTTGAAATCATTATAACAGGGAAAAAGCTAGACACAAAAGGTGGCTATTAGGAATGTCCACAACAGGCAACTCTGTGGAGACAGAGTGTAGTCTAGCGGTAGCTAGGGAAAGGGAGGAGGAAGGAGTGGGGCCATTGTCTGTGGGGTGGAATTTCTGTTTGGGATAATGAAAATGTCCTGGAATTATGTATTAGTGATTGTTACACAACTTTGTGAAAATATCAGAAAACCCTTGAATGTTTAAGGGTGAACTTTATGGTATATGAATTAGATCTCATTTTTAAAAATTGCAAAGTAGGCCAGCAGTAGTTGCTTCAGCTCTGAGCACCTGTGCTTTTAATCTTCCTAAATAATTAAAAACACATTATTAAGAAAAACCTCCAGCCGGCTTGTGATAGTGACCTCAGGGAACTCGGTTAGCTTGACGTCAGTGAGTTGGGCTGCGGGTCCCTTCCCGATGCTGCATCTGAAACACATTGCCTGCCCGGAGCTTCCTCTGCAGACGCTTCTGCACCTTCTCATCCCAGCTTGTGCGACATCTCAGGCTCTTGTCAGCCCACAGTGCAGCTCGTCTGGGCCGCAGTGAGGCCTTAGGCATTTCTAGAATCGACCTAAACTCTGTACAAAGGGGCAGAGTTCGCCTTGGGGACCTGTGACCCCAGACACCTCAATGGCCAGGAGCCTCTGCAGACGGGCACAAATGACACAGGTAAGTTTCTCATTTCACAGACACCCAAGCGGATCAGGGTCTTGCTGAGTTGCTTAGGGCCTCACCAAGTTGGCCTTGAACTCAAGATCCTCCTGCCTCAGCCTCCAGAGCCTCTGGGATTACAGGCGTGGGCCCCCATGCCCTGCTCAGTGGACCCTTTGTAGTGTGTTGGCCTTGGCCTTGGGGGTGGTTTCCATGGCAACGCAGGGTAAGCAAGGTTGGATGGCATCCCTTGGTGGACTGGGAAATCAATTAGTGGATGGCAACCAGCATTTTCTTAAAAAGAAATGGAAAATATTAGAGTGGTCCTAGGCAGTGAAGGCTAATCACTATTTCATGACATTTGTTTTCTTTTTATAGATATCACATGAGGGAGAGGTTTATTGCTGTGGTCATGGTCATGGTCAAGGTGTGGAAGGCTTCCACGATGCTCAGGCTAGGCCCCCGCTGCCGTTCACTTGGCAAATCCCCAGCCTCCACATTGTAATAATTCCTCTGGAAGCCGTTACCCGCCAGCCCGTGGTGAGCTCTCTCTTTGGTAAAGTTTTGGATCTTAAAGATATGAATGATTGAAACTCTACCCAAGTTGACCTCGTACCTGACCGTCATCCCCGGCTCTCCTTACCAGGGTGCACACACAGCTGGTAACAGCTCCCGGGGCCACCGCGCCAGCCTGGCCACACCATCAGGAGGTGCTACACCCTCCTGCTTTCCAAGAGTCTGCGCTGGGTAATTTGGCACTTTATTGGCAGTTTTGTTACTAATTGCTCTAAAGTTGAAGTCCAGTGGTCAGAGGCCAAGGACAGGACAGCTAAAGGCAAAATTCTGGTGTCTGACTGTCAAAATCCAGTCATTCCTTTGCTGTGGGCACTGGGCAAGCAGTTCCCCAGCCTCATTTTCTTACCTTAAAATAGGGAGATGAGAACACACTGGGGCTCGGGATGAGATGCTATCTGTCAATCTGAGTCAACGGCCCGCCCCACCTTACTACTGAGGCGGTCTGCAGGACGGACCCATTTCAGCCCGAGGCTCTCTGAGTATAGTTTGGATCTAGAATGTTCCCCATAGGCTCGTGTGCTGAAGGCTGGGGCCTTCACTGGGAGAGCCCTTTAAGTGGATTTTCTCAGGTGTCTAGTCACCATGAGGAAGCTGACCAACACAGCTTTTGTACAAGTCTCGAGGCTCGGCGGACGACAGCCCTTCACAGACGGGCAGCTGTGGGATTCTCCTCCAGCCCCTGGTCCAGCCCCAGCAGAACCCAGGACTCATCAACTGCAGGGGAGGCCCTCAGGGCCTCCAGAAAGTGAGGCCAAGATCAGGAAAAAGGTCGTCAGAAACAGAAGTAGATTGGAAGCACGACCATCGTGGAGGAGAGAGTCACCGTTTGAAAGCCCAATTCCCCGCAAAGAATCTCTACAAACTACGCGGATGACGTCAGATGCTCCTTCAACTTGTGCCAAGAGACCAGAACGTCGCCAGGAAACACCACTGAGATGGAAAAATGAGAGAACCTATCACACGTGGCAGAACTGACGGCCCGGATCGCCTGGAAGCAGGGCCTGGGGCCTGGCTGTGCCAACTCAGGCCACCTGGGCCCAGAGCCCGGATTCCCTAAGGACCTGGACACCTCTGGCAGCACTTGCCCCGCGCCCCTTAGGAGGGTTATTTTCAGCCACGGCTTTGCTCTACACATGAGCAGCCGGGGGGTGGGGGGGTTATAGTCAGACTGAGCCAACCCGTCTGGGACCAGCGTCCGTGTGTCTTGGATGGTGAAATCAGGAGGGGAGGAGGAGCGGGTCTGAGGGTCAAGGGATGAACGAGGGACAGGGACCGGGATGTTTCCTGGTTCCAGCTCATCCTGACACCCACCTCCCCCGGCTCCAGGAGATACTCTCCCAAGGTCCCCTTTCCTGCTGGAGCCAACACAGCTTCTATCACTTATAACCCAAGGGTCCCGAGCCAAAGCGTTATGAAGACAGAGACAGCAGGGAGGGGCTTCCTGGCTGAAGACATCCCGTTGCTTTCATTCCAGCTTCACTCTCGTGCCACGTCCTGCCCCAGGGTTTGGTCTCCTGGCTTGACCGCGAGCCTGGGGGCTTGCTCACTCACAGGTTCCCCAGTCCTGCCGGGACTCTAAAGCGTCTGCTTCCAGACCCTCGATTTCCAGAGTTACGCTGAGACGCACATAATCTCGCCAAACCCACCTCTGTCCTAGAATTCGTCTTGATCAGGCAGGACACACGGACAGGCGTGGCTGTCATGGGGAAGGCGTGTCCAGGTCTCCAGCGGCAGAGGCAGGGCACCAGGCAGGGCCACAAGGGGAAGCCCCAGCGCAGGCCAGGAGGCAGGTGGAGGGGAAGAGCCCAGGCTCTGGTTTCCATGGCAACACAGGTAAGCCGGGAGGCCAGGGCTGAGTGGTTTCTGCGGGGCTGACCCCCAGTGGGTGCATTTCCCTGGGACGATTAGGACGGAGGGGCGTGATCCCTGCGGTCCAACCGCCAGGTTTGGGTGTGGCTCCGTTAGGGTTCTGGGTGGTGGGTTTGCCTACGGAGGGCAGGCGCCTGGAAGCCGGCCATTTGCTCTAGGAACCAGCCAGGCCTGGAAGGGGCAGTGTCTCCCAGAGAGGGGCCTCAGATGGCAAAGCCTGAGGCACAAAGAAAATAAGGAAAGTGGTGACCTATGACATGCTGCTCACTTCAGAAAACGCTTCCGGGTCTTTCCATCAGGTCCTGGGAGTCTTGCTAACGTGAGTCGGTCTCTCAAGGACTCGAGCGATTCCGGGTCCCAGAGGGCAGTCATCGCTCTTGTCTGGCCAGCAACACGGTGGCCCTTCACCTCATCTGCCTGCTAATCTCCCTGCGGGGAAGCACTCCTCCATCCCACCTGCTGTGGCCTAGGCAGGACTGACCCTGCTGTGGCTCGGCTAATCAAGATCCCCACACTCATGGAGCGTGTTCCTTCTTCACCCTGAACACTGTGGTAGGTAGGGGGAGCCAACGGTGCACAGAGGACAGCCTGGCCTGCCATGGAGGGGTTTACGCAGGTCCTGGGCTGCCGCAGGACTCTGCAAGCCCATCGGGGGATTTTGCTGGGAACAGCACCTCTCCTTCCCCGGGCCCCTTGCCAACAGAGCGCTATTTTGCTTGGGACAGTGAGTCCCTATCTGAAATCCTTAATTCCCTAGGTCTCCGTGAAGCTCGAGATGGGGACGGACAGTTCTGGGTGGACGGTGAGTCTACTCGGCGGAGCCTGCAGGAAGCACCCCTGTAAGACAGGCCGACCTTGGCCTGGGCCTCGCCGCCCGCCCCTTGCCTCTGGTCGCCCCTGCCTGGCACAGAGACACGCTGGAGCTCAGGACCTGGCAGACCCCGAAGACAAAGCCACCTGCTGAAGATGGCCAGGGGACACGGCTGCGCAGCCCTGGCCTGCGAGACCGTCCAGGCCAGGGCTGCTTCTTACACGAGAAAAGAAATCCCCCGAGCCTCAGGCCCTGGCACTGAGCTTCCTGTTTTAGCGGCTGGATGTGATCCTCCCTCCGAGGCGCCTTCTGTGCCCCGGGCTGACCCAGTGGGACCGAGGCCATCTTTGCCAGCTGATGAGACGGAAGCCAGCCTGCACGGCTGGGGGAAGGTGACTCGTCCCCCCTTCTGAGCCCCTGAGTGGTCCCACGGTGACGGGGCTCTGGCTTAAAGCATCCTGAAGGGCTCAGGCCTGGCAAAAGTGCCATGGAGCCACAGGAGTGGTGGCACAATGCCCGACTCAGGGACCCCCCCTGATGCCACTGGAGGCCCCCTGGCCCCCTACTCCTTCTCTCTGGACGCAGCATGAGAGAGAAGAGCTCACCCCGGCTCCTGGCACCAAGGAGGGCAAAGGGCCGTCCTTCCCCACGCGCTCGGGTTTCTCTGTGGAAGCAGAACTTTACGATGTCACTGTGGGACAACAGGCACTTAAGGTGCTGTGTGACAGAACAGATGGCTGGTCACACCGCAGGAGAGGGAACAGATGCAGCTGCTGCCGGAAAACCTCCAATTAATTTGGACAGTTAACTAATCAGACGCTGCAGCCAAAGCAGGGCTGCCCTGGGCACGTGGGAGTGTCGGTGCCACTGGGTGACACATGGGCTCCCGAGGGCCCCAGAGAGGGGCGGCACCACCTAGAGAGTGCAGCCCCTGGACTCATAGTCCCCCAGAGGCGAGACCCCCGGGGCTGATGACCTGTGGCCTGGAACAGGGCTCCAAGAATGTGCACTTCTTTATCTTTAATGAGACAGAGTCACCCTTAGTTGTCCATCTGGCCTTGAACCCTGGGCTCCTCCGGCCTCAGATTCCTGAGTAGCTGGGACCCCGGGCACGTGCCACCACACTGGGCTGGAGAATTCGCATTTCCAACAAGTTCCTGAGACCTGGAGGCTGCGGGGCCACTCCAGACCACACTTTAAGAGCCACAACTCTAGGTGAACTCCATTTGAAAACAGCTGATAGCATATTAAAAGTGATGCAAATACCACCCCTAGAAAATTCTAGATGACTTCATTACCCCCCATAGAAACCTAGTGCCCAGTTGACGTTGCTCCCCTCTGGCCTCCAGAAACCACTAACTCATTTTCTGGCCCCATTGATTGGACTGGCCTGGGTATTCCACTGAAATGGCATCATAACATGTGGCCTTCAGCATCCGGCTTCTGTCACTTCACAGTGTTTCCAACATTAGTGTTTATAGAAGCTAAACTATGGAACAAACCTAGGTACCCTTCATCAGATGAATGAATAAATAAAATGTGGTATATATACACAATGGAGTACTACTCAGCCATAAAGAAGAAAGAAATGACAGCATTTGTTGGTAAATGGATGGAGCTGGAGACCATCATGCTAAGTGAAATAATCTAATCCCCCAAAACCAAAGGCCAAATGTTTTCTCTGATATGTAGATGCCAACTCACAATAGGGGTAGTGCTGGGAAAGAATAGAGGGGCTTTGGATTAGGTAGAGAGGAGTGAAGGGAGAGGAGGGAGGAAGGGGATAGGAAGGAAAGTCGAATGAATTGGACATTAACACCCTGTGTGCATACATGACGACACGACTGGTGGGACTCCACATCACGCACAAGCAGAAGAATGAGAAGTGATACTCCAATTACGTATGATGTCTCAAAGTGCATTCTACTGTCATGTATTAGAACAAATAGAAAAAACATCCCGAGCCCCTTCTCCACGAAGCCCTATTAGCTCTTTCAAAAGCTGCTCATAGCCAAAGGGTGGAAACCAGCCAAATGTCCACCCACTGGAGAATGCACCAGGCGTGGCCTACCCAGTGTAAGGGAGTATTACGCAGCTATAGAGGGACAGAAGTAAACAGGTGCTCCAAATGGGGATACCCGGAGTAGGCCAAGTGAAAGTTGCCACATATCACGTGATTCATTTATATGGAATGTTCAGGAGAGGTAAGTCCAGGGGGACAGGAAGTCGATTAGTAGCTGCAGGGCCTGGGGGCAAGGACAGTAACTGCTCATGGTTATGGGGTTTCTCTGGGGTAAAATGTCCTTGATTGATTGTGGAGGTGGTGGCGTGACTTGGTGAATACACTGGGAGCCACTGGATGGGGCACTTGAAAGGGATGAATGTGACCCCAAGTGAATACCATCTCAGCACAGCCACCTCGTGGACACGTAGAGATGCTCGGCCACCGTGGGAGCTGGCTGGTTCCTGCCCTGAGCCCGCAGTCGTGCTTGGTGATTGACAGGATGCCTCTTTGGAATCCTGGCCTTGACTCACAGGGTCAGGAGGTGCTCCATCTATAGTGGCTCCCACAACCAGGGCAGGACTGGTCCAGGACCCCACCATACGAACTCTGGGGCCCGGGCCATGCGGAGCCCGAGTGGAGCCACCAGGAGCCGCGGCATCAGCAGGCTCCCTGGTTTTCCCAGCTGGGAGGGGGCGGGGATCATCGAGGGCCATTTCTGCAGTGCCAGCTTCCTGGGCTTAGAAGGACCCAAGACCCCCTCCTCCCGGCCAGCACGGCGCTCAAGAGCCATCCAGAGCTGAGGAGGGTGCGGGGGGGGGGGGAGGGAATCTACTGAGCACCTACTATGCGCACAATGGTGTGCAGCGACGACCGTGGCTACATCATCACATCCACTGTCCAGGTCAACCCAGACCCCGGGGGCATCAGCCTATTTGTGGATGAGGAACAGAGGTTCAGGGAGTGATGCCGCTGGCCCAGGGTCACACGGGGGTGAGTGGCAGAATTAAGATTCAAATTCAGGACCTGGGGCCTGGAGTCTGTCCCTGCCGGTCCCTGGTAGCACAGAAGAGCTGGCATGGGTCTGGCCATGGCCCATCCCTCGATCCCTCAATGCTGCATGGGTTCCCAGCTGGCCCTGAGGATTTCCCACAGCCTGGCCCTGGTTTTCCTTCCCTGGTCCTGTGATGCCTTCTGAGGACCCAACCTGGGAGACCCCAGTCCCACCCACCCCTGTGGATGCTCCATGTCCCCGGCCACTGTTTGGTGGATAAGCCATGAGCTAAGATGGGCGTGGGGGGGTCCTGCCACTGGACATGCAGGATTTCCCTGGCCTGGGGTCTCACTAGCTGGCTCTGGCTTCCTGTGCTTCCCTGCCTGTGCTGGGGTCCCCGTCCCCTGGCTGCCATTGGCACCTGAACCAGCCGCAGCCAGCTCAGGCAGCAATTCTGCCCCTGCCCCCTGCTCTGCACACGGAGAGGGACAGGAGGAGGAAATGACCTGTGGTCTCCAAGGACAGGCCTGGAATCCCATCTGTGGGGTCTTCGGGGAGCTGTCCCTGGGACCCAGGAAGCCAGGCCTGTTCCGAGGACAGAGAGTCGGGCATGGCCAGGAAGTTCCCTGCACTCGGCTCACTGAAGAGCCAGGCCCAGGGGAACTTCTGGATCCTCTGGTTTGAGGAAGAAGGTGGGTCAAGTCCAGCAGGAAGGGATGCACTCCCAGAGGGCAGAGAACCCGGGGACAGGAGGCCCGGCCATGGGTTCCAGCCCTCCGGGATCAGCTCACCCTCCACCCTGGGAAGCAGCTCATCTGAGACTCATGGCCGTGCCCGGAGGAGCCCAGGTCCCAGGACAGGAGGTGGGAGAGGTGGCTGGTCCCGGGGCCTCCCTGCCATCCCAATAGCTGGAGGCTTGAAGGAGGCCAGCTGTCCTTCCACGAGTCTGCCCCACTTTACAGAGCAGGATCTGGCCCAGGAACAGGCCTGGCCCTGGCTTTCCTGTGGATCCCGATGGGGGCTGTTTTGGGGCCAGATTCAGATCAAGTGGCCGGTGGTGGGTGGTGGCTGTGGCCTCTCAGCCCCTCGTCTGTGAAATGAGGACACCAAGTCCCACCTCACAGAGTGCAGGACAGGTGTGCAGACCGCCCAAGAGCAGCCGGCCCCTGGCCCAGCCCTGTAGTCTGCCTGTTTCCTGGAGCGAGGCTGCCTTTCCATGGCTGTGGCCATAGCTGTCCTTGGCACTGGTGTCCAGGCCCCAAGGGACGCAAGCTCCTTTGGGCGCTGAGGTTGCCTTCAGTCAGCCCCACGTACTCAGCAGAGGGACTGGCTGCCCGTAGGACTGCCAGGGCTGTCAGGGTGGCACCCAAGGACACGTCTGCACCTGTCAGGAACTCAGGCCTGTCCTGCATTAGTGACCCTTGAGTCAGTCCTCAGGGTGGACATGCTGCCCCCCCCCCACAGGACCCTGCCATGTGGAAATACTCCCCCACCTGGTGACTCCATAGGGGACCCAGGATCTGGAGACCACCACCTCATGCAGGGCTCAGGGTCCAGATGGCCCCAGGGCCAACAGCCACCCAAGTCCAGTGTGGCCTTGCTCCCACCAGACCAGGTGGGTAAGCAGGGCTCCCAGACAGGTGTGTTGATGTGCCAGGATGCACAGGGGTGGGGTTAGACGCCAGTCCCCTTGCCTGGCCAGCACAGGGGGCCTTGGGAGGCTGAACCCCAGTGCCAGACTCCTCTGGGAAAGGCTGGGAGGTGCTGACCAGGGACAGCAGTTCCTAACTCAGCTGGTCCCAGGAATCACTTGGAAAAGCATTGACAATGAGGATTCCCAGGCCCTGCTCCAATCCCTGAAATGCACCAGTTCCGAGCTGGCCCTGGGCTTTGGGAAGAGCCTGCCGGTGGCTACGAGGGGCAGGTCCTGAGCCTCCAGTCCAGGAACTCCAGGGAAACCCCATGACCCAGCGGAGCCCGTATCTTCAAGCCACAGCCAGGCGCAGAGTGACACAGCCTGACTGGCTCGGGCCGTCTACGTGGAGACAGGAGCATTTCCCCAAAGATGGGGTGGGGCAGCCCCCATGCCCCCAGAGTCCCCCTGAATCAGTGCTGGCTGAGCCGATGTTAAACAGAATTCTTTTCAGGAAAAAACATCAAGTTCTGGCTTTGAAAGTTCTGGAATTCTGCTGCCTCGGAGGATGGCGGACACCAAGACAGAACCCCAAGAACAGGCCCCCAGAGCTCAGGCCTCGTTCTCCCTCACAGAAGACTGGGGTAAAGCAAAGGCGAGGGGTGGGCCTGGGGTCCTCTTGCACGTGAGCTCCTGAGTTCACCCATTCCACAGAGAGCCACAAAACACCTGTGAAGCCCGGTGACACCGCCATAGCAGTGAGCAAAACAGACAAAGGTACCTGGCCCTGGAAGCTACCCTTTTAGTCGGGGAGACACACAAGAAAAATATAAAGTATCTTAAACAAGGTGGTCTGGGAAGGCCACAGCGATAGGATGTGTTTAAGCAGAGCCCTGAAGGTGGCGAGGGATGAGCCAGCGGGTAACTGGGGTAGTTCATCCCAGCAAAGTGCAGTGCAAAGGCCCTCAGGCAGCCTGGAATGGCAGCAAGGACACCAGTGTGCCACAATGCAGATGACATCATATTCCTTGAGGATGTCCTAAGCACTCTGGTGACCGGAGGTGGCCCCTCGGCACCAGCCCTCCACCTCCCTCGGGGATCCAGGCCTCTGTGCTGGAGACCAGGGCTCCGTCCGGATGGAGCCCGTGGAGGCATGGCTGGAGCACCCAGCACCCACCCCAACGTACCAGGCATGGAGAAGGGGGACAGGAAGGCAGTCTCCACCGGCTCTGGCTCCGGGGGTGGTGGCTGGGGTGGCGGCTGCTGCTCCTGGTCCTGCTGAGGGTCCTCAGGGTTTTCCACGGGGACATTCCCGTTCTCGATGTTCTCGTGCGTCCCGTTCTGAAGCGGCTTGCTGCTCACACTGTTGGCCGAGCTGATCAGTCTCTGCCGCTGTGTGGGTGGGAGGCAAGGCAGACACCAGCAGGTGACACGGTGTCACACGCCTGCCCTGGTCCCTGGTCCTGTGTACACCCAGCTGACAGGTTTCCAGGACAGAGTCCCCAGGGTCACACTCAAGGAGTGTGCACGGGGCCTGACGGGCAGCCACCTGGCAGAGACCATAGCAGGCAACGCAAGGAGGGACGAGGATTACGAAAGAATGAAGATGTAGGAAGGAGGGGCAGAGCTGGGTCGACCCCCAGGTTCCCCCGCAGGCTCCTTCAGAGTCTAGACTGAGACTGGCCTGGAATCTGCTGGCCCCTCTCTAGTCGTGTGGTTTGGTGAATGACTTCACCCGAAGGAAACCCCGGAACCATCCAGTGATGGTCGGTGGGAGGATCAAAGCTCTAATGCAGGAAAAATGTCCAGCATCTTCCTGGCACGGAGCAGGCGCCCAGTAAACTGTGGCTACTTTTACTAGAAATGGTCAGCCTCAGGTGCAGCCCTGTGGGGGCCAGGACAGAAAGTCCAGGAACAGCCTTGGAGAAAGCCCTCCTTCCCCGTGCCCCGAGTACCCAGCCTCTGCAAACAAGGACCCCCGTGTCCCCTCCCTCCGTGTCAGAGGCACTGCTGCCACTGAATGATTGGAGCTTTGCAAACCTCTCTGTGACATTGTGGAATTAAAATGACAGAAGAAAAAAACGAGCCCAGAGGGTCTTAATAATCAATTTCGAACTGGGCACCTGGGGTTCTTATTCTCCCCCTGCCATGCCACAGTGGGTCCCAGAAATCACAGCTTGTGCAGCAGGTGTGTCCTGCCAGTGTGTACCCCTGAATCTTCAGAGCTGGACTCCGCCTGTCCAACAGCCCAGACAGAGAAACTGAGGCCCAGGGAGATTGAATTAGTGGCCAAGGAGGGATTAAAACTCTGGATTCCCTCCTCCCGAGCCCAGCCTCTCTGGTCCCCACGCTGGCTAACCCCGGTACAGGGAAAGAACAT
Source organism: Ictidomys tridecemlineatus (assembly GCF_052094955.1). NCBI lineage: Eukaryota > Metazoa > Chordata > Mammalia > Rodentia > Sciuridae > Ictidomys > Ictidomys tridecemlineatus. Next base: position 112,616,640 of record NC_135481.1, on the reverse strand, counting down.
TCCCAGTGGCTTCTAACCGTGGGCTAGGATAACCAGTATTCACCTGCTCATCAAGACCTGCGATGCTCCTGCCTACAGAGGCCATAAAAAAATGCTACAAACCCAAATCCCCAAACTGGTTAGTTAACAGCCCCCCCCCATCACACTTAATAAAAGTGGGCAGGATTCGCTACAATGTCATCCATACAAATTTTACTCCTTTAGATCAAAATGATTCAAAGCTTGGCACAGTGTTTTCCTTTCTTAACATACTTTGCACAGAGAGGGCCACGACGTATTAAATCAAAGCACAAGTGTTGACCACAGAACCTTCGATGGCTGTGAAGGTGGCTCTGGCCCATAACCTGGTGCTCATCACAGCCCCTGCCACTGCCTTCGAATAAGGACCTGAGTTCCCACGCGCACACAGATAGCAAAGACCGCAGACGCCGGCCAGACAGATGCCGGCCAGACACACGCCTGTTGTTTCTGAAATACTGGTTAATAAATACTTTTTAAAAAACGGTTTTGCACTTATCTCTGAAGTGCCCAGGGCTGGCTTGGATGGCTGGAGGGACCCTTTGCTGCCTGTGGATGATTCGGGCCTCTGCAGGCCCCAGGGCTGCCCTGTCCCGGTCCAGGGGGACTCACCTCATTGATGATGATCCTGCTGGCCATGCGCAGCCGGGTCCTGGGCCCAAACTTGTTGGTGATCATGATGCGCAGGCCCGCCTCGGGGAAGTTGAACTTGGGGGGGCTGGAGCTCAGGATCTCGTCCACCATCACCACGGGGTTCTTGCCGTACTGCGGCTTCTCCTTCACTATGGACACAACGCCAGGGTGAGTGCTGACCTCCCAGAGGACGGCAGCCAGGTGCCGGGGCCACGGACTCCCTCTGGCCCCGAGGGCTTCCTGGGGCTGGGGTCCGGCACCTGGAAGTCTGGGGGCCTGGCTGCAGCTCCTCCCATTAGTCAAGGTGGGCCACTGATTCCCAAAGAGCCACCTGGCAGTTTTGACGGCGCCCAGAGGGGCCGGCAGAGGTGCTCTTGGGCAGTCCTCTGCATCTGGCCCCTTCATCCATGGATGTCCATCTCCCTGTCCTCTGGGGCCAGCCTGGGGCGAGTGCAAGGGTCTTTCAGGCCCCACTAAGCCTCACCAGGGACGTCCACCTGCAGTAGACAGGTCCCAGAGCCTGTCTACTTTCCTTTCTTAACATACGTTGCACGGAGAGGGCCCTGATGTATAAAATCAAAGCGCAAGTGCTGACCACAGAACCTTCGATGGCTGTGAAGGTGGCTCTGGCCTGTAACCTGGTGCTCATCACAGCCCCCACCCTTACTGTGGCAGAGCCTTCCTCCCCTGTCTTCTCCCTGCTCGGGTGAAACTTTACAGACTGGCAGGGACGCTTCTAACCTTGTTTCCCGCAGGGAAGCTGCAAAGTCGAGGATGGGGATCCCGGCCCCTGGACCCGGCCCAGAGGCTGGTGAGAGGAGCTGCTGGCCAGCCAGTGTCTCGGGCGAACCCTACATGCCCTCTCTTTCTCCGGCCCTTTCCTTCCACTCAGGGGCTGACCAGAGCTCCCCAGACCTGGGCTTGTCCCTTGACACCTTCTCAGATATGCTCGGTGTTAGTATCCTGGGGGATGGACCCTGGGCTCCAGATCCCCGGGACGGCCTAGTAACCGAGCCACTCATGAGCACAGCACAAAAAAGAAGCCCACGCTGTCCCCTCTGAAGGGCTATGAGAATGGGCAGCTGTCACACTGCACCAGGTACCAGATCCCACCATGTCCTTCGCAAGTAACAGGGTAACCAGGGGGCAGGTCCAGGAAGCACCGTCTTGCAGGAGTTAATGGCACAGAAACGCACAACCCTCCCCACACACACCATGCACACACACACACAGAGGCAGCAAGGCTCAGCAGACAGGAGGCGTGTGGTTAGAAATCAGCTGGAGGCCCGTCGGGGTGCCACGGACACTGACCTCCAAGAGGCGTGCAACGTGGTTTTACTGGTTGTTTAGATGCACGTGTTACTGAGGGGTGAGAGCAGGTTACTTACAGTTCAGGAGAGTTAGGGAGCAGAGGCCAACAGATTGGCAGAGGTGATTAGCGTGCGGTGGAGCCTGGGGCGGCATCTTGATGGTGGTAGAGATGCCAGGGGGTTATTTGAAGGAAGGTGTTAGTAGCAGGCTCCCTCCACGGGGACCCTCGATCTTGGGGCTGCCATCTCAGAGGCAGGGGACACCACAGAACACCGCTGGCTCCCGGCTCCCTGCTGTAGAAGCAGCCCCGCCCCAGGCACCACTTGGGGAGGGATGGGACTCAGAAGGAGGGAGACTATGGAGCTTCATGAGGCAGGAGCCATGACCCCTGTTTCCTGGGACACTTTGTCCTGGTGCCACCCATCAAGTGAGAGCATGCCGTGGCATGTCCAAGTTGCCCCAAAGGTGACTTCATTATAGCCTGTTTTCTTGGCAGTTCAGAAGCACAGGTATCGCCCCTCCCCTCCTGCTCCAAGCTCAAGTTGTGCCCAGGGCCGGGGCAGCCTGGAAGGTCCCCTTGTGAGTTCTCTGAGCAGGCTGGCTGGCTATGGCATGGCAGCCGATGGGCAGGTGGCCCTGGCTGTCAGGCTGTGAGCAAGGTCACCTGAAAACCAGCCAGGACACTGATCCAGTAGGCTGAGCTAGAACCCCCGAAAACACTCAAGTGCATAAAGGTGTTTGCAAGAGTGGTGGGGAAAAGGTCCCCACGAGGCTGGGTTTTTTAAGTTTTTGATTTTACGTGGGAAATGCTCCGCTGAGAAGAGCCAAGTCAGGGTTGAGAGAGCAGGGGCTTGCTTGCTTGCTTGCTGCGGGGCTGGGGATGGAATCCAGGGCCTTTCACGCACTAGCCCATGCTCTACCACGGAGCTGCATCCCAGGCCAAGAGGGCTTCCTGAGAGAATCCACCAGCTGGTGGTCCTTGGAATCCTCGGTCGCCCTGTGGTCACCGGGGGCTCCTACCCCCGATTTGGTCAGGTCTATTCAGGGGACAGCGCACAGTGGCACCCCACACAGGGTCCTCGGGGAGCCTTTCATGGGGAGCAAAGACTCAGGCTAAGACATCCCAGGGTCTACGTCTCCAGCTCCAGGAGTGCAGGCCTGCGCCTTGGACCCCCACCTCCGGGACCTCATGCCCTTGCCCTTACTGACGGCCAGAGCGAGACCTGGTCCTCCCTGCTCCCCAGGGATTGAGGGCAGACTCATGAACAGTCTCCAGTTTTCTAGAAGTTACCCTGGACTTAAAGAGACTTGGGGGAGATAAAATTATGGGGAAGCCCTCCTGCTGCAGACACAGAAGTGGTCAAGCGTCATGATTGAGCTCCCAGAGGCGCCACGTGTGGGGGTGACAGATCTCCTGGGAGGTGAGAAGCTGAATTCTCCCACTGCAAACAAGGGGTGCCTCTCACCGGGCATGGGGGGCGGCCTTCTCTGCCAGCCCCCGGGACAGTAGGCAGCTCTGGGGACTGGCACCTGGGGAAGTGGGCATGTTCTGTTGGTCTGAGTGACCCTCCGTGTGGTGCTTCTCTTCTTTGCTACGAAGGTCCAGGGGACCAGGAATCAATCACCACGTTTGTGCTGGGCAGGGGCCAGCCTCTGTCCCACCAGACCTTGGGAACTGTGATGGGCAGCTCAGAGCCACTGTGACGGTGGAGCTGAAATCCCCACAGTGGCCAACATGGTCCTGCCCCTCTGAGGACATATCTGGGAGATGGACTCCCCCTGGGACATCCTACTGGACATTCATGAAACACCACGGAGAGGGAGGGGCAGACCCTCGGGTGGGCAGGGCTCTGGAGCCTGGCTAAGGCGGCCTTCAACACCCAGGGGCAACCACAGGGGGCCGCTGAGCCCCTGCCTCTCCAGATACTAATGGTGACAACCACCAGGCTCAAATGCTGTTCTGGAGCGGGGCAGAGCCAGCTTCCGGCTGGATCCAGATGTCCAGAACCCCTACACTCCAGGAAAGGGGGGAGTCCAACATGAGCAGAGGTGACCAGGCTGCTGCCCCGGGGCCCCCTCAGGCCTCTTTAGGGCTGGCCAGGGGCCCTTTTCCCAGCCTTGCTCTTCCCCTGGGCAACTGTCCCTGGACAGACTCCTGCAGGCCTGGGCCTGGCACTGCAGAAACCCCAGGGAGGACCACCTCTGTCCTCGCAGCCCTCAGCTTCCTGTCACAGGCCCTGACACTGTGGCTCATCGGAAAAGCCAAAGCGGCCTCCACCTGCTGCCGGGAAAACTGCACTCTGTCACTCTTGGCTTTCTCCTTCCTGGTACATCGTCCCTCCATCCTTCTCCCATCTATGCAGACAGGCATCTGAACCACGTCTCAAACACAGACCGTCCCTTCCCACTGAGGGTCCATGTGACCAAAGGTAAAAGGGTGACCATATCGGGGGAGTGTGTGTGCGGGTGTGTGAGGAGAAAGACTGGCTTCCACGGCCAGCTTCTGGCTCCTGTCTGCTCAGCCTTACCTTTCCTCAGCAATGGCACCGAGGGGTCATCATAGCTACCGTCATAGAAGTCATTACCATCTTCCAGCTCGTTGCTGACCGGGTTGCCGTTGGCAATGCTCTTTTGTTTGGTTGTGAAAAAGGCCTGCATCTTCACATTGTACCTGGGGGTCGGGGAGGACGGGAGGTCAGAGCAGCACAGGGACTCCCACTGACCAGGTGGGGGCATCTGCTGTGGTCAGCACAGTGCTGGCCAAGGCGGGCAGCCGGGGAGGGGCTTCACCCAAACTGACAGCCATCCCAGCAGGACCCTTGGAACAGTGTGCGGGCTGGGGGCTTCCTGGCGGGTCAGAGACCTCTTGCCCAAGAGAATGACTGAGTCCTGCAGCTGGACATGACAAACCTGCCCTGATAAAGGACTTCCAGCCCAGCCCACGGGTCAGGCCTCTTCCCCAGCAGCGACTCTTGCTCACATGGGCTACGTCACTCAGAGGCAGCAATGCCATCCCCTGAGAGAGGGACCTCTCACCGTCCCCAGGTCCCCCGGCTGGCTCCTTGCTGAAGATGTGCCCGAGGAGACTCCTGCAGGGTGACAGTTTATCTCCCATTCTTACAAAACACGGAGGATATTTTATATCAAAGTGAGGATTCTCAAAAAACCTGGAGTGTGGCCTTTCTAGAAAATGACCCATAGAGGTGTGAGGAAGAAGAGAAACCCGGATGACTGTCCCCTGCTCTGATCAAAGGTGGGAGCAGGACGTGGAAGGGGGTGCCCACAGCCCGAAGGAGGAGGAGAAATACTTACTTCATGATCAGAATGTAAAACCCGTACAAGACGATCAGCACCAAGCCTTCCCACCTCAGAGAGAGAGAGGAGAACGCGGTTAGAACCCGGAGGCCATGGCCTGGGGACCCAGGGTCGGGATGGCTGGGCAGGCCAGGGAGCAGTGTGTCCTTCCCGTCCCATCCCAGGGCCCATCCCAGGACTCAGGCTCATGGGTGGGATGGGCCTGCTGAGGCTGCCGGCCAGGGGGAGTCTTCTTGGTGATGGATAAGAGAAGGCCGGGGGGCGGGGGTATCAAACTTCCTTTGCTAACAGGGAGTCCACAGGCCAACAGAGCCAGAAGGGGACTTGCAGACCACCCAGCCATCTGCCCAGCTCCTTCCACACTTGAGCAAAATGAGACCCAGCAGTGGGGAGACTCCAGGGCTGCATGGTGGGCTAGGACCAGGGAGGGACCACACCTGCTCTCTCCAGGCCCACAAACACGAGGGTCTGCGGGACCCAGCCGAGCCCCACCGGAAGCCACCGGGAAGGAGGAGGGTGGGGCAGCCACCTCGGGGAGGCAGGGGCCTGGATTCCACTCTGAGAACCTGTGGTCACTCGAGAGTCTGGTCAGGGACCCGAAGAACTAGGGTACAGGCAGAAGGGACCAAGTCCCCAGCGAAGGGGTGGGGCAGGGCGCTAGAGCCTCTGGGGCCACCCACTGGGCATGTGATGGAGTAGTGGGGAGTCAGCCTGGAACGTTCCCTCGTTGCTCTTTAGAAATGGTCCAACCCTGGGGGAGGGGGGCTGTGTGGGTTTTGAACCTCTGACCACAAGCCCCTGGGAAGCCACAGTCCTCTGTGAGTTGGGCATGGGCTGCAGTCATCTGCAGAACTTCCTTTGCTAACAGGGAGTCCACAGGCCAACAGAGCCAGAAGGGGACTTGCAGACCACCCAGCCATCTGCCCAGCTCCTTCCACACTTGAGCAAAATGAGACCCAGCAGTGGGGAGACTCCAGGGCTGCATGGTGGGCTGGGGCCAGGGAGGGACCACACCTGCTTTCTCCAGGACCATAGCACACAGCTGCTCTCGTCAGGAAGCGGACACCCCGAGGCTGACCATCTGGGGACATTCCCTAAAACAGATATCTACAGCGTGCAGACTCTGAATCATGTCCAGGAGCCGGCGAAGGGCACGGCTCTGCCCCAGGAGACCGTGCCTAAGGCATGGAGGGGAGGTCTCCACCTGTCCCTTAGGATTTGTGCCTTACGTATCTTAATGAAGGAATCAATTCCTGCCTCCATGTCACAAAGAGGAGTCCCAATATTTTCTTCTGAGTTCTTTTTAAAATTCTGCTTTTTATAGTAAGATTTGAATTCACCTGAGGTGAGAGGGAGGGAGGTCAAGGGGAATGGCCATTAAGGCGCCAGCCCTAACTCACTGCCGTGACACTTCTGTCGCATCCCACCCCAGACCTAGGGCAGTAACGTCTTCCACGTCGGCCCGAGCTCATCCTCGTGCAAGCCACCACACTGCGGTTCTTTTAGTTTATGATCTATTTTGATATCCGTCGGGGAGACATATCGGGGAAACACCTTTCTCACTCTGAAAACACAAAGGCAAGATTGCTCGGCACGATATCTTTCGACGTTCACAGACTAATAAGCTCAGGTCTGTGGAAGTAATTCTAGGAATGGTTCAGTGAATCCAACCACCGAGGACACAGGAAACCAACAAAAACAAGAGAAAACCCTCCAAAGAAACAGATTTTAAAGACTTACCACACAATTTCTTCATCGTATATGAACTGGAAGGCAAAAGGAGCCAGGGGGCATATTTATTCCAAATGAAAAACAACGCAGACCCCTACACACCCAGGGCCACCCCCTACTGGCCTGTGACCTGTTCTACAGGAAGCGGGCTCTGCTTCTCTGCTACTCACTATAGCAGGTGACCCTTCCTTGGTGGGACCTGGGCCAGCGGTGGGACCTGGGCCTCATGTGGCCCAGCTTCGGGTGGCTCTCTCAGGACAAGTGGCCCATGCTTCTCTAAAGCTGCTGGGGCTGACCTGGCAGGAGTCCCCGTCATCATGCAAATAATTACTGAAATCATGGAACTTCAAAGACTAGAATCTACCTCCATGTCTACACATGTGTCTACACAGAGGGTGTGTGCGACAGGGTGGGGCTTCAGCTAAAAAAATAGAGTGGCCCCTTTGGGAATGCCAAGGGGGAGGTTCAGCTTGTGTACTTGGAAGGCAGCTGAGGGGTGACAGTGGGGACAATGACACTGCTCCATGTAGAGGTTGATTTTAGGTGTTAACTGGCCTGGGTCGAGGGACGCACAGGTTGGTACAATATTATTTCTAGGTATGTCTGTGAGGGTGTTTCTGGAAGAGACTGGCCTTGGGGTTAGTGGACTGAGTAAGGAAGGTCTACTCTCACCAACATGGTGGGCACCACTTAATCAGCCGAGGACTGGAGAGAACAGAAGGAGAAGGGGGTACATCTGCACTCGTCTGCTCACCTCACCCCTCCCTCTCTCAGAGCTGGGGTACTCCTCTCCTTCCTCGAGGGACCGGAACTCCAGCTTCTCTGGGATTTTGGACTCCAGGACTCACAGTAGTGGCCCCCTAGATTCTCAGGCTGTTGGTCTAGGACTGAGCCACCCACCTGGGCCTCTCGCTTACAGGTGGCCTATCGTGGACCTCTCAGCCTCTGTAACTGCCTGAGCTAATAGCCTAATTAATCTCCCGCTCATCCACCCACCCACGCCCCATTTCCTTGTCTCCTATCCGGTATGCTTCTCTGGAAAACCCAGATTAATACACCCAACCAGGCCCTCCCCACCCAGAGTCCCTGGCACAAGTGGATACTGTTTCTGGGGTGGGAGGGGGTGCTCCTGTGACCCCCCAGCATGGCCTGGTGTGGAGAGGAGGTGGATGGGCTGCTCCCACGAATCTGATCTTGGGGACACAAAGGTCCCTACGTATGGTGGCAGGAGAGGCTGGACTTGGGCCCACTGTTCTACCCTCTCCCAGCCATCACGGTGGGCAGCACCCCCAGGACCAGCATCTGGAAGCCATTTCTGAGGAGGCCACCCCAGGCAGGCACAATCCCGAGCTTCTGAACTCAAGGCGCTGAGGAAAGGGCCCTCCACAGAAGGGGAGGATGGGACATTACAGGAACCTTCTTCGTCTCTCCAACCTGAAGGAGGGCTACTGGCATGCAGGGGCAGTGGGGGTCAGGGAGGGGGGCCAGGGAGGCCAGGGGCATGAACCACGGGATACAGGTCTCCGGGGTCAAGCTGTCCTATTTGGCACGTCTGAAATGTCCCGATGGATGTTCTAGCAACTGAAAAAAAAACAGGGACCTACGCCTTGAGCTTGTAAATCTTGATTTTTACCAATCAAAGTCATTTTCAATGGTTTTTGGTAAATACTTAATTTGCTGGTGAGTCCTGGGAACCGAAGGGCGCTCTTCAGAACTCTGTCGGGAACCATCCCTTGTTCGGGGAACCCACAGCGATGCTGGTGGCCCCTTCAGCCTGCCACTGTCATTGAAGGGCCCAGAGCTGCTCTGTATGGGGCGCCTGGCTCTTCTAGAACCTTCATGCCAAAACATTTGTCTACTATGGGAAGCTGCGTTCTTTCACAAGGAACTCCTTCTATTCTCCTTTGTGTTCAGTCAGGGCACTATGGAGATTATTTTTTTTTTCTTAACTTGCATGTAGGTAGATCGTTTTGCCTATCAATTTCATTTTGGGCTGTGGCAGACGGCCCCTAAGATGGCCCCAAGGATCCCACTGCCCTAGGTTCATGCTCCCCAGCCCTGAAAACGCTTGCTGTTTTAAGCTGCTGAGTTTGGGAGAAATTTCAGAGCAATGGACAACTGATACAAGGGCCCTGCAGCCAGGTGGAGTCGGCTCTAGGTGAGGCGAGGGGCAAACTGTCGTGCCAAGCCACGTTCCTTTCCTAAGATCCAGGTGTGCCGCACACCTGCCCTCCCACCACGTCAGAGCTCTGGGTGGAAACTGTCCTGTGGAGGACTTGCTCCTTGGCAGGATGCCTCGCTGTCATGTGCCATGATGTCACCCAGCCCATGGAGCCAAGGGCTGCAGCCCACACAGGGATGAGGCCACACTGGAGGCCCCAGGGACCCCTGTCTGGGCTCCTGTGCCTTTTCCTCCTTCCCCCAGCTCCCACCTGTCCTCTGTATTTTCAGGTGGCCCTCTCTCTCTTGCTCGCTGTAAAACCAGGGACTCTGCTCCCTAGAACGGGGTCTGCCACAGTAGAGACAAGGGCTCAGTGGAGTGCAGGGTCTGAGTCCCCTGCAGGGACCACTGGACACGTGCTCTGGCTTTTCCAAGGTCTCTCAGTAGCAGAGTGTCTGACATGAGGTTTCGGGGGAGGGAGGCACGTGGGTAGAGGTGTGAGGACAGGGAGAGGTGGCACCTGCCATCGCTGGGTCAGGGACAGGCAGGCAGGGGTCTGTGTCTCTGCAGGAGCCTGACCAACCCACACCTGGGGCAGGAGGGGGACTCACCGCGATGAGCACAATGACAGACAAGGTGTAGTACACGGAGTCCCGGCACACGGCCCACCACGTCAGACGCACCACCTGCCGAGCACAGGGCCTCAGCTGCTGCTGGCTGGGGTTGGAGGCAGGGAAGAGCTTCCCAGGCCCCTTGCAGGTGCAAGGACACGCCCCGGGATCCTCCCAGGCCACCCGGCCCTCCCTCACACTTGGGGAGGAATGGGAGCCAGGCATGTGCTCAAGGGTTGGTTAAACCTTCCCCTGCTCCTCAGAGGTTGCAGCATGGCCTGCCTCTCCAAGGTCAAGTCTAACGCCCCTCCAGGACTCTGAGGACACAACAGCAAGCCAGCCTCAGGCCTGCAGGAGGCCAGATGGTTCCAGAATCTCTCAGGGCCAGGGCTACCGGAGGCACTCCTTAAATGGCTGCGGTTGTCAAAGGAAACTCGGCCTTGGACTGGCCACGGTGGTGACCCTGTACCTCCCAGGCCCCAGAGTGTCGGAGGACAGGGAACCCGGGAAGCTGACGCGCTCCAAGCCACCCACCTGACCAGCAAAGAGTCCACAGACTCCAATAATACACAGGATGTTGAACACGGCGGAGCCCACGATGGTCCCCACCCCGACATCGCCGTGGGTGATAAAGACACCTAGAAAGGAAAGAGCCCGGGCCTGGCTGCGTGGCTGCCGGGGGAGCAGGTCCTTCCCACCCCCCGACAGCACCTGGACGTCAGCTGGAATGGGGAACCCGACGGGTGGAGGGGCCCCGGATCAGTGGCTCCGACGCTCCCCGCTTTGTGAGGGGCTGTATTGGGGTGTAATCCACAGGCCATAGGATTCGTTGACCCGGCCCAATTAGAGAATTGTGCAGCCAAAGCCACAATCTAATTGCAGGGTAGTTAAACCTCCCTAATGGGTCAACCCCATGCCCACCAGCTCCCCTAAGGCACCAACCTAATCTAGCTTCTGTCCCCCACTTCTGCCTTGGGATGGACAGATGAGAACGCAGCTCAGAGCTAACATGCCACCCCGCTGCTCTGGGCGCCAGAGCCCTGTGGACCCCGCCTCGCGGGCTGCCCGGGGTTCCTCACCAATGACCGAGGCGAACAGCTCTGGCGTGGAGCTCCCTGCGGCCATGAAGGTGGCTCCTGCCACGTCCTCGCTCAGGTGGAGTTTCTGAAACACAAGGGACCACAGGCCCTCAGAGAGGGACGCGGGGTGCTGGACGTCACGAGGACATAGAAGCAGGGAGCTCCAGGGACATGTGCTGGGGAGCCCAGCTCCCGGCTGGCAGCCTCTCCTCCTTGTGTCCGAGCATACGCCTCCATGCTCTGCCAGGCCTCCGGACACGAGCCCCTTCTCCCATCCCGCCGTCGGCTTTCTGCTCATCTCCAAGGCCCCTGGGAACTGTCCCCTGGATGAAGCTCTGGCACCCCCCAGAGCCAGCCAGCCCCCATTAGACTCTGTTATTGAAACGTGGATTATACAGGGAGGGTCTGCGGTGCCCACGGTCACCCTCCCTGCTGCAGCCTGAGAGCGAGACTGGCCTGTGTCACCTAGAATAGGGTGGGGCCTGCAGTGGAGCCCACCAAGAGCCCACAGTCTAGACACTGTCATGGAGGCCCTGTACGAGAAGGTGGGGGTTGGCACCTAGGGGCCCCACACAGCCTGGTCTCACGTTCAGGAGACTCGCTCTCTGTAGTGAGCCTTCCCGTCACCCCAGCTCACAGAGGCCCTGTCCCCAGGATTGAGCTGACACCAGACAAGCTGGGGGCTCTCCAAGGCCCACTCTGTGTGGGGAAGCCACACTCTGACCGTGGACAGTCACCTGGATGTAGAATGCAGGGCTGCGGCTTAAGTATCCCTCCCAAGGAGCCTCTGCAATCCTGGGCTCTGGGGTCACCACGCCAGCCCTGGGCCACCATGCCCCTCCTCACTGACCAGCTGCCGAGGGGTCCTCAGAGGGTCAGAGGTTTGGGCCTGACACAGGCTGGAGCCACAGTGCTGACCCCCAAAGTGGAGGCCCAGCTACCATCAAAGAGGAGGAGTTCACAGAAAGGCTCTGCCGCTCCCTGCTCTGTGTGACACCAAGCTGTCTAAGCTGGGCCTGGCAGCAGGGGACATTGTGGGCAAGTGCCTGCTCCTAATAGCCATGTTCTCTCCTGCCACCGTCACAGCAGCACGGTACCCCCAGGGGCCTCCAGGGGCTCAGATCCCCACTGTGACCTGCCACCTACAGGGAATGAGCAGCACTGGGCACCCTGGCCTGCCAGGTGGCACACACGCGTGGCCACCCAGGAGCCCGACATCCTACAGTAGTGGCTTCCTCGGCCAACACCGATTGAGTGGCTGCAGAGAAGCGTCACCATGGGACCAACACCAGCTGCTTAGAGTGACAGTCTTTATCACCAGAGTGTTTCTCAGCCTTCTCACCCTGTCATTCACATGCCACATGTCCTCATCCCTGTCCCTCCCACGTACCTCACAGATCTTCTCCAGGGACGGAACAAAGAAGTCGTCGCACACGATGGCCAAGGCGTAGAACATGTACAGAGCCTGCCAAGGGAAGAAGATACATGGGGTCAGTGAGGGCCCCTGTCGCAGCCCAGCAGAGGCCAGGGGCAGATAGGGGCCCAGAGGAAACCCCAGCACCCTCAACTCCTCCCTGACCCATGGGAAAACTGAGGCCCAGAGGAGCCATAACGTGCAGTGAAGAGGATCAAACCCGGGCTCCCCGGGCCTGTGCATCTTCTCTTGGGATGCTGTCCCCGGCTCCTGGCACACAGCCCCTAAAGCCCTGGGTCTGTGGTGTCTTTTGGGGGCTAATGACATGACTGGTGGCAGGGCCCCTTGGTAGCTTCTCCTTGGGGGATGGGTTAGAGGTTAGGGACCTCCCCCCCTCCCCCCTAACCTGGGGGCCAAGGCTGACGTAATCAATCTTGCCTATGTAAGGAAGCTTCCAAAACCCCCGAGGGGCAGGGTCCCAAGAGCTTCAGGACAGCGGAGGTGCCTGGAGGGTGGTGCACCCAGGAGATGGCGGAAGCTCCTCTTCCCCACCCCTCTCCCTACGTCTCTCCATCTGGATCTGCAAACAAGGCCTCGTAACACAGGCAAAGCGTCCCCCTGAGTCCTATGAGTTGTTCCTGCGAATTACTGAATCTCAGGAAGACGCGGGAGCCCTGTTTCCAGCATTGACCAGAAGCCCCCAGGGACTGACAGGCGTCAGAAGGAAGGACACTCTGGTGGCCGAGCCCCTGACCTGTGGGTCTGACGCCATCCCCAGGTGGACAGCGTTGGGACTGAGTCAAACTATGGAACACCAGCTGGTGTCTGCTGCTTGGAGTGTGGGACCCCCTGGGGCCCCCCCACAGACACACATTTTGTGACCAGAGAAGAAGGACAGCGTGCACATTGGGACAGCAGGAGACACACTTTGCTTGTCCAACCCAGGCGCCTCTTCTGAAAGAAGCGGGTCTCTCCTAGCAGCAGAGGCTGCCCTCAGAGGCAAGACAAAACCAAGAAGGAGGGCGTTCCGAACTACCGCCCGGAACATGCCAATACGCATAGCCTGCAAGCAGCGTCCTTGCTACTGACTGTCCACCCTCTGCCAAGAAAAAGGGGAACTCTGGTCACCCTGTGAGCCAGCGTTTCCTGGGTCCTGCTGGCCTCTGCACACATGGAAATCCACGGTCCCTTTGCCTGGGGAGGCTCACAGCACCCAAGAGCCCTGGTCCTAATACTGGTTCTGGGACTTCTGTGCCACATGACTTTGGACAGGTCGTGGTCCTGGGTCTCCACTTGTTCTCTGTTTAACGACGATGCATGAGCAGATCAGTGGTTTTCAAGTGGTTGTCCAGCTGGGCCCTTTCCCTGCCCATCTATCCAGTAGGGCCTACCTGCGTGCCAGGTGTGGGTGCCTGCAGCAGGGATTTGGTGACAGAGCACCAGGCAAAGCCTCTGCTGCTGGTGACCGCCTTACAGCCAGCGCGGAGCCCTGAGGCAACAGGGTGCTTGACAGACCAGCAAGGTCAAGGTGGGGGCAGAACAGAGTGAGGAAGGGGAAATGGAGGAAGGGGGAGGCAAGGCAGGGGGCCCTGGAAGAGGAGGGTCTGCTGCCCTCTGCTGGGCAGGGACATCCTGTCTGCAGAAAGAGAGGAGCCAGGAAGCTCCCGCCCACACAGCCCGACACCCGAGGATCTCACAACTCATCTGATAAAATAAAGTGGAAGAGACACTCTCTAAGACCACAGCACCCCAGGCAGGTCTGTCTACTGGAGTCCACGGGTGACAGTCCCTGGATGTGACTCGTCAGCTTCTGGACAGAAGCAAAAAGAAACCAAGTGTGGGGCGGTGGACCGAGGGGAGGGCAGCAGGAGAGACCCTGCCACAGACCTCAGGAATCTGGCTCGAACTGGCACCCGGGGCGCCACATGGTGTCTCTCCTATGACCCCCACAGGAACAGAGGAGAAAGAGGAGCCAAGATGGTGCCACAATTTCCATTCCTTGTGCCAGGAGGGCGGGAAGTTTCTAGTACTGCAGACCCCTGGCTCCCCTGCCTGAGGTGCGCATTCCCTAAAGGAGTCTGGCAGATTCCCTCTGTAGAGGGTTACATGATCATGTTTTTGACTTTGCAGGTCCAAGGGTCTCCATGGCAACTCCTCTGTTCTTCGAGAGCCAAAGCAGCCCTAGATGGGGTGTGGCCATGGTCTAATAAAATGTGACTGGTGAGAACAGGCTTGGGCTGGACTTGACCCTCCAGCCAGAGTGTGGTAAGAGTCCCTGCACAAGTCCTGAAGTTGTTTTGTCTTCGCTCTGCCAAGACTTCTGTGGGACAGGGCCACAGAGCTATGGGGCCAATCAGCCAAACTCGCACCACCTCAGTCAAAGGGGAAGTGTAGAGTCGGAGTCACCAGAAAGATAACAACTCCATTACTACAGAAATAATATACACGCCTGTCCTTCAGACTCTGCCTGTAATCCTCACTCTGACCCTTCATTTTCATTAGAGGTTTAGCCTATTAATTGAAATTTCACTCACTCATTCCTCTCCGGTTGTCGCTATCAATGTGAGAATCCCAGATTTCGCTTTCTTAATTATCTCTTTTAAAAGACTAATGTCTGCCTGGGATTAAATATACAAGCAGATGGTGCTGGGCGGTTGGGCTGTGATCAGAAGGGAAATTTGCTGTGGTTGATCCAAAGTAGCAAAGCGAGCCTTGCCCTGCTTCGTCTCCCAACTCCATTCCACCGAGTCAACAAATGGTTTCTGGGAAGGGCCAGAAAGTAAATATTTTTGGCTTTGGGGGCCACTTAGACTCAGATGCACCACAGCAGACGTGGAGAGCACAGAAATGAATGGGAGTGCTGTGTTCCAATAAAACTTTATTTACAACAACAGGCAGTGAAACATGCCTGGCTGGGCCTGGAGTTTGTCTGCCCCATTACGGAGGCACCATCTATGATTTCAGTTTGAACCCATTATTCCCTTTTTGACTTGCTATTTGAATGTCACCGCGTGTTATCAGGGCCCATCTGCACATGGAGGGAAGTTTGAGAGGAAGTGCAAGGGTTTCAACTGTAGGTAAGTAAAGGTGGGCAACTTGTCTGGGGTGGGGGTTATATGTCGTGCAGGGGTTGACACCCTTGACCTGTATTTTGGCTCATGGTTACACATCAGGAAGAGGTGCTGTCATGCACCATTAGAAAAGCAGAGAGCAGACAGGACTGAACCACTTTCTGTGATGTGAGTCACTGAGCCCATTGGAGATATCACCTCTCAGTGGGCAAAACAGTTTTTGGTATCTGCTTTTTTCTCGGGGCTGTGACAAGGACTAAGTGGAATCTCTCGGGGGCTGTGGCAGACAGGTTTTAGGTATGTGACATCATGCCCGCAAGGACCACTTACACCGAGGATGTGCAGCAGGACAGCTCCGTGCTGTCGCTCCTTATTGGAGAACAGGTCTGTGGGGAACTCGTGGATGGCTGGAAGACAAGAGGAGAGGACAGAGGGTTAGGAATCAATGGGCCCCCAAACCTCACTTGAGACCTGGGAGTCCAACAAGGAATTGTGGAGTCCACTGGCTTCGGGCTGACGAGCAAGAAGGTCAGCTATTTCTCAGCCCAGGGCAGATGAGCGCTCTTAGGAAAAGGTGCTGGAGACTAGATTATACCCAGCTACTCTAGCACCTTAGCATCCATCATGTTTTAGATATTTTGAAAAACTATACAAAATACTTTACACACACCAGGATGGCTACAGTCCAAAAGACAGAATAAATGTTGGCAATAAGGAGATATCAGAATCCTCAGACCATGTTGGAGGGAAGGTGACACAGAGTGGCTTTGGGAGTTCATCAAAAGGTAGCAGTGGCCGCAGGACCCAGCAATTCCATTTCCAAGTGTACATCTTAGATAAATCCAAGTGCATGCCCACAAACTTGTGCACAAATGCCCATAGTTGTATTCATAAGAGCTAAAATATGGATAATAATATGGAAATAATCTGAGGCAAACACTCAGGGTTCAGGCACCATCCCCTCCCAAGCAGCCCCGAGCCACTCATCAGCCTCTGAATGCCCTGGGAATGGAGACTGATCCCTTCTCGTCTTCCCACCACCTGAGATGACCAATGGGGGAGCACTCTCACAAACACATGCCAAAAGGACACTCCCAGACCCCCTCCAGTTCTTATCACACTAGATAGACTAGGATCTTCTGGAAGACAGTGACCCTCACTGCCCAGTTCACCACCGTGTCCTCAGTGCCCAGGCCAGGCCTGGCACATGGGTTCTTAATTGACTTTAACAATCAATTAAATAAGCAACGGCAAAATGTTAACCAAAATGACAATCTATGTTGTTTAATCCTGTGACAATGCTGTTAACCCTGCCAGCCCTCCAGGTACCTGGAGTGACAATAGGCTCATAATAGACACTCAATTAATGCTTGCTAACTGGACGTCCAGGACAGAAATCCCTTCTCTGTAAATGTCATTTGCCATAAGCTTTGACAATGATGGTTTCTCCCTCATACGGAAACTTTCCTGATTTGAACATCAGATTCTACCAACAACAAAGAACAGCTCCCCAAGCACTTAGAAAAGAGTGGATTCTTTCATCTCTCCCTCCCTCTCTCCCTGTAATCCAACTCCCTTAATACAGTTGCTGCTGCCAGTTCAAGGGCATGGATCTGCTGCAAGGATTTTCTGCCTGGAGATGAGAATTACTAAGGGAGAGATTCGGCCGTCTCGCTGCCAGGGTCTTATTTCCAGGATGAATGGAGCTGCCCGGGATGGTTCAGTGCAGATCAATAGACATTTCTGCCATGAGAATTTGAGGCATGTCCCCACTCTGCAAACCATTGTTTTGAGAGCTGGCGATTTATCCAATCCTGAGACGTCTCTGAGAATCAAAATAAAGTCACGCTGCTGAGGACACATTATCTGGCCTCCAGCAGGGAGGAGATGTGGGTTATAAGTGGCTTTGCCCTTGGTCGGATCCGACTCCTTGCTCACTCTCCCGCCTTGCTCAGCTCCCCTGATGTACACTGGAGGGCCACAGAGGTGTCTTGACATTGCCATCAAGGGCAGCAGGTATGGCACCCCCAGACATACTCGCCATTCTCAGTGCCTACCAGAGTCTTCTGATATACCCTGAACCCAGGGGGCTGGCACTACGGCCTTATGCATGCCTGTTTTCGGGTGAGGCTCAGAGAGGGACGTGACCAGCTCAGGGAACCCAGCCACATAGGCCAAGACTGGGAATTATGGTGCACTGTGGATCGGAGGCTGGCTTGGCCACTCATAGACTTAAAATGGCCTGGTCATTTCTCCAGTCCATCCCTCTGTCTCTTCAGTGGCAATCTGCTGCTCCTTACTGGGTGTGGCATGCCCTAACCCTGATGTCCAAGACTGCAGCCCACAGAGGACCACTCCCCACTCCCAGCCGGTGGCTGGTAGCTGGGACCAATTCTCTCCTCTCTTTAGGACTTGAATCCTCCAGCAGCCGGCCAGGTGGCAGGGGATCCCTGTCCCTCCCACCTTGGCCACCAAGAGCAATAACTGCAGACTGCAAATATGTTGTATGTTAGGCACTGCGGACAGAATTAGGTTTCGGGAAGTGCTTCTGCCCTTATGACCTGCGTGACCTTGGCAATCTGCTAACCCCCAGGGCCATATCCTCTTGGAGCCAGGATCACAACAGACCCTGGTGTCCTGAGGACTCCGTGCAATGGCTCTGAGGATCGTTAGCTCATGGGGGACGCTGACCACAGGGCTCTAGAGGACACAACTTTCTACAATAACAATAGGGAAAGCAGAAGTGGCCTGGAGGGGAGAGGACGGCAGGAGAGCAGAGGACAGGAGAGCAGATTCCACAGCTGCAGAGAAGCCATGTGGCCCGGGTTCCCAAGGAGACCTTCCTCCTCCCCCCCTGCTCCCAGGACTGGAAGCCCCATCCAGGTCTGAGAGGGGCGGAGCCTGTCCCTGCTGCTCAAATCCCCGCCCCATCCCCCCTCCCCCAGGAGAAAGGAATGAGTGGGGCACACACATGGCTTTTGAGGTCATACACATGGCTTTTGAGGTCACACACATGGCTTTTGAGGTCGTGCCTAAGCCTTTAAGCTGCAGGAATCCAGGGGCGTGGGGATGGGGAAGGCAGAGATTTGTCTGCAGGTGGAACCGAGCTCAGGGAACTTAGGGACACAGGGATGATCCCAGGCTCTGGGAGGGAGGAGGAGGGAGGGGACAGGAGGTAAGGCAGCTGCTCCTACCCCTCTGTTAAGGTTCTTGCCTTTGCACCTTGGTACCGAGAGTGACTCCTCTTCCTTCTTGGCCTTGGACACGCCCAGGTGTCCTTGCAGGCCAGATGTGTGCCTCCCTCCACATGACGGTCCTGGACTGTGCGCAGCACCCAGGGCACTGCAGGCAGGTGGCTCCTGCCAGCTGCCCTCCCCACATCAGAGGGGAGCCCTAAGGGCCCTGGACAGAAGCATCTCCAGTGCCCCCAGCACCCTGCACACGTCCACTCAGGTCCTCAAGGCACAGCTGAGTTTTCTTCACCCACAAAAGCTGCCCACCTGAGGCTCTGAACCGCCCCTGCGAGGCTCTGCACCTCTGCTGACATCGCTGCTAGTTGTCAAGTACGAATTATCCAACTGATATTCACAGACCACCCCCTGCCCCCGAGACTGTGTACCCTGAGCCTCCCTGAGCACGTGGCTTCATCTCAAAGGTGATTTGACTTTCAGAGAGCACCGAAGATGCTCCAAAGGCAGGAGGTCATCAGGATGGAGTATACCTTGATCCTGAAAGGGCGGGGTCAATATGTGTTTCTTGAGCATCTGCACCAGGCACCAGGTGAGTGCCGTTTCCCAGACGTGGCCTTACTGTATGCTTGGCCTGGTGCAGACGGATAAGTAATAAAGGACGGACAGAGTAGGAAGCTTTTCATGATGGCGAGGAGTGGACTGGGCCAGCAGTCAGTGACCAGCGGAGGTGGAGGACATGCAGGGAGCCGGTAAATACAGTGGCACCCATGTCCAGTTCCAAAGGTTGCGCTTCTAACTTTTCAAAGCCCCTTGATCTCAGGCAATCCTGAGAAGCTCACTGTTCCTACTTTACTGATGTGGACACAGAGACCCTGAAAGCCTCAAGTATTTCCTAGAAGTCACGCAACCAGGCAGCACAGGCTCTTCCCAGTGAGCATCTAACTGATAACAGGCGCATGTCTCAGGGCGAGTCTCTTTACCAAGCAGCTCTGGCCCTGGAAGCTCTGAGGCCACAGCAGCCAAGTTCCTAGAGGGAGGAATCAGCTCAGTTCTGCCCGCGGCCCGGGACCCACTCAGACAGAGGTCAAGACACCTGTCACTCACCTTCCTCCATCTCCTTGAAACATTCAACAGAACAAACCACTTCTTGTTCACATATTAATGAATGTACTATGAATGGACAAAAGGACCTGTGGACTGTCCATCTGTCCGTGCATATTACACCCATATTACATTTACATACAGTAAAACTCACTCCTCAGGCTGCAGCTCTATGGGCTGTGAGAACCGCACGGACCTTCACATCCCCCGCCACACCCCCAGGACACTCCATCCCTTCCCAAACTCCCTGTGCTGACCTTTTTAGTCACGGCCTCCTGCTCCCCAACCCTGGCCACCAGTGATGTCTGCGTTCTCTACACTTTGCCTTTTCCAGAATGTCCTATGGATGGAATCGTGTCACATGAAGCCTTTCTGGTCGCATCTTACACATAGCAAGACGCCTGGACGTCCACCCGCGTCGTGTGAGCCCACCTCGCGAAGCGTTCTTGCTTGAACCCTCCAGTCCCCCCTTGCCTCAGTCTCCTGTAGGGTCCCCTGGATGCTGCTGCTCCTGGGGCCTTGTCCCCAGCCCTCTTCGCCCTCTTCTTGGCTCTGACCTTTAGTCTCCACAGGCCTCTCTCAAACTTTGGTCTTTGCCAAGCTCAAGACCTGATCTCCCGGCAGCTGCCGGACACCCTTCCTTGGCATCCTGAGCACCCGAAGCCCAGCCCCAGGGAATGGCCCGCCAGCCATCTCAGGGTGCGGGAGGGAAATGGGGGAGCTGTCGCTGAAGCCTACCCCCTCCTCGCAGCTCATAATGGGGGGACGGCCACCTAGCGCTCAAGGTCGATTCCCATTTTCTCGTGTGAACCTGCCAAGGGGGCATAGCTACGGGGTCGGGCTGGGTGCTTCACGGTCACACGTGCTCAGCCCTGTGTCCTGCTCTGAGGAGCCTCAGCTCCCTGGCAGCCCTGGCCCTGTTGACCCAGGAGACTCTGGGGGCAGGAAAGAGGCAGCACACTCTTCTTGCTGCAGTTGGTCCTGGAGACCAGGGCTATGGAGAGGGCCAGGAAGCTCTGCCGGCAGGAGCACCCGCTCCCTTAGTCGGCGCAGAATGTTTTTAACTTGATCATTCCATTGCCCGCCCATCCGAGTCCATGTGGGCTGCTATAACAAAACAGGCCACCTGGGGGGATCAGGAACAATGGGAATTGATTCTCATGGTTCTGGAGGCTGCAAGGCCAAGACCAAGGCCCCACTCTCTGCGTCAGAGAAGGTCCTGGAGGGGACACATGCCAGGCAGCCCTGGAGCGTCTCCTATGAGGGCAGAGGCAGAGCTATGACCTGAGCACCTCCCAAGGACCCTCCTGACACCACCCAGTGGGGGGTCATGCTTCCCTATGGGAATTCTGGGGGACACAAGCCTCAGACACAGGGCAGCTCCTTCTGCCTGGGATTCTGTAAGCGCTTAATTCCCTACATTCAATCCTTTCTGTTTAAAATACTGAGGTTGGTTTCGATGTCTTGCACCGAACACTGACTGATACACCCAGCTCCCGTCAGTCCTGAGACAATTTCCCTTCCCAAACTACTCTCAAGCCCACTCACCCTCCACCTGCACCCCCAGCAGCATCTCTCGGGGGACCACCCCACTGAGCCCACCCCAGCCTCCCCCCGCCAGCCCTTCCACCATGTGTTCCAGCCAGACAGCTTCTCAACACATAAGACCAGAGCCAGAAACCCCAGGGAGACCTTCGAGGCATGCCCAGTGGCTCTGCAGGCCAGGCTGACCGGCCTTCCCGGAACCAGCACTTCCAAACTGCTGCTCTGCGGCTGCACGACTCTGCAGACAGCAGCGCCATGCTTTCTGGTAGATGCAGATCTTTCTTAAACCTTTCAATTAGCCGATTCTCTTTAGGGAATGCAAACTGTGAATTGAACTTTTTTTTTTTTTAATCTGCCTCCAAACATGTCATTCTCTCTTTGCTTTCTACTCTGGTTAAAAATAACCTCACATTCTAAGCCCTGACGTTTATTCTCAAACTATGAAAACAAGACTGCAGGGCTGGGAAGTCGTTTAAATAGCTTCGAATTTCTAGCATTTCAACTTACATAAGGTATGTGGTTTAGAAACCACCCAAGCACCAGGAGCCCAAAGCAAAAAAATTGTGATTGTTTTTTTCTCTCCCCAATTCTATGGTTTAAAATAACTTCGCTAGGAATCTTCTGCCTCTCATGGGCAAGAGTCGGCATGTGGAGGTTTTAGACCATCACCTCCTGTCCCAAATAGGAGTAAATAAAATTAGATCAAATCATCAGCTTAACCAGCACGAAAAGGAGTTGACAATCCTGTCTTTCTGGACATTCCAAGAGATTATGTGCTGCAAAAAAATGAAAATATGATCAGCCGCCTCGGCCACGGGATCACCCACCACAAAATCTCACCACTGGATGGAGCTCCTGATTCTACGTGGCTCAGCTGTTTCCACCCGGGAGGGGGAGCAGGCTCGTCACCATCCCCGGGTTTCTAAGTGGTTCCTGCATCTGCACCTCTCTGCCAGCTCTGGTGCCAAAGATCCTGGTCCTATACCAACAGGGACCCCGACTCCCACTTTACAGGGGAGACACCAACGTCCAGAGAAGGTCAGATGCTGTCATCAGCACAAGTAGGTGATCACAGGGCTGTGGGACCTGACAGGACAAGGGGACACTGGACAAACTCTCTCTGCAGCAGCCATCTCAGGAAACCAGACCACCACCTCATAGCCACCAGCCCAGATTGGCCAGGCCTGGTCAGTGATGGCCAAGGACAGTCAATTGGCTTCCAACTCAAGGCCAGCTGCCCGAGTCTGAATCTTGGATGTCCCTGAAAGGTGCCTGTGTTTAAAGCATGGTCCCCAGTGTGGCATGTTGGGAAGGTGTCTTTCAGAGGTGGGACCCAGAGGGAGGTCCTGAAGTCCTTAGGGACATATCTCCAAAGGGAATTGTGGGGACCCAGTCCCTGTCATGAGCTGAGGAGCTCTGTGTCCCCACAAGCTCCGGCCATGGTATGCTGTCCTGGCCCTGACCAAACACGGGGCCAATCAACCGTGGATTAAACTATGAGCCAAAAAAAATACCCCCTCTTTCTAAAAAATGCCTGAGATAATCAGCTCCTAAAGTGACAGGAGCTGACGAACACACCAACCAGAGAACGCTCCACCGTCTCCCTGAAGGGAATTGAATCGTGTCCCCCACATTCGAGTCTACCAGGATCCTGGAGTGTGATCTGGTTTGGAAATGAGCTAGCAAGACCCTGCAGACCTCGGGTCTCAAACTGCCGACGTTTTCTCGCAGGTCAGAGGCTGTAGGTCCAAGGTCAAGGTGCTGCCAGGACTGGCTCCTGGTGAGGTCTCCCTTCCTCGCTTGCAGGTGGCACCTCTCAGGTGGGTTCTCTTGCTGTCTCTTCCTCTGGTTAGGAGGGCGCCAGTCCTGCCCCACCTTAGGACTTCACTCAACCTTCACTACCCCCCGAAGGTCCCCTCACCTTAGGGACTAGAGCCTCAACACACAAATCTGGGGGACACCACTCAGTCCCCAACATAAGGTCTTTGCTGTAACTAGTTAAGCCAAAGCAGGCCACGTAGGACTCAGTGGACACTGATGGCCATGATTGGTGACCTCCTAAGAAGAGGAGAGAACATGCAGAGAGCAGAGCCGTGGAGCAACAAAGGCCGAGACTGGAGTGATGTGTGCACAAGCCGAGGACACCAGGCCACAGGTGGGAGAGAGGCACGGACAGGTGCTCCTCAGAGCCTCAGGAGGAACAAACCTGCCAGTCCCAACACCCACTCCAAACTTCGAGCCTCCTAAGCTGGGAGGGCAGAAGTTACGAGGTTTTAAGCCACCTGGTTGGTGGTCCTTGGCTGTGGCAGGCCTAGGGGGCTGACAGTCCCCACTGAGGACATACATGTCCCTTCCAGTTCACGGGCCCCTGCCTCCCCGTCAGTCACGTCTGAAGCCTCCTTCCCCACTGTGTGAGCTGACTGTTCAGCTCTGTGACGGAAAACACCCAAGGAGATCAGCAGAGAGGAGGAAACGTGGATAGGGGCTCCCAGTGTCGGCGGTCCAGGCTGAGGCTGGCTGACACCATGGCTCTGGGCCTAAGGGAGGCAGAGCTCATGGTGGAGGGCGAGGTGGGGAAGCTGCTCCGTCCACCGGGAAGACAGACCACGCCAGGGAACATGCCCAGTGACCGCCTCCTGCAGGCAACCCCACCAGCTAGTCCCTTCCAAACAGTTATCAGGTGAGTCCACTCAGCTGGGCCATCAGGGTACAGCTCCCAGTGACCTATCACTCAGCCTCTGAGCACAGCGGGTGTGGGGACACCTCACCCCCACCATAGGCCTCCCCGCCCCCTCGCCTGATGGGTCAGCCAAGTGCAGGTGATAGTAGCCGACCCCAGCTGTTGACTCTGAACAGGTGCCTGGCTTTGCCTTACTCTGGGTGGCCTTTGTTTATGTGGTCCCACCTTCTTTCCCTTGCACTGGGTCACGTGCTCTCCGACGGCTGTTGTGACCCTGTGCTCATCCCTGTACTGCTGGGACCTTTGCCAGCGGACACCAGAGGGAACAGTCAATGACATAATGTGCTTATATCCAAAGTGAATTGTGAACCGAGACCCCGCCCACTGTGCAGCAGATGGGGGACCAGTGGGGGGGGGGTCAAGACACGGCACTACTGCTTATCAAAAGGAGGAGGATTATTAAGGAGAACATTGCTATTTGGAAAACAGGTACAACGAGCTTTTAACACACACACACACACACACACACACACACACACACACGCCGGGTGCTCTAAAAACTTGCTATAGTTTGGATCATAAGTATCCTCCAAAAGTCTGTGTAATAAACACTCAGTCCCCAGGGTGTCACTATTGGGAGGGGATCAAGCTTTCAAAGGTGGGACCCAGTGGGGGTGTCTTTAGGGCATTGGTGACACGCCCTTGAAGGGGACAGGGGGACCCCCGTCTCTTCCTCATTCCTCTTCCTGAGGTGAGCAGTTCTGCTCCACTCCCCCTTCCCTCCACCATGTGCTGCCTTGACACAGGTCCAAAAGCACCAGGGCCAATTTATCACAGCCTGGAATCTCCAAAGCTGTAGACCAAAATAAACCTTTTTATCCTCATAAGTTAATTATCTCAGTTATTTCATGATAGTGATAGAAAACTGACGAGCCAGCACTTTTACATAGAATTATAGAATTTCATTTAATCCTAACCCACCTTGGCAATACTATCATAAGTCCTATTTCACAGGTGGGTAAACGAAGCCACAGAAAGGTTAAGTAAGTTGCCCAAGGTCCCACAACCAGGAAGAGGCGGAACCACAACTAAAGTCTGAGTGATTCAGCCCCCAAGAGCCTCTGGCTAAACGTCAAGAGCCAAGAACCTCAGCTCAGTGATTTGACACGACCTCTCTTCACATGGAGCCTGTTCAAAGGTTATCATTGGAAGCCTGAGAAGAAAGTCACCCATTCCCGGGGATCCCAGTGCCCTGCAAGGGGTTCCACCGTTTCCATGGCAAACACGCGAAAGTCAATTTACTATGATTCATCGAAAAAGCCCGAGGCCTAAAAGCCGCTGAGAGAGACTCCGGGGCTCAGAGGCGGAGGGAGAGCAGGCCGTTCCCCTGCTGCCCCGGAGAGTTGAGAGGAGGAAAAAGACGCTGGGGCAGGAGGGGCTGGGCAGAGAGGTGACAGGGACTTCAGGTGACGGGAAGGTTCTAGATCACAGGTGGTAGCTACAGGGTCATGGTCATGTGAACCCACGCTGTGCCCTTAACACCCGTGGCCTTCACCCACTCAGCTCTCTCCTCACAGCTCAGGAGCAGGGGTGTCCCCTGACCACAGAGGGCTCGGCCTCCTTGTCCCACCTGGTGAGGATGAATGAGCAGCAGGTCCCCAGATACACGCATCCAAGTGGACAGTGTCGGCCATCACTGCACCTCCCGGTGAAGACGGGGACAGGCTGGACCGTCCTGGGCTGCTGAGCTCGTTGGAGCTGGAGGGCAGCTGCAGAAGCCCAGGGAGCAGTGGACCTGACCCGGGGCCCACTCAGGTCACTCACGCCATCAGGCCACCTGCACCCCAGGAACAGGACTGCAGAACAGGACTGAGCCATCTGGCCATGGCAGGTGACAAGAACGGAACCAGGGTCCCTAGGGGTTCAGGCCCTGCGTGGCGAAGGTCCTGTGTGTCCTTGGCTGGCAAAGGTGGCCACAAGAGTGATCACAGCCATGTGTTAATTCCGGTTGTCCAATCAGCCAGCAGAGACGGTCACTTGCTGTCTGACCAGGACCTATGGCCGATCTGTGAACGTCACAGGCATGGACTTCAGGGGCCCTCAGGAGAACAAGCGGATTCTTCCTGGCACTTTGGTCCAAACCTGGCACACACGGGGCACTTGGCACAAGGTTTTAATAAAGTGCTTCCTGGGGCTGTCGTGACAAAGCACCAGACACTAAACCCCCTGAAACCCGGTCCAGGTGGGACAGTCTGGAAGCCAAGGTGCTGCTGACAGGGTCAGCTCTTCTGAGAGTCGGAGAATCTGTTCCCGCCTCTTCTAGCCTCCGGGGGCAGCAGGCCATCCTTGGCTTTTCCTGACTTGCAGATGTGTCACTCCATGGTCACCTCTGCCCTACTGTCTCCATGTGGCTTTTTCGTAAGGACACCAGTCATTAGGTTTAAGGCCACCCTCGTGCAGTGTGACTTCATTGTGAGTTACCTCTGTGAAGACCCCACTTCCAAATAAGGTCACGTTCACAGGTTCCGGGAGTTAGGACATCACCGGATCTCTTTGGAGAAGCAACTGGACCTACCACTGTGCTGGCGCTCACTAATGTGACGAACCTGTCACAGAACACAGGCTCTGAAAACACCTGCGTCCATGAGCTCCAAGGTCAATCAGGCCAAGGTCCTGACGCCCACCTGCTGTCCAGAATAATCACCAGCGTCTCCTCTGCTCTCAAAAACGTCACCATCTGGATGAGATAATTCGTGGTCACTCAACCCATTAGGAGTACAATGACCTGGAATAAAAATCAACCCCGATCCCCCAGGAGTGTTTAGACTAACTCCTGGTGACGCGCCGGGAAAGGCCCTCATAGTGCCTGCAGAGACGCTGGGTCCTTCCTTGGCCTGGGCAGCCTCGAGTGCAAGCAGGCGGGAGGACGCAGGGGGAAGGGCTGGCGCTGAGCAGGCACCCCCTGCCCTCCCCCACGCGCTGTCCTGGGCCAGGCCGGGCTGTGGGCCGAGCGGTGGTGGGCTCCACGGGCCTCCAGGGCCAGCCGGCAGCACCCCATCATTCAGCCAGACAAGTCAGCCGGAGCCCTGCGGGGTATAAATGAGCTGAAGGTCTGCCGCGGCGGAGCCGGGGTGCAGAGACCACTCAGATCACGCGGGTGTGAAGTCCACTCCACGCAGGTAGTCACAGGCCTTAGGAGTCGAAACTGGGGTTTCTGGGAGAAGGGATCCTGCCTCAAGCTGCAGGTCAGCTCCTGCCTCGCTGCCAGTTCAGACTGGCCCTCCCAAGGCTCCTTTAAGGAGTTAACTCCTTAAAGCAAATCTCAAATGGAAACATCCAAGCGCGCACGCACATGGAAACACACACACACACACACACACACACACAAACACAGTGCTGAGGTTTGGAGGAGCATCACTCCAAGGTCCACGCGTCAAAGGCTTGGTCCCCAGGGCAGCACTGTGGGCGGTGCTGCTGACCTTGAAGGGATGGGGCTAGAAGAGCTCCTTAGGTAATTAGAGCCATATCCTAGAAGGGGACTGTGGGACCCCAGTCTCGTCCTCTTTCTCTCCCTCTCTTGCTTCCTGGCTCCTGCGGTGAGGATTTGTTCACGATCCTCCCACTATGATGCCCCAGCCTTGCCAAAGACCCAATGCAAGAGGGCTACTTGATCTTGGGCCGGGATCTCCAAAACTGTAAGCCAAAATGAACCTTTTCTCTTTATAGATTAATGACCTCAGACATTTTGTTATAGTGACAGACGGCTGACGCACACACAAACCTATTCTGTCAGTGTGGACGTGTGGATTTCTAGACCCAAGAAGAGACACAGGGCACACGTGTGTGTGCCTCCTACTGACTCCGCTTCTCTGGAGAACCCTGAGGGCTACAGTGGGCTGTGGAAAGTCGGAGCCGGAATGTGAAGAATGAGGAGCCACAACTTCCCGGACAAGGCCGAACCAGGAAGTCAGGCTGGCACTGGAACCAGCACTTTAGGGAGGGACCTGATAGGCCACCATCACCACGTGCCACCTGTATCTGTGGGCCGGGCCACCCTCCCTCAGCGCTCAGCCCTTACCCCACTTCCACTGGGGCCCTGTGTGCTCGGCAGTGTCCCCCGTTAGCCCTGTCCCACCTCCTCCCACACCTAAGTCTTGTTCTCTCCTGAGCCACGTCAAGGCAAGAGGTCTCCAGCAGGATTCAGCACAAATGGGAGCAGAGTTCACTGGTGACTTTGGGGAAGGCCCTCTGAGATCTTTCTGGAAAGGACGGGGCAGCGTCTTTCAGCAGAGTTGCCTGTGCAGGGCGGGCGTCGTCACTGGCTGAGCAGATGCACTGCCCCATCGGCCACTAGGGCCCAGCTAACAGGATGGAGCAAGAGCACAGGTGGAGGAGGGGACAGGCAGGTCTGTCCGTCATCAGCAGGGCTTAACCCACACGGCTGTGACGGGGACACGTGACCCCTTTTCCCTCTAAACTCTCAGGAGAACAAGAGAGTGCAGGATTCCTGCGGGGGCCTCTCTGACGTCCCCCTCGGCTCCGATGGGCGAGACATCTCTAGGGAAGAGTCGCTGGGTCTGGATCTCATCCTTCCCGCCCTCCCTGAGCTGGAAGGAGCGCGGACGACCCCCTGGGTTGCACAAGAGCACCGCGGGCTTGTTGTAAACGGAAACTCACAGCAATCCCAGGGTAAGACCCGGGAGGCCACTCTCGCTCACTGGCCGCTCCCGGGGCCTGTTCCTTCTGGTGTGTCACCTGGATTCAAAACGCAGACACTCCCCCCACCGTGTCTCCCTCTGCTCACAGACTCATTCAGGGCCACAGGACAAAAGGCGAGGGTGTCAGACTTCCCAGGATGACCAATCAGCACCGCTGAAGCCGACCTTGGGCCAGGACATGGACCACACCGTGCTCTGCGTCCAGCGCGGGGCGGGCAGGGATCCTCTCTCCAGTGGGACTGACCTCCAGCTCCAGGGGGAGGAAGCAAAACCCAGGAAGACTGACGGGAGCTCCGCTCCAGCCCTTCCTCGGGGAAGCTAAGCACCCCGAGCTCCAGAGGTGTGTGACCCAGGAGTGGCCTTTGCCACCTTCCACAGGGACGAGTCACTCCTCGGACACACGCACGCCCAAGGGAAGAATCGTGTGCAAAGCATCAAGACCAGAACCCTGACCTCCACCCAGGCACAGGGTGCCCTCTGACCTTACCCCGAGTCCAGGGCTGTGCTACAGTGTCGCCCGGGGACCCTCTGTTGCCCACCAAGACAGGAAAAGGACGGATGAGAACAAGCACATAAACCCTCTGACCCTGCCAAGCACGGGGTCATTTTCCCGGGCATTTACTCTTAGTATTTTATAAGCAGATAAATCAAATAAAAATCAGATCTTTCACCAAAGGCGAGCGTAGGAAGCATCCACATAGGGAAAGGGTTCTCAACCATAAGTGACGGTGCGTCCTGCCTCATCCCCAACACCTGGAGACATTTTGGTTGTCACAACAGGGGAGGGTGAGTAGGGACACTGCTAAACTCCTACAGTGCTCAGGACAACCTCCACAGCAAAGACTCATCCAGCCCCACATGCCCACAGAGGTCGCGTGAGAAACCCTGGTCTAGGAATAAAGCAGATTTTAATGATGGCTGCTGTCCTTGCCAACGAACACTGATGCCTGCCTCACTCCGCCTCCTTGTAAGGGGACCCTCGCTCTCGGTCCCCATGCTGTCAAAGCACACACTCTCCTTCCTCGAGAACTCTCTATGCTAAACGGGGAGCTAGGAACAGGCGAGAACATTCCCGATGCCCACGACTGTTACCTTCGCCCCATCTGCTCCTCAGAGTCTCAAGTCACTTCAAGCCACGTCTCAACAGCGGTGCGTCTCTTGTGAATGGTGCAGAATGGTGACAGGCCCGCCCCCCGCCTCAGCTCGGCCTCTGTACTCCACCAGCTGCAGCCCTTCTGTGCCAGTGTTCCTGGGCCACCAGCTCAGCCATCCTGGGGACTGAAGAGGCTCCAGCGGGGGCATGGACTCTCCCTCCCTCCCACCCGCGCAAAGTGTGGCCTCAACTGGGGGACTGTGCTCAGGGCCAAGGGGGAGGAGGGACGACGCTGGCCACCTGCTTGAGAGCCGATGGAGCAGGACCTGCATGCAGGACCAGTGCCCCAGGGGGCGGTCGCCCAGAGCTCGGCGGGCTGTCGAAGAGGGAAACGTCCACTCCCACTCTGCAGGGTGACTCCGGCCTCCAAGGACCTCCTGGGAGGCCCAGGAAGGAGGAAGACTCCAGGCAAGGGAACCAGCTGGTGCGGCGGTGGGAGGTGGGGGGCAGGTGACAGAGGCAGTGCCCGCTGGCCCAGGGCACTCTGGGAGGCAGGGAGTCTGCAGGGGCAAAAGAGAGGCGTGTCCCAGACTGTAAGGGCCTCAAGTGATGGGGTCAGGACTTTGCCACACCAAGGACACCAGGGTGCACCTGATTTCTGAGCCCAGGGATTCTGAGGACTTGCTATTTCACACCAGCAGTTGGCACTGTGGCCGTCGGCCTCTGCCACCCCTCAGCTCCGTCCTGGTGTGGGGGCAGCAGTCACACGCACCCACAGGTGACACGTGAGCACGGGAGCGAAGCTGCTGCCGAGAAAACTTCATTCGCCTTCACAGACAGTGACTTCTGGATCCTTTCAGGGGCCACAAAGTAGTGTTCTTAAAAAAATTTTTATTCTGATCATTTTAAAATACAGAACCGTTTTTAGTGGGCGGGCCACAGAAGGGTCAGGAGCTGGATCTGCCCGCAAGCCGCAGTGACCGACCCTTTCACAGCATCCTGGGGACAGGGGGTTGGGACGGGATGGGAGCTCAGGGAGAAGCTACTGGGGTGACCTGGGAAGGGAGGGGAGGGACAGGTGCAGACAGGTGGTGGCCCCTGACCTGCACACGGGGCTGGCAGATGGACAGGGATGGACCCGTGGTGCCCACCAGGGCAAGGAGGGCCCCGTGGCACAGGAACCTAGACAGGTCCTGTGAAGGTGGAGGGGCCAGGGGGCTTGTGGGCTGTGCCCACTCAGTGCCCAAGAGGAAAGATATGTCCAGCCCCAGCAGCCCAGGTCAGTCACTCTCGGAGAGAACCGGGGCACACAAGGTCTCTCTGCTATTCTCAAAAGTGGCACATTGCAGGTCCATACTTTCCAGGGTCCCTTTGTAGAGAGAGGGGGGCTGGGAAGGAATCCAGCAAGGAAGGGCAGGGGACCAATCCTGATGCTTCCCACTGACACCTAGATCCAGCCACACCTAAAGCCAGCCAGATCTGAGGTCTCAGCTCAGGAGCCAATCACCTCTCCTCCCTGTTCATGCCATTCCAGGCTAGGGTTTGCCATGTGCTACCAAAATTCCCACCTATCTAGTTGCTGTTAGAACAGCCCTGGCGGGGGTGGGGGGGGAGCAGAGGCTTTATCTGTGTGTGACCCTGTGACTATCTTAGAGGACTATTGCACAGCCTTGCTCAAAGCTTTTGCCTCTGCCTTACTTGTCTCTGGAAGGTGACCCACACACAGGAGGCGCTCCATAATTGCTGGTGTAGGAGTGAAGGCACGGAATCCCGGGGCCCACACCCTGGGCTCTGGGAAGGTCTCTGAAGGAACCATTGGGAGGCAGTGAGCTTCCTGTGTCCTCGGCCAGCCACGGGCGCAGAGACGCCCCGGCGACATGGTTCCATGTTGTGCATCAACCCCACAGGCTGGGGGGGCACACAGGCTCTACATCCCAGCCCCTCGCTCGTCGGCCCTGGCTCAGCTGAGAGGGTGGGGTCCCAGAAGAGGGTCTCCCAAGGGTGGAGCTCAGGTCTGGCCAGAAGGTGCGGGGTCCCCACGGGTGACGTCCCAGCAGCGCAGACGCTGGTTTGGGGAGGAGCCTCTGTGTCTTCACTGACCCCAACCCTGACCTCTCCCAGGAGTGCAGAGGACAGGGGGTCGTCCCCGCCGCTCAAATCTGTGCTCTGCCCCGTGCCC
The DNA here is from genome assembly GCF_052094955.1 of Ictidomys tridecemlineatus. Lineage (NCBI taxonomy): Eukaryota > Metazoa > Chordata > Mammalia > Rodentia > Sciuridae > Ictidomys > Ictidomys tridecemlineatus. Next base: position 112,584,789 of record NC_135481.1, on the reverse strand, counting down.
TGCCTCTGTCCCTGTCTAACCAGGCCTGGTGCTCGTGCCCACCCAGAGGATGGGGACCAGGTGGCCAGTGCTGGTGGCTCCGGGGCACCTGCTATTCTGTGGGGTCCTGCGGGATCGAGGACACGGCGGAGTTTCCATCCCTCAGGGGCCTGGTAAACTGCCCTCTGCTGCCATGAGTCTGGGGAGCGGGTGCCCTGCCTGGGGACCTGCACTGCAGCCAGAGGACAGGGCGTGATGGGCCTGGCGATGTGCATCTCTCGACCCGGGTGCTGGTGACCCGGGCATCTTGAGCTCACGGAAACCTGTCCAGGGCTCTTTCCTGTGAGAGTGTGGAAAGTTCTAAAGGACAGTTTCTCTGGACAGTCATCAAAGCAGACCGTGGGCGGCTCCCCAAGGATGTCCCCGTCCTTGTGACAGCTCCCTGCACCCTCCGTCAGCTCCGCCCGGCAGCCGTGGACCCTCTCCCTGGATGCTCGCCCCCTTGCCCCACCTTGGATTGTGCAGAGGGGAGTGAGGGGAGGGGCTGTGGGGAGGGAAGGAGATGGAGTGAGACGGCCATTGCTCCCCTGTACACATGTGTGATTACAGAACCTGGGTGACTCCGCGCCACCTTCAGCCCGAGCAAGGAGAAGTTGTGCTCCATTTGTGAACAATGTGTCAAAATGCGTTCTATGTCCTGTGTAACTCATTAGAACAAATTGAAGAGAGAGAGAGAGAGAAGCTGTCCAAAGCCCCAACTTGCATTTGCACAACAAGCCTCTCTCAGTAAACACCTTGCACACAGAAAAGACAAAGAGCAGGGGACGGGGGACAGTCCTTCAGGCCAGCAGGCGGAAACCAAGCGAACTGACTTTCTATCCCTGCGGTTGGCCATGACGCGGCCTCGCGGTACAGACGAGTTCTAGACGGTTGATGCTGTGCCACTTGCACATAATGAAGTCGGGTTCAAAGTCAAGGGTAGAAGAGCTGCGGTCTCATAGTCAGGCCGTCTCTCCCCTGGTCCCCTCCCCCCGGCTGGCTGGCTGGCTCACCCCACCGCCCCATGACTGCAGATGGGACCGTGGCCGACTCCTCAAGTTCACGGGTTTTCTCCAGCCCATTCCCTGTTCCTCTCCCTCTGCAGTTGATCAATCCCACTGCGATTGTGTGATCATCCAATCTCATAAAAACTCTCCCTGGGAGATTGTGCTGGGCCAGGGGAGGGGGGGAAGGTGGCCCAGTGAGTTCCTGCCCAGTCAGTCGCCAACATAAAGGCCAACAGATGTCACCAAAGATGCTTCGTGATGTCATAGTGGTCCCTGGGAGGCAGGGGGCAGCTTTCTGTCAAAACACGGGGAAACACCTCCTTACAAGTCAATGCCATGAAACTGATTTCCTCCTCAGGTGACCGACACCTTCATATGGAGAGTACCGGGCCCAGGGAATTCTCTTCTCGGCAAACTTGGTTTCACTGCTTGTGGGAGGAGGGAAACCTGATTGGGGGGCTGCTGATCTGAGCTGCTTGTATCCATCCTGCCAAGTGGGAAATCCCCTTCCCTCAGCAGTAGGTGTCAAGGTCAAGGTGAGGCCGGGCTGCCAAAGCCAGGCAATGGCAGTTCAGACCCCACAGAGTGACATTTTTAACTCGCTGTGCGTGAAATTAACAGTGTGTTCTTTTCCAGAGAACCTGCATCTAGAGAACAGTGTATACCCCGGAAATGCATTTCAAGATCAATTGAGGCCTGAATAAATCATCAGGGCTCTCCCCAGGTATCGCCCCAGAGCGCTGGCATTTAAACATCCTCTAACAAGGCTCCGCACAGGCGGTGACGGTTGTTAATTAAGACTCGAAATCTTGCCAGAATCCCCCTGAAGCAGGCTGCTTGATCACCCTCAAACGCTGCACAGTCAAGGAGCTGCCTGCCGAACGCTGCACGGTCACGGAGCTGCCATCAGACTTAAATCAACACGTCCTTGACCTTGAGCATCCCACCCTGGGAAAGCAGCAGGCGTGGGTGGAGGATGGAAGGAGGGAAGACGGCCAGACAGGCCATCTCTCTGGATCCCCCTCAAGGGCAGGAGGTGTCTGCAAACACTGGGTGAGGCCCGGGGTGTCCCAGGACCCACAGGGACCCCCTCCCCACCTCGGCTGCATCAGGAAGGGGATGTTCTGAGCCGATCCGGGTGGTGGGCTCTGAGGGAGTCTGTCCAACCATACCCAGGGTGGTGGGTCCCAGGAAGCAAAGGGCTGAGCCTAACAGGCCTCTCTTAGGACCTGAAGGACTTCAGAAAGGAGAGGAGGCACCCATGGGACCAGGCCCTGGGGCTGATCCCCACCCCCACCCCATTTTTGCAGTGCTGCATGGAACCCAGGCTTGGTGCCTGCCACAGAGCTCCACCCCGGCTCTGCCCCTTCCCATGATCCTTTCTCTCCTCCTCCCTCCTCCAATACTGTCCCCGTCCCTCCTAGCCTCTTCTCTGGCCCTCCCCAGTGAGGCCTGCTCCAACCTGAACCCGGCTGCCGGCCTCACCTCACTCCCAAGCCCAGCCAGGCCAGGCCCTTTCTGGAAAGCCCTCGGTGGCTTCTACTGACCTGAAGACGCGAGGGGTGGCCCCCTTGGTCCCCCACTGAACCAGCCCTGTTGCCAAAGGGCTTCCAGCCACCCAGTGCCCCACTGCCATGGCCATCGGACGCTGCCAGCCCCAGAAGTCTGTGCGTGTGATACCCGTCTGGGCGTTAAAGCGATGGGACTTGGGGAGCCTAGAGAACTCGCATTGATGCTTCTGGAGGTGGTGACTGGCGTGTGGGTCAGCCAACTGAGTGCAGGAGGCTGACTGTCCGGGGCAGCAGCATCCCCTGGGTTGGGGCCGGTGGGAGCAGGGAAGTGGTGGAGGGGACAGATCCTCCTCCCACCTGCCCACCTGCTGCTCCTGCTGCCCTCTGGGTCAGACTCGGGTTTCTTTAGCCGTCGGACTCAGGGACATGCACCTGTCACTTGGCCTGGGACTTGGGCTGCCAGCCTTGGTCTGGGGTCCACCATGGGTCTCCCTCTTCTTCTGAGGCTGCTGCTGACTGCCTGGCTCTCCAGCCTGCAGCTGAGCCACGGTGCTCCGAGGGGCCCACCCCACAAGTCCCCTCTTATGTACACATGCTTCTATGCAGAACCCGGCACTCCACAGATAGGTTTTTTTTTTTTTAAGCTTCTATTGTTGTGTGTGGACCCAGAGGTTATCCCCACACCCAGCAGTGGTCCCACACCCAGAGCCCAGGTGTGTGGGGATGTGACAGAGGACGTCATGTCTGCTCAGGGATTGGCCCACGGGGCTGATTTTTGGTTCTCTGGCTCCAGCCGATCTGTACAAAGTTTCCCGACTCAAGAATGATTTGGAGCCCAGTCATGTCCTATGGATCCTAAATATCAGTGTGTTGTCTGCTTCTGTGTTTAGGGTGAGAAAAATAATCCTGGTAGGAAAGCTCCAGCAGGTGGGCGCTTCCTTTACTACACCCCGACTTGAGATGCTAGGAGGAGACAAGCAGGACTTTCAGACGAGTCTCCATCCCCCCAGCCCCAGCCCTGGACGCCCCCAGCCCCATCACAGCTCTTAAGGGCCACCCTCCCTCCGACCCCATAGCTACCTGGGCACCGCGGCTCTCCTTCCTGCTGGTTCAATAACCCCTTGGGAGCCAGCTAGACTTTACCCCTAAGTCCCAGCTACCTGGGAGGCCGATGCAGCAGGATCACTTAGCCCAGAAGTTCAAAGCCCCTGGCAAAGACAGGAGACCCTCAGGGGGGACCAGAGTGGGGCTCAGCCACAGAGTATGGGCCTAGTTTGTGCAAGGCCCTGGGGCTGACCCCTGACACTGGAAAGAAATAAAGACCATAACCCCTCTGATGCCAGCCTAGGGAGGCTTTGACTCTGTTCCCCACAATGCTCTCTCCTCCTCCCCGAGTAGGGACGGAGCGCAGGTGACGGGTGCCCACTTGGCTCATTTCAGGTTCATCTTCAAGCCAAAGACAGAAACCCAGATCACCCCAGGCCCTGATCATGCAGTCAGTCACAGATGGTGGCTCCACATGGTGGCTCGGGGACTTCTCCCAGCACCACCAGCAGCCAGGCAGGAGCAGGAGGTGCGGGGCGCAGGAGGGGGCTCATCTTCCCTGAGATTCTGAGAACAGATGGTCCCAACGCAAATTTCTAGGGATCCACTGTGATGGATTTCACAGCACCTCGATGTCAGAGCCACTGAGAACCCGCCATGTGGACTCCCATGCTAAAGGGGCAAAGCTCCATGCTGTGCGGCACACTGAGATGAGGTCACAGCCAGAGGTGGAGGAGGAAACACGTGCTCCCTCCTGCGGCTCCTTACCAGGTAAGGGAAAATGCTGTCAGCACTGTGAAGGTGCCGGGACTCCCCTGCAGACCTATCCAGGTGAGCCCCGCCAGGTCCCCAGGTGAGCCCCAGGGTGGCAGCATCCCCCAGAGCCAGGACCCTGGAGCCCCACATGCTCCAGTGAGTCCTGAGGGGGGAAGAGGTGCAGGAACAGCCAGCCTCGGCAAGCCATCCAGATGCTCCCGTGAGCTCTGATGGCATGACACATCGACACAACAGTCAGTCACACAGGCACGAAAAAGAATCCAAACTACTCCAGAGACCCAGGAAAGAACAGATCAATGACAAAGCAGAACATGAAATGCACAGGTGTGTCACCGACCCAGGCACAGACACGGAGCTACCCGTGGCCTGGAAGTACAGTGGCACAGAGAAGCAGCCGAGGGTACCCTTCAAAACACACCATTAAGTGTGGGATGACGCGGGGACACATTCCCAGGTTGTCCCCTCTCCTTTCTGGGCCGAGTCTACTCCCCAGTCTCTCATCAGGAGCACAGATTCCCACACGGGTTATTTTTTATTCATCTTTTTACACCATTGCCCACAAAGGAAGTACCGGGGTCACCCAATCTCAACTGTCTCCACTTCCCAGGTGACAAAGGACTCTGTGACAAAGACTAAGCATCACACCACAGTGCACTGTAGGGTGGGGACAGGGCGGGAGTGCAATTTGTTCAAATGAAAATACACACAAGTTTGAGTCCAATTCTTAGCAAATGATAGGCCCACAGGGCCATCACCTCGAGAAGCAAACAGCCCTCACCAAACTGCATTGAAAAGCTACACTAATGGTGATTCGCTTCTAAATGAAAAGCAAGAGCAGCAGTGAGGAAAAACCACGGCCATCTCTAGACAATGAGCAGGGGACTCCCACAGCCCACTCCCTCCAACTCTGCATGGACACGTGGCAGACAGACCTGGGAGCATCGGCAATGACTGAGCGGAATCCAGATTCTTCCAGCATCCTGCGTGAGGGCCCTCAAACTCTAGAAATGTACTCATTTTAGTTTGCAAATAAAAAGCCTTAGCAAAGCCACCCTTAATAGCTTGCTTAGGTAACTAGCATCCCTTAATTATCTCTGCAAATGAAGTTTGGGGAGCTAGCTATAGGTACCTCCTGTGTCCACAGAGCTATAGAGATAGCTCTAAATGAAAAGCAAGGAAATCACATCCATTTGCAGTGTTTTAAAAATGTGCAGGAAATCCAGATTTCTGGCCTATGAGGGGCCCTGAAGGCTTTTGGTCTAGCCTCAGCCTCAGCTCTGAGAGTCCTGAGCTAGACCTTTTGCAATACTGCATCTTCTAGGCACCGGGGCTGGGAGCTTTGGCTTCTACACATGCCAATCACAGGCAAGATGAGTAACTCAGGGCACGACGGCCCCCTGCCTGGGTCAGGCAGAAACCGCTCACTGGCAAAAAAAGTCTTCTCACTGCAAACCCTTCTCGTGCCAGGTTTGGGGATCTGTTGGAGCTGCCTCATCTACCCGGACCCACACAGACCCTTCCCACCTACCTGTGTCCCCTGGTCTTATGCTACCCGTGCATGCCCAGTCACGTCCTTCCCCGGCTTCTGAGTGAGCCCAAATCTCAAGCCCCCAGCTTCTCTCCAGTGGCACCTCTCTTGGGTGGAGGGAGCTGGGATTTTGCCCAGAAGTAGAAGTGTCTTGTCTGATGGAGTCTGATTGAACTTCCCTCCTATTTCACCCATCATTAAAAATTTAACATTTAGGAAAAAACATGTGAACAATATTGCCGGCATCCTACATGAGGCATGTGTGAAGTAGATATTTAGGGTTCAGAGTTGTGTTAAAGGTTATTGGAAGAATAATCAGAATTTCTCCTGAAATCACACCACCCCATCCTAATCTCCCTTATGATTATTTTGAACACAATCTGATGTAGGCTTCAGTGTCACAATAAAAACAATAATATTACAGTCGCGGTGACTTCCCATCTGGATCACTATTTCCCTGCTGGCAGACGTCGGGGTTTCTTGAGCATCTTTAAAACATTGCAAATGGATGTGATTTCCTCAAGCCAAGAAAAACATGCGGATTTATAAAGAGAAAGTGACAAAAAAACCCTGGGAGAATTAAAGATAAAAGAAAATTAGGAATCACAGCGTCGTGTCTATCAGGATGAAACCGGACGCTGAACAGCACTGGACACTGTGGCCGTGGACTTCAGTAGGTGACCAGGCCCCTTTCTGATGACAGCACCCACCTAGACACGCTCCCCTGAATCATCATGCTGCAGGGGACAGATGGTAACCATGGCAGGGACAGTGACAGAAGCTCCGAGGACCTCCAGGCAGCAACTATTCCTGAGATACTTCCAGAAGAGGCGCTGGCCATGACAGTCTGGATTCTAACATGAGGGACAAGGAGAGTCACGCTGACTACTTCACCCTCTCTGCTCTTGGCCACCTAAGAGGGCCCCGCTGTGCCTCTGTTCAGATGCATCTGGGCCTCTGCAGGCTGCTGTCATAAAATTCCTTCCACCCGGTCACTGGTACATGACAGAAATCTACTGCTCACAGCTCTCAGGGTGGGGAAGTCCAAGATCAAGGCACCAGTGAATCCAGGTCAGGTGAGGCCTGTCTCTCATACTTGGTGGCTTCTGTGGGACTTCACAAGACAGGAGTGGCAAACAGGCTCCTATCAGACTCTTCTGGAAGCGCACTGATCCCTCACAAAAGGCCCCCCCTTCTCAAACGACCACCCAAGGAGGAAGTCTCCCTGTGTGAATTCCAGGGGGTACGGCGACATCCCTCTGCAGCCAGGCAGCTCCTGTTGCCAGGCCCCGGACGCTTCTGCAGGGAAATGCTGGGTATTAGAGGGCCCCCCGCAGCAACCGTGAGCCCAGGCTGAGACGTGGTGTTAGAGCCAACTCTGCCTCCACCACCCACACGGGAGACGCCGCGGCCTCCATATATAAACCCAGGTGCTCCTTACCGTGGAAAATAGCCCCCGAGTACCACGATCAGGGCCCAGAGCCCTGCAAGACAAGGGACAGGCTGAGGGGCTCCAGAGAGACCCGATGAGGTTCCTGTCAGCCTGAAACCCAGGCAGGCTGACAAGACCCAGACCCTCGGGAAAGAAACACACGTTCTCTGTTTGCATCTCGTCTTTCAATGATCCTGCATTAGAAACGAGAAATTAACCACCCAAGACTTATCTGTTTCCTAAACCCTGGCCTCCGGATCCAGAAATCCCATCTTCCTTCTAGATCTCACTAGGGTGAGTTTCGGAGAATGTTGAAAGAGAAGGGTCAAGAAAATCAGTAGTGTCCTGGGGAGGAGGAAAGAGCTGGCTGAGACAGGGGCCTGCTGGGCGTCCACGTGTGGCCAGCGCAGGCGGCCATGGTGGGCACAGTGGGCAGCTAGCTGTCAGCACTGGCCGCGCTTGGAGTCTCACCCAGCAGCCATCAGAGGGCGCCACGGCCCACAGCGCCTCACGGCTGGCACCTGACAGGGAGCTCCCTGGGAGCCTCTGCACAGCACAGGAAGGAAAGATGGCCCTGCTCTACCCAGGGGTCCCCTGGCACCAGACCAAGCGAGCCAAGAGGCACAGCTACCAAACAAGAACGGGGCGGAAACGAGCAGGAGGGGATGCTGGGGAATTGGAGTCACGGGCCACGCGGGAGCCCAGGGGTGAGGGAAGATGTGAGCAGCAAGTTTAGGAGCCCAGGGAAGGCACAGGAAACGAGACCTGCTAACGAGGTGACGGCAGAGGCCCCAGGGACTTGGGGCAGGGAGGAGGCCACACTTCTAGAGCAACTGAGATAAGGAACACTGGGGGAAAAAGTCTCAGCTAGGCACGGGGAAGGTGGCTTTGCCATGCAAGAGCCACGTGACCTGAAGGAGTCACTACCGCTCCACCCCCAAGGCCACACCATCACCTCCATCTAGGTCCCTGCAGGCAGGCCCTGCTGGGGGTGGTGAGGGAGGGCCTCTGGTGGGCTGGATTTCCAGTGGCTGAGTTGGCCCTGGCTGGGCAGACCCCCAGGGAGGACAGTCCCCCCAGGAGCAGTAGGTCACGGGGCAGCCCGGTGTTTTGGGAATGAGATCTGGTTCAAACCCTCCTAAGCCTCTCTTCGTCCAGGAGCGCTGTCAGGGGGCCTCTGTGCTCCCCTGGTAAAGGGGGTGGGGTGTTCACTGCAAGGGCGAGGAAGCCAGAGGCCAGCTCCCAACCAGCGCCGGAGGGACCCGCTGGTTTACCTTGACGTTTCATAAGGAAGGTGCCACGTGCATGTGGGAATCCAGAGCACAGCAGGGTGAACCTCCCCGTGTCACCAGACAGCTCTAGCCAATGGCTCATGTGGTTCTGGCTGCACCACACCCTCCGCTCACACTCTCTCTCTCTCACACACACACACACACACACACACACACACACACACACACACATGCAACTCTGCTGCCTCCCCTCAGCTAACTCTAGAGCAAATCGTGCCATTTCAGGAATGGCGGAGCGCGTTTACCTACAGTGAGTCGCCTCTGATGGTGTTTGAAGCAGCAGGTCTGGAGGGGACACGCCCTCTGCTGTGAAGCGGCTGACTGGGTGTCAGTTGTCTCCTGAATGCCAGTGTCCCCAGGGCCACCCTGGAATCTGAAGCCATTATCTCAGACACTTGCACACTACCAGCCCTGATGCCCTCCTGACATCACAAGCCCTAGAAGTACCTCCTGGCACAGGAATGATTGCCCTGGACAAACAGATGGGCGGGGACACCTCTGACGTCCTCTTTCCTGCTCCTCGGCTACTGGGAGGCAGGTGCATGTCCCTAGGGGCCACACCAATGTAGATGTTAATTGTCCATGAGCCAGGGGAAGGGCCAGGCCACGGTCAGCTAAGGTCTATCCTGGAAGACAGATGTCCCCAGTCAGAGCCTGTGGACCTTCTTCAACCAAAAAGAAGGCCAGGAGGCGGCCACCAGCAGCCACAAAAAACCATAGAGGGCAGAGCAGGAGCCAGGCTTGGGACCAGCAGCTGCAGAACCACAGGCCTCACCCCTGGCCCCGGCTGGGAAGATCCCCTTCTGCAGTGACAGGGAAGGGGCTGGGAAGATCCCCTTCTGCAGTGACAGGGAAGGGACCCACCCTCAGGTGTCTCCTGCACTCTTCAGATCTAAATCTCACAACATTCTCTGAGGTGCCTCAAGGTTCTCTCAGGTGACAACAGAAGAAAAGCATGCAGGAATGGGACAGCAAGGGAGGCTGGGTGACAACTCCAGGTGAACATTAAGTACAGTGTTCAGAGTTTACCAGTAGCACCCGCGGCCCAGACTCCTGGGGACCCAGCGATCCCACTTCTGGGAACTCGCCTAAAGAACTGAAGGCGCTGGCTTGAAGCAGAGAGCTCCGCCCACGAGAGCTCCGCCCACGAGAGCTCCGCCCACGAGAGCTCCGCCCACGAGAGCTCCGCCCACGAGAGCTCCGCCCACGAGAGCTCCGCCCACGAGAGCTCCGCCCACGAGAGCTCCGCCCACGAGAGCTCCGCCCACGAGAGCTCCGCCCACGAGAGCTCCGCCCACGAGAGCTCCGCCCACGAGAGCTCCGCCCACGAGAGCTCCGCCCACGAGAGCTCCGCCCACGAGAGCTCTTCACAGCGCTGTTCACTGCAGTGGCTGCTCCGCCACCATAGACTCAGGAGGATGCTCCTCCGGAGACCCTCGCCATACTTGTTCTTATTATGTTAATAAGAACAAAAATGTCTGCAAAGATGGGCTGGGCTGTGGCTCAGTGGTGGAGCGCTTGTCTAGCATGTGTGAGGCACTGGGTTCGATTCTCAACACCACATAAAAATAAATAAAGGTCCATCAACATCTAAAACAATTTTTTAAAAAATGTCTGCAAAGAGCTCGGTGTGCTTTGGAACTTTCTATCTTCTGTAAGGGCTAAGTTGCTTTCTCACAAAACCTAAATTTGCCTGCAAACTGGATGATATACAAGAATTGTCACTTCTGCTTTCTGTGGTTAAAAAGTTGCACAACCTTGGCCTAACCTAAAAATACGGGACAAAGAGTAACTGTTATGTCACCCACCCACCAACCCGGAACCACCCCACTGAGTATAAGGGTTAATGAATTTCCAGACTCGAGGCCCAGTGATTTTTAGGTGATAGCCACTCTGGACCGATGCAACTAATAGACCTGCTTCCTGTTGATTGCTCGGGTGTCCAGCCTCCTCTGTCCTCCACCAACAGCCTGAGAGGCAGAAGCAACTCGAGTGGCCGTGGCTGGATGAATGGTCGAATACCTGGTGTATGCATGGAAGGGAACCATGACCCAGCCTAAAGAGGAAGGAAATCCTGATGCACAGGACAACCCAGAGCAGCCCTGAGGACAGTACACCAGGGGACACAAGCCAGGCACCACGGGCCAGATCCTGAAGGTTCTGCTCACTTAAGAAACTTCAAATGGTCCAAACCACAGGGACAGGAAGTAGATTGTGGTTACCAGGGACTTGGGGGAGCTGATGTTTCCTGGGTGCATAGTTCTGGAGGCGGTGGTGGTGACAGTGACACAGCCATGTGAACGCACTTAGTGCCACTGAGCTGTGCACCTAAAAATGGTTAAAATGGTAAATTTTATGTTGTGCATATTTTACCACAATAAAAATAATAAAAATCAGACAACTTATGGTAACCACTGGCCAGAAATTTTAAATAATATCAGTGATAAAAAACTCCTCTCTGGGGACAGGCCACTTCCACAGAGTCCCCTGCCACCCAGCCCCTGGATATCCACCCTGGGTCCTGCCATTTCCTGTCCTCCCTTAGACGGTGAGGCTGGTGGAGGCGGGTCTTCAGGACTGAAGGCCGATTCCACAGGTACCAGGTACTAGAACCAGCGCAGGGCTCCCTGCTGAGACGGGAACGTCAAGGTCGGCATGCGTCTGTGCTCCCAGGCTTCTTTGAGGACACCTTCTGACAGCTATGGAGCCTCCACCCACTGACCCAAAATGTCACCACCATGGACCACCTGGAATTTCCACACCAGGAGTGACCCGAGCCTCAGGGTGCAGGCCAGGCCTGGCAGTCGGCCCACACAGGAGGAGTCCTGCTTCTGCCCAGATAGTCTGCTCACACGTGAGCCCCTTTAGTAGGATGGCTGGTGTCATGGCCGCCTTTCTTTTCTGATTTTTGCTGGCTCAACTGCCCTTTGGGGTGAGGGGAGAACGAGGTTGGCTTTCAGTGATCCTTCTGGTCAACAGCAGACGCTGCTGAGGGCCTGCCATGCCTCGGGCACTGGGTAGGGGCTCCCGGGGTCCTGTCAGCTCCCAGCTGGACCCAGCTCACTGCTGGGTTGCAGGGACCCACTGCAGAGGGAGAGCTGGGTGCTGCCTGCTCAGTCTGTGAAGCTCATCTGAGCCGCCTAGGGGTGGGTCGGTTATGATCCCATTTTACAGTTAAGGAAACTGAGGCACAGAGAGTCTGGGCAACCGGCTCAAGGCTGCAGGTTCAAATCCAGGCTCTGTGTTGCTAAGAGCACTCCAGGGCTCACCACGCCACACCGAGCCACACCTGTCCCCGAGGGCCACTCCTCAAACACCCTCTGGGGAGTTGGAAACCCCTAGAGGAAGGGAAGATCTTGAACCACCATGGGAAGCCCCCAAAACTCCTCAGAACGGGGTCCTGGAGTCAGACACTGCCCTGCAGAGGGACTTCAGGCCTCTTACAGATGCCTTTTAAGGAGTGCAGGGCCCATACTCTGCAGAGGGAGCAGCCTCCAAGCTCCTTGGGACAGGAGAGCAGCCACCCAGAGCCCCTCCTCCTCCACCACAGCCCTGCTGTCCTGGTGCAGACCCCTGCCCTCCCCCCACATCCCAGGAGATGGGGTATCAAGGTCAGAAACAGCATTGAGGTGAGGGTGCAGGGAGGAGGGAGGCCAAGGAGCTGGCCCTGTCCTTGACACCCCAGCTCCGCCTCCCAAGACAGGGCCCAGGCTCCCCCTGAGCACCCAGGGAGAGAGCTCTTGCACGGAAACCCTGGGATGTGTCCACATGGGCCTCATGCCCGGTGACCTTGACCACTCGCTGATCGCCGGGCATGGTTCTGAGACCTAAAGGCTGCTCCTTTACTACCTTTTATCTCTGAGTGCGATCCTTACCCCACCACGTCGCAGAGAGGGAAACTCAGGCTCAGAGAGGTTTAGTGACTTGCCTGAAATCACACAGTTAGCACTAGCAAGAGCCAGCATTCTAAAAAGCAGCGCGCTGCACCCTGCTCAGACTCTTGAAAATGCCACTCCTCTTACAGTGGCCGTTCTGAGCCAGGAGGGAAGAAAGAGACGGGGGACAGGGAGTAAAGAATGGATGGCTCTCCTTTGCTGGTGCAACCAATGAGATCATTCACAACCAACCCCTGTGAATAGCTTTCTGACAACACGGGTTTAATGGGCACTGAGAGCCTCCTGGTCCTCTAGAGGCTGCCTAGAATGCCCCCTCCAGGAAGCCACCCAGGATTGGCCTGTTGAGCCTTTAAACTTGCTGCCTTTTTCCTGAGCCCCAAGACCTCTCCTTACACCTGATTGACAGCCGCCTGCTGGACGTGGGATTTCTTACCCAATTCACCTTTATATCTCCCGCCCCATGCTGCAGGCCTCCTGCACCTGCTGATGAAGTTTCTAGAAATCAGAATGGATCTTTAAGCCTTCCTTGTATTAACCCTCCCCGAAACAACATCAGCTCTGGAATGCGCCTGAGGTTGTGCAGTGCACCCCTTGCCTCTGGTCTTGACAAACACAGTCCTGAAACTTAAAGTAAATTCTAATTACAGAAGCCAGGCCAGCAGAGACCTCGGCCTGAGAAAGCCTTTCTTATGCTGATAATTTCCAACATGACTTTACCCAGAGGCCCTGCCCGCGGGCCCTTCTGGGGACCTGCGGAGTATATTTCATGCTTCAGTTGAGGGGAAAAGAAAACACCCTGGACCAGACAGAGATATTCACAACACCCGGGCAGCAATCAAAATTCATTTGGTTCAGTGTTTACTCGGCTCCTATCTCAATTGAGTCACGCCAGAGTCATTAAACGGTTTGCTCCAGACGTATCCTGGCGTGGCTTCAGAGCTGCAAGCCGGCTCTCGGCTGCTGGGAGGGTGAGCCAGGCACGGCTCTGGGACTCGCTGACAAGTCTGGAAGCATCTGTCGCCTTCACTCATTTGTAACTGTTGGCCGTGCTGCGGGCGCCGTGCTGGGCCGAGGCAGCTACTCAGGGGCTCACGCAGTCTCCCTCGCCCTTGGCCACTTCCCAGTAGAGCAAGGAGGCCAGCTGGGGAGAGCAGGTGGCCCTGGGCTTGTGCCTGCAGCCAGTGGGTGGGGGAGGGGTTAAGTCCAGAGGCGGCAGAGAAGATGCGCTGTCCCACCTGTGCCAACAGGCGGGTTCCAGGGGAGCGGAGACGCACCCGCCTCGCGGGCCAGGCAGGCCTGCGTGCCAAGAAAGGGAGGGGAGGGCATCCGCGGCACTTGTGTGGCCGGCTCTGTCCCCAGCTGGCAGTCCCACACTGGAATCCCGGTTCTCTCCGTGCAGACAGGTGTGCAGGAAGGAGGGGACAAGCTGAGGTCCCCGGGCAGGGCGTGGGGCCAGTCACAGGGCGCCCCGGCAGCTTAGGGCCAGGCTGTGCATGAGCTCACATCCCTGCTGCTATGAGGACCCCGGGATTTTTATGGGAAAGTGACAGGGACATTTCTGCTGGTTACCAAGACAACTGTGAGGCCATCGGAAGGATGGAGACAGGCAACCAGGCAACTGCCCCCTGGTCCACACTGGCCAGTGGAGGCCAGGTCCAGAGGTGGCCAGAGGCCAAAGCTGCAGATGGCTGTCGTGGCCTCGTTGCTGGTGGGTGGAGAGACTGCCCAGGACCGGCTTCCTGACCCCAAGTGCAGCCACCTTCCTCTGCCACAGGTGCCAGGACCCAGAAGAGACGCACTTCCCGCGCCTGCCACTGGAGGGCAGAGTGCCCCAGGCAGGACCCTGGTGGAGCCCCAGGGACAGGCCTGGAAACAGAAGCTGCTCTAGGAAGGGCGTCCCCCAAACGCCTTCCACCAGATGGCATCAGTGTCCACAGGTGACCTACAGAGGAGGCAGCTTGGACCTGTGTTCCAGTCCCCACTGTGACCACAACAGCAGCCTCCCAGTGGGTTTCTGCCTCCAGGTTGCCAGGGGACACCAGGCACAGCTTCACTGTGGGGCGGGTTCTGAGCTCAGAGCTCAAGGTCGTGCAGGACAGGAGGGTCTTGGTAGGCCTGGGGACATAGCTCAGCTGGTAGAGTGCTTGCCTCGCGTGCACAGGCCCCGGGTTCAAGAGGGTCTCTGTATTATTATCCTCGTTATAGAGAGATCATTTTTTCTTATTTATGTTCCTTTTTTTTTGTAGCCAGGGTTCTGAAGCCAGAGCATGGAAAAAAGTAACTCTCTATTTAAAACTCAATAGTTCTGTTTTTATAGAAAATGCAGGTACACTATAGACAATGTTCAAAACATCAAACCAACATGAAGAAGAAAATGGAAATCACTCAGACAGGATCCTTCGACGTCCGGGCTACATCTTGATGTATTTATTAACCACATGCACTTGTCCCTTGGTGTTGGGAGGGACTGATTCCTGTACCCCACCAATGCCAAAGGCCATGATGCTCACGCCCCTTAAACAAAACAGGGTCGCATTTGCCCACAGCCTGCGTGCACTCTCCTTCAGACTTGAGAGCCTCTCCACGTGGCGGGCAATGCCTAATTCAGCGTGAAGTGTGTGCAGATGCTCGTTAGGCTGTTGTTCTGGGAAGATGGTGAGAAAAACCAGCCTCTCCACGATCAGTACAGATGCAACTTTCAAAAAATGCTCTGGGCACGCGGTCTGTTGAATCTGCAGATGGAGAGCCGTCCACTGCACAGCGAGACCGGCTCCGTGGTTCCAGACAGGAACTGTGCATTCCTATCTCATTGTCCACACCACACCCGCCCCCCGCCCCCAATAACCTGGAGCCAGAATGTTCTTTTCAGTTCAGTTGCTCAATGGTATGAAAAGCTGGTGGCATACTCATGTACCGGCACCAACTGTACTTCCACCCAGGCCAGGTCCTACAAGAGGCCACAGGGACACAGGCTGTCAGGAGGCCACAGGGACACAGGCTGTCAGGAGGCCACAGGGACACAGGCTGTCAGGAGGCCACAGACACCAAAGACACACACTCAACACTCATCCCCCTTGACGTTCAAGAAGCACCTAGTGGGCACTTCTCATGTGCCAGGCACCAGCCAGGCAAGGGAAACCCACAGTGAGCAAGACAGGCGAGGCCAGCTCTCAAGGTAATTATAGTAGTTTAGGCGACACGAAGGGCGAAGAGATTGGGCCAGACTGTGGTAGCGCCACGTGTGACAGGGAAGGCTGGGAAAGCTTTTCTGAGGAGGTGACATTTAAGCTGGGGCCTGGATGACTCAAAGAATCCACCATGTCAAGACCCAGGACAATGGTTCCAGAAAAGGAGAAGTGCAAAGGCCCTGAGGCAGAAAGGGGTTGGGGAAAAAAAACAGCGCAGATAAACAGGCAGGGGGTTGACTGATCCTCTCAAATAACAAATAAGATGGCAGGTATGAACAGCTACAATAAGTGAGGTTTCGATGCATTTTAAAATAACCTATCTTGAGTTTCCTACTGCTCTCTGGATGGGGATTAATTAACAGTGGCACGCCTGGAATCCAGCCTGAGCCCTTGACCTCTAGATGCTCTGCAGGCCCAGCTTAGCCCTGCTGCTGCACGTGGAGCCAGCCGAGGTGTGGAGCCCTGGCCTGCAGGTCCAGTGTCCTGGTGCCGGCCCAGCTGTGTTCGACCCTGGACAGGCTCCACCTTCCTGGAGCCTGGAAGTCACTCCTGCTCCCACAGCAGGAGCCCATGAAGGCTGCCATCCCTCAGCTGTCACCCTGGAGGCCCAGGGGTTGGAAAGCGGCCTCTCTCACTCAGAGCAGCCCCATTTGGTGTGGGGTGAGCCGCCAAAACCAAATCTCAGATCATCACAGATTATCTCAGTGCTGACAGCATCTGCCCAGAGGCCAGGAGCAGGAAGGGCACCGTGCCCTCCCCAGCCTGGGGCCTGGGGCCTGCGGGGCATCAAGGGCTCCCCAAAGTCCTACCTGCAGCCAGAGGAAGCCGAGCACCCGCCCCTTCCTAAGTGACCCAGGCCCAGGATCTGAGGGACCCGAGGGAGCAGCCTGTCGGCAGGGCCAGCGCCCCCTGGCGGCCTCTCTGAGCGGCAGGGTTCTGACCTTCGCCGCGTTCCGCCTTCCACCTGGAAGCGCCGCTCTGGCTTCCCGCCTCCCCAGCGGCCCGCAGGGTGGCCACGGGGCCGTGTGCCACCAGCAGCGGGCGTTCTCAAGTCCCCCTCTCCAGGGCCTCTGCAACCCAGGCCTCGAGTGGGAAGGGGGACCCCAGGGGGAGGACAGGGCAGGGAGCTTCCCGCCACACCCCCGGTGCCACTGTGCCTCAGCTCTGCCCCTTTCCCTCCTGCGCTGTCCCCACAGCTGCCCCCGGACCCCTGCAGAAAAGCCAGGAGGTGGCCCTCACCCTGCCTGTGGGTCACGGGCAGAGCCTCACTCCTGCCACTCAACTGTCCCCACCACCTGAGCGCAGGGGCCCTGAGGCTGGAGGAGCAGACGGCACCCACCCTTCACAGATGGAGAGGGGGACCTGCCCAGCAAGTGCCAGAGCCAAGATGGACATCCGCTGCCCGGCGGCCTCCTGCCTCTCCAGGCCACCCGAGGCCGAGCTTGCTCTGGGTCCAAGTCACCGTTTTGCACCTTGTTTAATAAAGCCATCTGCTTCCTTGGTGCTGTTAATATTCACTTATTAAAAAATTAAAAACATCCACTATCTGTTAGAACCCCAATGACATCTTTCAAAATGACTAGAAAATACGAGAGCCCCTACACATAAAAATGACTTAAGTTTGAGGAGCTGGAGGGGCTTTCGATCCCGATTTGATCTTTGCACTTTGCGCGTGAGCTGAGTTATGTCACTGCTCCCCACACAGACGTACAGATTTCTATGTCTCAAAAAGTTTGCTTAATTAAGTTAAATTAAAACCTCATTCAAAAGACACCACCAAGTGAAATGTGCAGGGTAAAATGCTACCGAGCAGACAGCTGGCAAAGCAGTCAGAAAACAGGATGCAATAAAAATAAATAAATAAATAAATAAATAAAATGACGACTCCAGCGCCTCAGGAGGCTGAGGCAAGAGGCTGGCAAGGGGAGGCCATCCCGGGGAACTTAGTGAGGTCTCAAAATAAAAGGTAAAAAGGGCTGGGGATGTGGCTCAGGGGTAGAGCACCCCTGGGTTCAATCCCCAGTATTAGAAAAAAAAAAAAAAAGAAACAGAAAATTGGACAGAGACTCAGACACACCACAGGTGGGAAGGGATGGGAATAGCAGTAAGTACCCAAAGGTGCTCAGAGCCTCTCTTCTTCAAGGAAATGCACATAAAAACCTCAAGAACAGAGACAGCAGTTGGGACAGGAAGCAATGGACCCTCCCGTCCATTTGGGTCTGACACAGAAGATCCACATGGCCACACCCATGAATGGGGCACAGAGAGACCCCCGCCGTGACCCAGGGGGTCTCCTCTGTGCTCAACCAAAACGATGACATGCCCCTGCCCAGGAAGGTGCAAGGCTGTCAGCCACTGCCCCGGGGACAAGCCCTGAGCTCCTTAGTGCGCCCTGGGACCTCCAGAGCCCTCTCTCTAGATCATGGTGCCTTCCAGTGAGGTGTGGACACCCGTTCCACCCAGGTGGAGACCAGCCACCCGGCCCCCTCCCCTACCACGTGGGGCAACCAGCCACCAGGTCCCTCGACAACACCCCTGCCAGGGCGGTGGCCAAGCTGCAGGCCACATCACCACTGTGGGGATGGTGGACCTAGAACGTGCCCTGCCCCAGCTGTTCCCGCAGGCCAACCCCTCCTGCCCAGCACAGGGGGCTGTGCATACAGGGCCACACTCCTGTCACTCTGCACCCCAAGACGGCAGCCGCTCCTGTCATAACCCGTCCCCTCACTGGTGCGGTTCCATTTTCTCCAAATGTCCTTGCCCTCTCCTCTGGTGCCATCTGCCTCTTCCATACCCAGCTCTGGGGTCACCTCCTCAGTCGCCCCGCCCCCCTGGGGCTCCCAGTCCTTAGTGTGGCACATTTTCTGCTCTAACGTCTGTGACCTTTGTCACATAGGCACCTGGTGAACCACACCCCACCGCTCTCAGCAGGGAGAGGAGTCAGGTAAATTCGGGTTTAACTGGACAACACGGGTCTCCCGGGTCTGCAGAGGGTCCGCTTCCCCCGTTCTGCAGAGGAGGGTCCGCTCTGCGCTGTTCGCCCACTTTACTGGTGGGAACCAGATCGGAGCCTGGATCCTGCTCGCCACACGGCAGTTGTGGGTCCTGGGACCAGTTCCTCGTGGCTGCCGGGTCTTGCCGTCCCCCTCCACGGGGCGGGAGGTGCCCATGGCTATCCGGATGACCGAGTCGGGGCACACAGCAGGGACAGGCAGGGGCCCTGCCCTTCAGGGAGCCTCCCCTGGAAACAGGCCACTAAGATGGGGTCATTCGCCCGGCACCGGCAGGCTGGGGAGATGGCCCGTCTCCTGGGCACTGAGGGAGGGTCAGAGTCTCCCTGCTCCCCATCAAGGTGTGACATCCAAAAATGTCTCCAGACACGGCCAAATGTCCCCCCGGAGGTGGGAGAGAGCCAACTGCTGATTTAGACTCTGATCCCGGGAACCTGAACTCTCCGGGCACCTGAGCTAAAGCAGCTTTAGCCGCTGCCCCCCGGTGGGGGGGGGGGTTAATCTCTGCCTGGAGAATGGCCGCCCACTGGGCACGCTGCCTCCCGCAGCCTGGGCAGGTACCGACCCGCCCGTCCTGGCAGAGGCTGGGGGCTCTGCTGGGCTCCTAGGCAGCAGCCAGGTCACATGGGAAAGAAAAGCAGCCCCCCGCCGGCAGCCTTCCTATCCACTCCCCCCCAGGCCTGAGCACACAGAGGCCAGAGGAGCCGGAGCTCCTCCCTGCCCAGGATATACCTCACCCACGTGTCAAGGTGCGCCAGGCCGGCTCCGCACTCTTACAGCAGAGGCAACGAAAGTTTGGAAAGGTGGCATGCCCCAGGCCACCCGCTTACACCCATTTGTGGCTGATCTGAAGAGCTTTGTATTAGCAACCCTGTGAGATGGGTTTTATTGGCAGCTCCATCTTACAGATGAGGAAGATGAAGCTCAGAGAGGTTAAGTAACTTATGCAAAATCACAGAACTTGGCGGAGCCCGGATTTGAACCGTGTCTGCCTCTCTCCAGAGCCCATTCTGCTATTGCACCCTACTGTGGGACAACCCACTTACAACCCCTCCCTCCCCAACTCACTTCTTGGCCTCATGGCAAATAGAACATGAGTGAGTGTTATGAGAATCCAAACTGTCTTTTTTATTCATTTACTTTTTAGTGCTGGGGATCAAATCCAGGAACTCGTGCATGCTAATCGTGAACTCTACTGCTAAGCCACACCCCAAAAGCCTTTTTTCTAATTGAGGTGAAATTCACAAACATGAAATGAAACCATTTTCAAGTGCACAATTCAGTGACATTTGGTATTCAAAATGTTGTGCAACCACTCTGTACCCACCAACCAGCTACTCCCCACTATCCCACCACAGCCCTCAATGACCACCAATCTTTCAGTCTCTGGATTTGAGTGTCCAGGACATTGTGGCCTTTTGCATCTGGCTTCTGTCACTCAGCATAATGTTTTCCAGATCCATCTATGTGGTTTCAGATATCAGGCCTTCAACCCTTTTTATGGCTGTGTAATAGTCCATTGTATGGACTATTTTATTCACTCGCTCATTTGTTGATCAACATTTGAGGTGTTTCTACCTTTCAGCCATTATGAATAATACTGCTATGAATATTTGTGTCCAAGTTTTTGTTTGAGCACCTATTTTCTGTGATTTCAGGCACATATCTG
Organism: Ictidomys tridecemlineatus; assembly: GCF_052094955.1. NCBI lineage: Eukaryota > Metazoa > Chordata > Mammalia > Rodentia > Sciuridae > Ictidomys > Ictidomys tridecemlineatus. The sequence continues at coordinate 112,564,416 of NC_135481.1, read as the reverse complement.
GGAGTGGAATTTTGCAGGATCATATGGTGATTCCATATTTAATTTATTTAGGAACATTCAATCTGTTCTCTGTCCTGGGGGCACCATTTTATATCACCACCTGCCATGTATGGAAGTTATAGTTTTTCCATGTCCTTCCCAACACTTAAAAATCACAAATACTTTACTGGGTATAAATTGTTATCACCAGACTTGTCACTCAATGAGCTTCATGCTAGAGGTCCTCAAGTCACTTAGGGGAGAAGAGGGTTAAACTGTGCTTTATCCTCCCAAGGTAAGTCCCCGGGGAGGAATCTGGTGGCATGGGAACCGCTGGAGGCAGGCCTGATCACCGGTTTCATTTCTCACGTCTCCCTGGTCTTCCGATGGGGAAGTTCTGGGGTGAGGATCGGGAGGGGGACAAACCGCATTTCTAATCAGATTTAGGTTAGTGTCGTGTGACATGCAGGTCACGGGCAATGAAAAAACGTGCTCCCTAATCTGTTGACATTTTGTTGCCCAGAGGACTCAAACTACATGTGGCTTTTGAAATTTAATAAAACCAACCGATAGGAGCCAATGTTTAAAGAGAATTAAAGATCTATTAACAAAAGTAGGTCAAGCGAGCAAATTGCAAAACATTCCACCCGATGTTTAAAGGTCCCCTAACTTCTTCCGTGTAGTAGGATGCAGAAATCCTCTTTTTTCAGGCTCAATATACCCTGAGCACGAATTTAAAATGCAGACTCAGGTCTCAAATGCTGAAGGTGAGGGGAAATGCGGCAAGACCTGCTGGTGCAGAGGAGGGGAAGGTGTGGCCGGGGAGTCCCTGAGCCCCCTGCAAACTGTGGGGCACCTGCTTGGGGGGCGCACCCTGGCCACCGCCGTGTGGAGAAACTTCTGTTTTCTCTCTTTATTCCCGCCAACTGCTCAAGTATCCTTGGCCGGCCAGGTGGGTTCTTCCAGATGACCTTGAGTTTGATCTTGACCTTGTCCCTCGCTGCCTGAGGACCTTGGCACAAGCTGCTTCCCCTCTCTGAGGCCCTGTCGTCTCCGTTAAGTGGGAGGCAGGTCCCTGGGGGCAGCTTGCAGGTGCAGCCCAGCCAACACCAGGGCTTCAGGCTGATAAAGGCACAGGGGGCCCTGCCCGGCTCAGGAAGGGGGAGGTTAAAAAATAAATCACACAAGGACCAAACCACTGCCCAAGCCAGGGACCTCCAGAGACCTGCCATCTCCAGGTCGTGGGCACAGAGGAGAACGAGCAAGGAGCCTGCAGGGGTTTCTCTGCATGGTGGCAGGAGACGCCCTTTCCAAGGAGGCAGTCGAGCCCCAGGTCTAGACGGATGAATGTGAATCCCAGCCCCTCCGTCCGTCACCCCTGGGCTTTCTAAATGTCCCGTGGTTCCGCGTCACCGCGCCTGTCGTGAAGATTCACATGCTCAGAGACGACAGCAGAGGCTTGAGGAGTACTTGGTGTATAAGCCCGGATCTCTGCTCTGCTCTGCTCGGAGCTGGACCACGGTGCTGGGCACACCTGGGCACACCCTGCGTTCTAGCGATCCGTGTTCCAGGGCAGACCTGCCGGCCTCAGGCCGAGCACATTGTCCCTTTCTTTATGCCACACTAGAAGACTCCTGAGGGACCAATGTGGACTTGGGGGTATTTCCTGGATGGTACCAAGGCATGTTCTCATTTCCTTGCTCCACTTCTGGGAACAGTTCACCCCAAAGCTGTGCAGAAAGCTCCTGGTCAAACCCAGGAGTCTGGGGAGAAACTGACCTCAGAAGGAGGCTCAGCTCTAGTATTGGCCTGCTGCCTACCTGCTGGTGACCCTGGGCGAGTTACTTGGACTCTCTGTGCATTGGATTGAAAAAGAAACCGGAGCAAACCCCTTTCCCTGCCTACGCCTGGATTGTTTTAAACATCTAAAAAGACAAGGTTTGTGAAAACCCACAGAAAAGCGCCAAGTGAGAATTATCACCATCGTCCTCATTATCCAGCTGACAGAGGAATCAAGCCATGTTGGTGTGGATTCTGTCATCCAAGCTGTGCCTGAAGACACTCCCGGGTTGTGCTGGCCCCAGGGGTTTATTTCAAGGCAGAGGGTATTATTTCAGGGAGATTCCGCCCTCAGTGCTAAACTCACAGGGAAGCCCTCTGTGGACTCCAGGCAAACACTCATCAATATGCTCCCCACTGCCGGAGGACACAAGGTCATTCTCTCCAACAACCGTCCCTGCTCAACAAGGCTGCCCTGACCTTGTCCCGGTGACCTGGGCTGGGTTTATCCTGAGCCTGTGGGTAGCAAACTCCTGTGCTTCCAATTGCATCATCCCAAGACCATCTGCCCTCCAGAGGGGTCTCAGGGCACGGGCAGCTCTGTGGCCCCTGTATGTGCCACATCCTCTCTTTCTCGGAGGCGTGGCCCTGGGATCAGGGGCTCCCAGGGCAAGACCGAGGTGGCCAGCACCAACAGCAGGCCTTCCTCCAACCCTGGCCAGCCATAGCTCTGGTGTCTTAACTTCTCAGAGCCCCACCTGTAAAATGGGCAGACGCCTGTCCCACAAAAGCCTCGGAGCTGAGACGGGCTGACCTGCCTGACGGGTTGGCAGCTGTGCCTCCCACGTGGCGGGCTGCCGTCTAACTGCTACTACTGGTGCCTGGAACATGGCAGAAGCCTGTAAGCAGCCTGTGGCGGGATCTGAACCTGGAGCTGCCTGGCTCCATCCTGCCTCTGCGGCTGACACCGCACGACCTTGAGCCAGGGCGTCACTCTGCCTGCCTCGGCGTCCTCGAGACTTGTGAGAATTAACCACTGTATCCTGAAATCCCCAGAACAGTGCCCCTCCATGCTAAGTCATCAGCCAACAGGAGCTGCCCTTCTGAGTCACCTTCCACCTGCCTGGGGACCTTGGTGTCACAGCACATGCCTCCCAGGTGGTTTTAAGATGCTGGGAAGGGAGGCTGATTGGCATCACCAACATGTCACTAGGTAAGACAGGCCACCAGGGGTCCAAGCTCGGGGGCAGGTCTAGGAGGGAGAGAGACATACCAGCACCCAGAGGCCCGCCCTTGTGCTCAGAGAGCTCGAGAAACGCCCGGTGCCCTGGGTAGACCCAGCAGACATGAAGGCCTTGACTGCAAGGTAAGGGCCCGCCCAGAAGGTTCCACTCCAGAAAGGGGGTCACCAGGCCACAGCAGGCCTGGATTGCTGGAGTTCTCCTGGAGCCCCGAGCCCAGACCCACCTCACCAGCATCCGGTGGCCCGTGCAGGAATTTCAGTTTAATTCAAACTTCTCACCCCAGCACCCACCCGACCATGTACAAATGACCAGCAAGTGACCCTCTCCCTCAGGTGGAAGGACATGGAGGATATCCACGCCAAGTGGCCTGGCTGTGCCCAGGGAGGGCCTGGGCAGGGCATCCAGGAGGGCCTCGAGGGGAGGCGCCAGAGAAGCTGAGCCGGGGAGGGTGGAGGCAGGCAGAGGGAAGGGCAGGCAGGGCCAGGAGAAAAGGGGTGCATTGGGGAACACGCAGGGTGCGGGGCAGAGGGAGGAGGCCTGGAGATGAACTCCATTCACTGAACGCTCACTGCACAGAGCCAGGCCAGATGCCCCCTGAGATTCAGTCCCACACACTCACACAGGAGCCACCTGCCCCGGTCACTGATGGAGCTTGTCATGGGGTGGGAGGTGATGGAGTGGCCCCAGGCTCTTGTGGAGATCACGAGGGGAGGAGGGGAGGAAGGGGATGGAGGGGAAGGGGGAGAAGAGGGGCAGGGGAGGGGGAGGGGTTGAGGGAGGGACAGGGACCAGCTGTGCAGAGACAGGGAGAGCTTCCAGGTCTAGGAAACCAACTGCCTTCCATCTTCCTCTGTTTCCACATCTCCTGAGACTCTGGCAAAGACCTGGGTGGGAAAGGCTGTCTTCTGCGGGACTGTGTGTTCCAAAGTCACTGCTGGTGCCCAGGGCCGTCCCTGTCCCTCCCTCTGGCGCACAGCTGCTGCTGTGTGTACACCTGTTTCCATCCCGCATGTTTATAGATAACTCTGCGCTTTCTCTGCCTCTTCCTTGCTATTGTCCCCAAGGGCGGTCACCCACCCCCTGCCCCACTTCCCCCAGGAGCCTAGCAGAGAGTCCACCCAGAGAGGTTGACACAGGCCAGATTCAGGCCATCCCACGGAGGCCTGGGACCACGCCTCCAACCACGGCTGGTAGGGAGCCGAGGCACCTGCAGCCTGTGTGGACACCGCTAATGGTGATAAGATAATTACGCGGCACGCTAATAACGATAATCTAATCATGTCGCCAATGCAGTGTGGTAAACAGAATAACTGGCTGAGCGAGTGGGGGACGTTTCAGGGGTGATGCCGAATCTGGAGGGAAAGTGACCAGCAGAGGGGCTGTCCTGTACAGAAGCGGGATGCGCCTGTGGGCATCGTAGGACACTCGTGGGGGTCAGTGTGGAATCCGACGCAGACAGTGGCCAGGCAGCAGGCGCTCAGGGCTGCAGACTGAGAAGCTGCTTCTGCATCTCCAGGGCGAATTTTGGAGACTTTAACCAAAGGCAGAGGTGGGCAGGCAGGGCTCTCAGAGCCAGTGTGCCGGCCACATGCAGCGTTTGGCCGACCCCAGGCTCTGTCATCTGTTCCATCAGCACCGTGTAAACTCACGTTCAAAGGTGCAATGGGCACAGCAGCCACCAGCTGCACTGGAGGCCACAGAGCAGGACACACAGGCTGCGCAGGCCTTGGACAGCCCTGGGAGCGGGTCCACTGTGGCTGCAGATGTGCGCACACCCTGTGCAGATGGGCTCCCTGACTCCATGCTCGGCCCCACAGGGATTGTCCTGTCACTCTGGTGGCAAAGGCTGGTCCTGCAGGTACAGACCGGAGCCACACAGGCCCTTGACTCCTGGACCTCATATCACAGAGCAGCACCTGCTCAGGGGGAAGCAGCCAAATGGAAAGAGTCCCCCCTGCTTCAATTTTGCTTCTCTCTTCTTCATTGTCATTTTCTGAAGCCCAGGGCCACCCTCCATGAGGGCTTGGCAGAGGCAGGGGACACCAGTGACAGAGTCCAGCCAGGCCAAGCCCTCTTCTGATGCTCTTCACAGTATGCTGCCTCCTGGCACAGTGTCATGCACACAGCAGGTATCCACTGTTTGCTGAGTGCCTATCAAGGGCACGGTGGATTCTGCCCAGGGCAGCTCTCTGCACATTCTGCAAAAGCTTTTGACAAAAACACGTTGATCTGATTGACCTGGGGCCAGGCACCAGGAAGCTCTGCTGCCCAGCAGAGGAGGGACGCAGGCTGCCAGCACTGCCTGGGGCACTGTCACCGTCACAGGGGTTTCCCTGTGTCAACTAGCAGCCAACTCTGACATGACCCCCAATACTTCCTCTAGACAAGTCAGTCAGCACCAGGAGGACAGTTTGGTCAGTGGATGTGAATTTGCAGAGAGGTCTGGTCCAACCCCAGCTGCCCTGCTGGCTGACCTAACCTGGGGCACCTCCTCACCTGCTGCAGGGCCACAGGAGGCCACAGTGAAGAGCCGGAGCAGGGACCAGGAGGGAGGGAGAGCAAGGGTAGGAAGGGACTTTACGCAGGAGAGGGACCATCCTGGACAGAGGGGTGCTGAGGCCTCACCACTTAGGCAGATGGAGCTGAGGACTCCCCCCCAGAGATCCAGGAGGCCAGAGAGGAGAGGGCAGGCCCTGAGCAGCAGAGCCCAAGGAACAGAGAGACCTGGGGTCACAGGCCAGGGCCAGACCAGCGGGGGCTGCACAAGGAAGCCTAGGCTGGGGGTTTATTTCTGGCCCAAGCAAGGAAGGACAGCAAGTTCCACGCGTCATCCCCCAAGTACTTGGTCCGGAAATGGGGCTTGCTCTGACCCCCCATTTCCAACACCAGAGGGACACTTGGGTCCTCCTTGAAGCAGCCATGGAAACCCCGGGCCACACACTCGAGCTGCCTCATCCTCCGGCTCTACGCCAACGCCAGCTGCCCTCCCCACACCACCACAGTCACTTGTCTCCCCTCTCCGTAATGCCACCTGCTGTGTTTGTCCCCCAAACACGGTGCCCAGCACATTTGCTCACTACCTCCCTCCCCCCTGTGTACCCAAGGGCTCCTTTCTATGGCTGTCCCCGGCACCGAGCAAATCTCCCATTTGAATTTGTCACCAATGGCTGGAGCCATTCTGCCCACCTTGGAAACCTCTCTCCCTCCCTCTTTTCCTTTCCACGTTGACCTTCATGGACTTTAAAATTTTCACAAAATGACTGAGATGCATCCAGAAATGCAGGCAGCTGGTATCTTATGGTTCAGAAAAATTCGTCCAGCTGCCCTGTGCCTCTTACCTGTCGGAGCCCCCCCTCCCTGATCCTGCCTCTCTCTAGCCCACATCACATGCTCCAAGGAGGATACAGGAAGCCTAAGGCATTTTTTACAAAACTTTTTTTTTAGCTAGAGCAGAGAACATTTTTGCACTTTTGAATGCTATCTTCAGCAAAAAAACATTCCGTTACATAATCAGCCAACATCCTTTGAGCTGCAACACATGCACGGGAACGATGTCAACTGTAGGGACACCCCTGCTTCACTCACGGCCACAGGTATACTTTGGCCACCGGTGCCTGTGGCTTCGCACATCTCGAGGCTCCAGTGCTTGCTGGGATGCGGCAACACCATCTCCTTAAGATTAAAGGGTCCCCTTTCATTCCAAATGTGCATTTTAAAGGTTCGATTGCTTGGTTCGGTTTGTGTACAGAGCATCCCCTCTTCTGGAATTCATGGAGAACACTGTGCAGCCCGAGTTGGGCAATCCAGATTTTTTTTGCAGTAGGAACTCTTGAGGGCAGCCTCTGTGGTCACCTAGGTATCCCAATGCAAAGGGAGAGAGGGCCAATCACAGTGTCTGCAGCACCCCAGCTGGGTCGCTTGATTCAGGAAGCAGCTGGAGCCAGAGGACATGCAGTCTGTCGGGCGCCACAAACACCAGGACAGGACAATCTTCTTCAGAAGCCTCACATCTCCTCCGTGGGGACAGGCAGAGCAGTCGCCAGTACCAGACTGCCCAGGACAACTTTCTCACCTGTCAGATGGGGCGTGCTTTCATCTATAAGCTGACACAGGAATCTTCTTCCTGCTCATGGGGCTTCTGCGAGATCCCCTGTGGGGAGTCAAGGTGTCCAGGTGTTGGAATCCTAAGCAGCACAGACCCGAAGCTTCTGTTAAGGTCCCAGGTCGGCCTCTCTGTCTTCTCCACCAACCAGTGGAAAGGTTCACGTTCACCTTCATTTAATATTTTCTCCTTTAGATTTTTTTTCCTTCTGGACTTTGGAGGTTTAGATTCTTCAAGATGCTATTAAAATGCAGATGATTTGGAGAAAATTAACTTATATTTCCTGTTAGCTCAACAGTGGACAGAAGGGAAAACTGTGCCTAGGCCCGTGGAGGTTTCAGATGTGGCTGGGCTCGGCCTGGGAGGGATGCACCCCCAAAGCAGGACCCACCTCTGACGTATCCCCACTGGGAGCCGAGCCCCCAACGCCACAGCCTCCCAGTCCCTGACCAGCCTTCACTCAGTCCGTTGGACAACGTGGTGCACATGCGCCTGGACAGCCACAAATCCCCAGGCGGAAGGAGCAAAGGCACCCATTATTTGCTTTAATGAAAAGAGAAGTTATAAGATTTGAAATGAGAGAACGATTCTGATAAATAGTCCTGCTTTCACATAGAAAAGATCTATTAAATAGATCAGCATATGAAAGAATCGTGGCACAGTGAACCATTCTTTCATATGCCGATCTATTTAACGTAGTGGACTCTTAATTAAAAATGGGTCACCAAAGTGTTTAAAAATGAGTGAATGTTATGTTCCACAGGGGGCAGACTGGCATGGTGCTATTGGAAAGTGGCTTGACAGATCAAGGCCTTAAACATGGATTGTCTCAGTAACTCCATTTTCAGGAAAGAATCCTCAGGAATCATTGTAAATGTTTTAAAAAGGCTTTTCCATAGACAACCTTTATCTTAACACCATGACAGTAAAAAAAGAGAAGCCAAGAAATTTAACAGCTCAAGTAAACAGTTTAGTTTACTCCGTGGCCTAGTGGCACAGAATGCAATCAGGAAAAGAGGTCTTTACAGAGGTGATGAAATTTATTTATGCATCATATGCTATGCAGAAGGAAAATCAGGATAGAAAATGATTCAATATTACCAGCTATGCTTCAAAATGCTCAAACCCAGATCTTAATAAGCACTGATTGGGTTTGTGGGTCATTCCCCCGTGCTTTTTGAAACCACGTAACTGTTGATTGCAATAAACTTATTTCCCAAACTATGGTCCACAGAACACTGATGGATGGAATGTTACTAACTGGGGCCAAAGGTGGGATGTGTCCATGCAGAGCCAGGAGGTGTGGGCTCCACGGGAGAGCTGTCGGCACCCCTCTTTCCACCAGTGTGCGCTGCGTCTCTCCAGAGTACACAGATGTGCGTTTCCCAAGATCCTTTACCAGGAAAGGATCAACCAGCATCAGGGGTGACAAGTCCCTGGGATGCAGTAAACCCACCTGCTCACTGGGGACATGAGGCTGGAAAATCCCTCGGACATGGGTCCTCCCTCCTGCCTTTCCCAAGTCACATTCTCAGAGCTCCCGTTTCCCATGAATCCTGCCCAGACACAAACCCCAGCCCCTTCCTGTCCCGTTAGGTGTCCTTGAACATTTCATGTCTCTCTCATCATTTTCTTCATCTACTCCAAATGTTTGTTTTCTTAAGAATTAAAGAATTTCATATTTGTTAAAAATATTTTTTAGCTGTAGATGGACATAGAAATAAAGTCAATGCCAAGCCACCTGGGATTAAAGGGGAATAGCGGCATGACATGATTTGCATTTTTAACAGGTCAGCCTCCCTTACTGGGACAATTGGTTTGGTCCACCAGAAAAAGTGACGTTCACAGAAATCAACACCAGGTGACCTGCAGACAGTTGTAACATGAAAAACCACAGAATTTTTGGAAGATAAGAGTAGGCGAATACCTTCAAGGTCAATAAGGAATCAATCATTAACAAAGCACAAGAAATTTTAGGTATTAGGAAGGACGGATGCATCAGACTATATCAAACCCTTCTCCTCATCAAAAGACATACTGTTAAGAGCAAAAAGGCCAGTCATGAACTGGGAGATACTTATAGCAAAAATCAAAGCATTTGTATTGAAAACATAAAGACTTCTGTGGATCAATAGGAAAAAACACCAGAAAAAAAAAAAGTGAAAGATAAAGAGGCACTTGGCTTAAGAGCCCAACCAACTGCTGCGTTGGGGAAACGGCGCCGGATCTTCTGAGACTACAGGGGAGAGATGATCACCGTGTGAGCGAGTGCGAAGGCCCGTGACACTGACGTGAGCCTCCTACACGGCAGCACTTGCCACTGGCCGCCGGTTCCCATAAACGTGGACCAGTACTACGGATCGATTTTTTAAGTGACGTAAAGTTTAAAAACTTTTAAAGACGTCAAGGAAGGGTGACCACAATGGAACACTACTGCACACCCTGGAGAAGGGCTGTAATTTCAACAGACCACTGTTGTGGCTTCAATGTGGAATGTCCCTCAGTGCCACATGTGCTGAAGGCGTGGTCCCCAGGGCAGCGGGGTTTGGAGGTGGGACTTTGGGAAGTGACTGGATCACGAGGCTCAGGCTCAGACCCCATCAGTGATCATCTACTGAATGGCCCACGGAGCGGGGTGAAAGCCAAGGGCAGCAGGGAGTGGCCGCAGGAGGTAGCACTGGGGGGTGGGTCCTGGAAGGATCTCAGGCATCCCGCCTCCTCTCTCTGCCCCTGGCTGCCTGAGCTGAGTGGCTTTCCTCCGCCCTGCCCTTCCGCCAGGATGCCCTCCTTACCTCAGGCCCAGGGCAATGGAGCCTGCCATCCAAGCACTGAATCCTCCAAAACCATGAACCAAGATGGATCTTTCCTGCAGCAGTCTGTCTGGGCACAATTCAGGAGCTACTTGTCAAAAGAAACTAACTTTATTTTTAGAACTACAAACGCCAAACAAAACAGCTCCTCAGGAAAAAACCCTCAGAGCCCAACTGCCACCACCGGCTTCCACAAGCCTCTCACCCACACCAACCTCACCACCTCCCACAATCCTCCTGCTCTTGAGACTGATTGGCTGGGTTGCGTGGGCGGAGCCAAAGAAGTCCCCCAATGAGCAGCTCCGTGGAGGAGCCAATCAGCTAGATGTTGCTGGGGCCGCTGTGAGCCAATCATCAGCCGGCAGCTGGAAGTTTGCTGGGGCCCCTTTGGCTGTGGCTCTCAACATTTTCCTATTCTAAGTTTTTCTCAGGCCTCTGCCCCAGTAAAAGGCGACCACAGTTGCCATGGCTCATTTCTGGTGAAGTCTAGAGCTACCAGAACTCACAGATACAACTCAAGGCATTGCAAACAGGTACAAATGCTCGGGAAGCTGCTCGGCATAGGAGCCCGCAGCCCCGGTTCTACGTGTCACTCCACAGAAACATAAGCAGGTGTGCACCAGGTCCCACGGGGGAGGAGGATTACGGAGCACACAGGAAACCACCACCCACACCTAACAACGCTGGCGGGTGAACCGCACAGCTCCGTGTGTGAAAACATCAGAGTGGACCTGAACTACAGCCCCCAGGAGACCAGGAACAAAGCTAAGAACACTGAGTGAGAGAACACGATGTGTGTTGGCATTTTAGTTTAACTCCATTCACATAAAGGTTTTTAAAGGTAAAATCAAGCTAGCTTTACCCGCGTTAGGAAACAGGGGTACTGGATACTTCCAGGTGGGACAGAGGTTTCTGGGGTAGACAGGGGTCGGGGGAGCAGGACAACTGTGCAGGGCCAGGCAGACTGCTCCTCCTCAACCTGAGGGGTCACTACATGGGTGCCCACTGGCCACACGTGCGGGAGTGTTGTGTGCTTCTCTGTGTGTGTGACGTTTAATAGTTTTAGAAGGGCCTGAGAAGCCACCCTCCCTGTATTGGAGTGTGGGGGAAAGGAAAGCAGGAAGCACGTCTGGACGTCTGTGCCAGGTCAGACAAGACCACAGGGCCAACCAGAGGCTCCTGCAGGGGAGTCCCTTGGACTGGACAAGCCACCCCAGTTAGATCTGCCCCCAGACGACATGACAGAGGATGGCCCCCGGGCCTGGGCAGCTGAGAACAGCCGTGGAGGGAAGCAGACAGGCTGGGGATGTGTGGGGTGGAGGCGGATGGGGCAGACAGCCAGAGGGACAGCCGGAGATGTGCTACTTATCTGGACAGCTGGTGATGAGGCTGGGATGGCCAGGGATGGCCAGGATGGGGGAGGGTGCAGGAGATGCAAAGGGTCCCTCATGGACCATGTTAAGTTGGGGTGCTTACTGGACGCCCAAGCAGAGGCATCCAGAAGGCCAGAGGATACTCGAGTCCAGAGCTCACCACACCATGGGTAAAGGTGGTCATTGGTACCCGGGGCGGCTCCCCATCAGCTCCCTCGCCTGCACACCAGCCCCCAGCACCTGCAGAACACGGGGGGGGGGGGGGGGGCTCAGCAAGTAGCCGAGGGTTCCATGTAGCGGGATTTCAACACATGTCCTAGCACAATTGACCCAAGCATTACAGCCATCACTGCCAAGGGTCACCTTAATTAGAAATAAACCTGTTTCATAATGGGTCGCTACTCTGCTCTTTAGGTGGAGGAAAAAAAAAATCTATTCCAGGTGCAGGTGTCTAACGGCCCAAACGAACATCCCGTTTTCCTCTTCCAGTTCCCCACACAACGGTCCCACCTTCTGGCCCTCTGGGCAGGACTGGAGCCATTAGTAAGAGGAGATTTTTTTTTTTTTTAACTAGAAAAGAACCAACTATAATTCTTCTCTCCACTCCACACTTTTTGGCAAAGCATCCTCAAAGCAGGAGCCTACCTGAAGCACATCCTCAGAAAGTGACTTCAGGACAACAAATGCCCACTGGGACACATGCACGGGCTGGAAGGGGTCCTATTGGCAACACTGGCTGCCGCTTAGCTCCCTCCACCAAGGCCGCCCGAGACGCCTTGAGGCAGGCTTCCTCTGCGGGTCGCAGTTTTGAGATGCAACACATATTTTTTGTCTTTTGAAAGTTGTGGCATTAAAGTGCATTCACATGTTGTGCCACCGTCACCCCCGTCCACAGCCAGGACTCTCTCACCTTCCCATGAGAACCTCTGTACCCACCACACACACCTGTCCTCACTCCCCTGCAGCCCTCTGCAGCCTCCATTCAATTCTGTGTGAATGCACTGCTCCGGGTGCTTTACATAAGTGGAAATAAATAGTATTTCTTTTCACGAGTTGCTCATTGCACTTGGCATAACATCTGCCAGGTCCATCTGTGTCGGGACATGTGTCCGCAGGACCTTGCTACTTAGAGCTCAGTGACACTCCCATGTTGTCCACTCCACACTTGTTTATCCACCTCAGGGGCTTCCACCTATTGGGGATCAAGCTGCTGTGAACATGATGTACCAAGGTCTCAGGTCTCGAAACACAGTTAACTTTTCAGAGTTAAGTTTCCCAAGTGACATTTAATTAAGCTGTAGGATTTCCGTTCTCAAAAAAAAAAAAAGAAAAAAAAGGGTTACCTGTTTTCTGTTTCTTTCTTGCAACCCACCTTCCTGGGCAGCTATTTATGGACTTTCTAGATTGTTCTCCCTAGACCTTAGCTATGACAGCCTCACCACAGAGGCCTGTAATGTCACTGCTCCAAGGAAATAGTCTTCACTGAGAAATAAATGGCTCACGTCTCAAATAACTGGGAAATGTTGTTAATACCAAAGGAGAGTGTCACTACCTAACTAACGCTCCTGAGGTAGAAATACAATTAAAACAGAGTAAGGAGCTCCATCCAGTCCAGTACAAGCAAACACTCCATCTGCAATTACCCTGGAAACCTGAAACGCTCCACGGAGCATCTGTGAGATCCATGCAGCCCTTAAAGTGGCTCCCGGGACTGAGCCAAAGGTGAGGTTTTAGTTAGTGTTAGATCCTCAAGGATGTGTAGTAGCCACACGGAATGTGTGAGGGAGACCAACGCACCTGGGTCATCCGGCAGTGAGGGGCCTGGGGAGGAGGGCAGGGAGCAGACCCCAGGGAGAAATGGACCCTCCACTGCATCCTGAACCTCATCCTCTAACCCGGGACCCACTGAAGCTTTGTCAAAGAGACAGATGTGGTCCATGTCGCTACAATTTACTGAGCAGGTACAGAGCGCCAGGCACCGGGAGTGTGATTTCTGGGGACCAATTCCTCACGTCAATTCAGCTTGGAAATTCCACCCGTCTTTTACCCTCTCCCCCCACCCAGTGGGCTTGGAGTATTTGAGCATCACTAACCCCCCAAACCCAAAATGCTCCAAACACCTAAAACCTTTCCACAGCATGCTGCCACAAGTGGAAAAGTCCACACCTGGCCTCGCGGGACGTCAAAATCAAAATGCAGATGCACCAAAAATATTATGGAATACTGCCTTCGGGCCATGTGTAGAAGATACGTAGGAGAGACCAACAACCAATCTCACGTTTAGACCTGGGTCCCATCCCCAAGAGAGTAGGTATATGCAAATATTTCAAACTGGACAAAAGCTAGACTACTTCTGGTCCCAAGCGATTCTGATAAGGGATACTCAGCCTGTGTTTCAAAATAACAGGTCAATGTCTGCATGAACGGAAAAGCTCCTCCACCCTACACCTTCAAGCACAAAACCCAAGGTCGAGGGCCTGGGCTGCAGGGCCAGCTTTGAGCCTCTGAGCAGGTGGCCTAAGCTCTTCAGCCCTGGCTTTGACATGAGAACGAGACCACACTGGGGTGTCATCAGTGCACACAAGGAGGGCCCACTGGTGTTACCATGACCTGTACGACCCAGTGCCACATCTGCCCGCTTCCTCAGCTCTATGCCTTACCTCCAAGTGTTCCCCACCCTGCTCTAGCCACCTCTCCTCGCTCGTCCCCCAACCAACCAGGCCTTACCTGCCACTTAAGGCCCCAGAGTGGACTGTCCCCTAGGTCTTCCAGCCTACCTCCTCTTTTCCCCACCTCCTTGGCCACATGCCACTGTCTCGGTGAGGCCTTTGCTCAGAAGCCCAGGTGATACTCTAAAGACCCAGACCACAGCACTGGGGGTCCCTCACCTGCACCTTCCAGGGCCTTGCTGCCCACAGCAGTGAATCTCCACCCAGAAGCTCATCAGAAGCCCAGAATCTAGAACCTCCCCAAGATGCTCAGAATAAAATTTGCATCCTCCAAGTTTCCCAGGTGATCTGTGCACACTGACCCTTCGCTATCAGAGATGTGGATGCTGAACTAGGAATTCTGTTCCAGCCCTTTGTGTACTTTGCCCACAGGTTGTGTCTGTTTCCTCCCCACCAGACAGTGAGCTCTGTGAGGGCAGCATTTGAAAGTATCTGCTCCACTGTGTGCTTCTGCACAACAACAAACCAATGAACCAAAGGGGTCAGGTCAGTAACTCGGAGTCGGATCCCTTGCAGGGCTGGACAAGGCGTTGGGCATCCCTATGTCTGAGCCCACTAGAAGGGAGGGGAAAACCAGGAAATTCTCTTAGCCACTGATGGCAGATGGCTCTGGCACTGGGCCAGCACACCAGCGTCTCTGTGCTCTCTGGGCAGCATACGAGAAGCTTGCTCAAGGGCTGTGGCAGGTGTAGGCAGGACAGGTGGATCTGAGTTCTGAGCTGTGGCAAGGTCACAGCTGCTTAAAGGATCCTGAACCACCCAGGCCCCTCCCTGGCTGAACTAGACTTACCTTTGGGGAACTTGACCACGGAATTCCCTTTCTGACAACATCAGAAGCCCAAAGAGGGGGGCACCTGGTTAAATATTTGCAGAGAAAAAGCTCACAATCAGTAGCCACCTGAGAGGGACCACAGATGATTCAAGCAGGATAAACGCTCAACCCTGCTGGTTGAGATGCACCATCCACCCTCCAGCCTGCACAGGAACCAAGTGTGATACGGTCACGGGGGCGGGGCCCTGTTCCACTCACCTAGGGCTGGCGGGTCGGAGGTACAAACTTGACGGAAGAACCATTTAGCACCATCCGTGGAAGTGACAAATTCGCACCCTCTGATGGAGCAATTCCATTTCTAAGCCGTCCACTGCAACATTGTTTCCTATCCTCTATGATCTAGGTCCCTGAGGAAGCAGTTAAAAGATACAGCCCTTCCTACAACATGATACTATGTAGCAGATTAGAGGAGGGAGGCACTTTTTACCCCTGATCTGGGCCTTCAGCAGCCAGGAAAGAGGTCCAGAAAAACATGTAGGCCACGCCCCTAATGGTAGCATGAAATCCAAGTCATCACGTGACCCATGTTCTGTGGATGCCTGGTCCAGCAACGCTTATCCAAAGTGTTCAAGACCAGAAGAGATTCATATTTCAGAGCTGATTTTGGAATATCTGCATAGACTTCACCATTTGAGCATCCCTAACCAAGAGTCCGAGATCCAAAATGTTCCAAAATTCAAAACTTTTTAAGTTTCATCTCAATACTTAAAAATTTTCTGATTTCAGAGCATTTTGGATGTCAGATTTCTATGTTAGGGTTACCAACCCGTATGTGCAAACACTGGTAAAGGGCTTCCTTTGAGGAAGGGGCTGGAGTGGCTGTGGGACACTGGTAGGAGGGGGAATTATTATTATATCAGCTTTAAAAATTTTTTGAATCATATAAATATATCAGCTATTCAAGAACTTTTGAGCTTTTGTTTTTTTTCTAAGCACCTGATCCTCTCTAGGGTCATCTTAAAAGCACCACCAGGAAATCAAATCAGAACATGGGGGTCCCAACCAGAATCATAGCATCAGGCCCCTGGACTTACTCTGCAGATGCTGGTGACATTTCTAGAGGAGGACTTCACCCTGAACTCAGCAGTCCTTCCTTAGGTGCTTTTCAGGGGGCGCCACGTAAGTCCTTCTAACTCTAACCTGCTCTGATGTAAGCTGGAAGGGACTTCAAATGTCATCTGTCACCTCCTCTTCGGCAGATAAAGAACAGGTCAGCAAGCAAATGAGTCTTGGGACCACCTCTGGGATCCAACCTACCTGGACCCTGACTCCTCATTCACAGAATGAAGATGGTACCACACGTCTGACAGCCAGAGTCTGAAAGCAGAATCTATTCTCATGGCATGCAGAAACCAAGGAGGTCAGTCAATTCTGTCCCCTGGGCTGTAAGGGCCTGTTCCAGTCCCTGCAACCTCGTGGCCTCACCTGCCATCACCTCCCCTCATCGCTCTAGTCCAAACACTGCCAACTCACCTGTGTTGCGGTGACATACCACAATCTCTTCTACCCCAGGACCTTTGTATCTGCCTCTTCCTTTCCCCTCCACCTAGTAACTCCTTGTCTTTGTCCCTGCTCTGGGTAGCTTTCCTGCACCAGGTCACCCCCATTGTACACTCTAATTGCTCCTTCACTTAGACACAGTGCTTCTCAATGTCAGCTCTTTGCTCAAGGTCCCTATCTCCTGGCAGACCTGTACTCTCCCCTGGGGGTAAGGACTCAAGTTCTTTGCTAACCACAATCAGGCTGATCAGACAGCAGGGTCTCAACGGTGAGTTCCCTGCCTTCCCCTGTCCACTCCCAACACCTGCCATGCGAACTGCCGTCTCCCTAAGGAAAACTAAGCCTGGGCCCTTCCAGCCAGAGAAGGAACCCTTCAGGATGGCCACCAACGGAGGCAGAGAAAGCTGAGCAGCTGGGCGCAGTAGCAGCCGCCTGGAAGCCCAGCTGCTCGGGAGGCTGAGGCAGGAGGATCACAGGTTCAAGGCCAGCCTGGGCAACTTAGTGACACCCCATCTCAAAATGATTTTTTTTTTTTTAATAAAAGGACTATGGAAGTAGCTCAAGTGGTAGATGCTTACCCAGTGTGAGGCCTGTGTTCACCCTCCAGGCATGAGGGGGGGGGGGAGTTGGGTGGCATTTTTTTTAAACTTAAGGACAGCGGAGGCTGACTTCTGTCACAACCCCTGGGGTGGGCCTTATCACCTCCATTTCACAGGTGGTGACACAGAGCTCCCAAAAAGCCATCCCAGGGCCTGCAGTTCCCAGGCCTCAGGGCCAGCACTGGGAGGCCCTGCTGTCCTGCCAACCACTGGTATGTTGGCTGCCAGGCATGCTGCTTCTCCTCCCAGACAAGTGATGAAGGGGTCTGTGTGGTTTGGGCAAAGCCCCAGGGACGGGTCGGTTCACTGCCCTGACCAGGAATTGGCCCACCAGGGGGCGCATCTTAATTTGGATTGAGATGACGAAGGGCCACAGACTGGGTGGCTTGTAAATGACAGAAGTACCTATCTTCTGGTTCTGGAGGGTTCCTCATGGCTGGGTTCTGGGGAGGCCCCTTCCGGGTGCAGACTGCTCACCTCTGTATCCTCACCTGTTAAAAGCAGCCCCCAGCCTCTCGTCACAGGGCACTAACCCATCTGCCAGGGCCCCACCACATGACCTAATTACATCCAAATGCCATGGCACTGGGGATTAGGGTTTCAACACAATGGATCTGTTGAGGCGGGGGACTAACTCTCAGTCCTCTGTAGGTAGGAAGTTCGCATAAGGATTGGCCAAGCTCCAAACTCTGGTTTCCCAGCAACCCCAGGTACTCTGCCAATGTGCATCCTCATTCAGGTTTGCTGATAACTCAGTGGCTTGGTAATTAGCATACTGCATGTCCCAAATGCCATCAACACAATGTCATTTGAGATATGAGGACAGGCTGAGATATATGAACAGTCGTCCCCACCTTGGGTGACTGGGGAGAGAATTCTGTGTCCTCTGTCCTCAGGGATGGGGCTGGGGGCCCAGCCACAAATGGTCCTGGTTTGGAGGCTCCAGGTGTCTGATTCTGACAGAGGCCCACGGAGCCCTGACATGTGGCATGATTGGTTCTCTCTTGAGTCAACCCTTCCTGTGAGTTGTGCTGGGACACCTGAAAGGTCGGAGGAGGGGGTTTCTTTGTCCTTCTCAAGGTCATACATTGGTGTGAGGCACTGTCTGACTGACCCCTTGCTTTCCACAGCACCCGACAGCCGAGTTGCTGGGGGCAGTCCCCACCCTGACCTGCCACTCCTAGCAGCTGCCCAGATAACGCACCTGCACATGACCCACAGATGGCCGCTGGTTAGCCACAGCCATCATTCACCGTCGTCTAGTGATAGGGACCTGAGTCGCTGGAACACGTTCACAGTCCTGCAGCCGTGCACACAGGGCCTTCTGCTGACTCCTGCCGATGCACCCTGGAATCCACGGATCCACGGGAGGAAGATCTCTGTGCTCAGCCCCAAGGGATCCGTGAGGTGAAGTGGCCAGTGGAACCCGTGAGTTGCTCATCCTCAAACCCACCAGAAGGGCCACTTAGGAGGACAATGAATGACAAATCTCTCTGAGCCACAGTCGAAAGTGGAGGCGTTTTGTTGTTGGAAACAAGACTTTGAGCCCCAGGCAGCATCTGAGCTACTGCGATGGCTGAGCCGCTGTCTGGTGGGCCGCCTGCCGTACTCCCCCCAGAGTTGACATTTCCAACCACCAGTAGTGACACGAGGGGGGGTTGTGGAGGTGACGGAAGTGTTCTGAACCTGACAGTAAACAGGTGGCTGTGGTGGTACACCACAGTGTCTCAAGACATCGCCATTGGGGAGAGCAAGGTCAAGGAATCTCTGTATTGATCCTTACAACCAAGTATGAATCTATAATTATCTCAAAATACAAAGTTTAATCTGAAAAAATACTTTAAACCCAAACGCTCTATATCCCCCAAGAAATACCAAAAACCTGGGCAGGGTGGGGAAATGTGGGAAGGGGCGGGAAGAGCAGGCCCCCATCAGCCTTCCGACCTGGACGAACAGGGCGGCCTTCATCTTTCCCTTTTGTCTTGGGATGGTTTATTTTATGAGATTTCTGGACCCTGCAGCATGATTCGGTGCCTCCCTGAGAGCAAGCAGCTCCCCGGTCAGACGCTGCAGTCAGCAGAAAAGCCTTAGGCAAAACCCCGTCTCCATCCCAAGTTTCAGTTTTCATCCTTGGTAACCAATATCCCAACCTTGACAAGATCCGGGCTCCACCCCTGGGCTCCAAAATGCCTTCACCCAAGGGGGCTTGAGAACACTTGGCTTCAAACGGATTCTCTCCATGCACATCAGAAGATCAGGCTCAGGGAAAATACGTGGGCGTGCTGATTCTGCTTCCGATTTCTCACCATGAAACCTTGGCCTGGTGCGGATCTTGGGAAAAAATAACCCAGAAAACGAATAGAAGGACGACAGAAAAGTAATTACTGAGCAATCTCAATTTCTGGGGGTGTGCAATGTGGGCCCAAAGGAAGCGCCCAGGGACTGGGAATTGAGAAACTGCCAACCAGCTTTGTGACCTGGAACGGGGTGGGCCAACCAAAACCCGGTGCTAATCAAGCTTGATGGAAACACTTTCACGTACAGATTCCTTCTAGTAGCAGTTGCCACAGAGACTCCGTGGCCCACAGAGCCCGACATATTTACTATCTCTATGAAAGGAGTCTGTTGACCCCTGATGTGGAGCGACACTCATTATAAAAATACTATTATGTCACTGTTCACTAAGCTCCAGGCACTGGGCCAAGAGCCTCACACGCCTTAGCTCATCCAATCTGCACAATTAGTCTGCAAAGCTGGGATTGTCTCCATCCCGTTAACCAGGAAACTGAGGCTCAAGGAGGTTCAAACCCGCCAAGTCCACATCCTCGGTAAATAGAGCACCCGGCTCCCTCCACCCCGTGGTCTCACCTCCTGAGCGAGGATTGCTTGGCTCACAACGGCACCCTCACCCAGGGATGTCAGGATGAGAAAAGACGCTTCAACACCTCTCCTGTTATGTGAATAACAACTCTTTTTCAATCAGATATTTAGGCACAAGGCATGATTATTTTCTTTAAAAGTATTTTATAACTCATTTAGTTCCAAAAAGGTTTGAAATCAGAGTAAAAGGTCAAAGGTTGAGTAACAGTTTGGAGAAGTAATGGTGGGGGTAGGAATAAATAATTATCTATTTTTTAAAAACTTCGAAGAAAGTCCAGCATTGAACACCTTTAAGCTTCCTGGCAGCCAAAGCGACAGGGGAAATGATATGAACGACAAGAATCTTGCTGCCTAGTAAGAAGCATTGTGCCTTCCTGCCTGCTGTTTAGCCTTGAAACTCCAGTGTTCCTGACTCTGCCTTTGCCATTAGTGATATTTTATGCCAGGAATTGACACACTAGTCCTCTGGTACCTTTGGCTCCGAAAAGTTCAGCACATACAAAATATATCAAGAATGCATTGCACTGATTTCCTTTAACATGTCAGCTAAAGGTCATCGGTAACTCCTCAGGAAAAAGAAACCAGAGGCTGATATCAGAACCCACAGAAAAGCCTGTTTTTACTTTTCTTTCGTAGAACAGAGGCCACTTGTAAAGCACTCTCATTTTTATGACACTTTTTTAGGAGGTTAAAAATAATGTCACGTCCTACTGCATACGTGAGCCGTGCGAGAAACGAGGTACAAAGGAGGCAGCTCAGTGGATCCTGGGATCCACTCTCAGGATGGAGTGATCCCTATCTCAGAGGCGTCGATCCTACAACACCCGACTGTTCCAGGGAAGGAAGGCCACGCCCCACCCAAACACACACACCGCAGCCTGGGTCCACGCCCAGGATCACGGTGGGTCTGGGGGATGGCCTGGGCATCAGCATGTTCAGAAGCTCCCCAGGGGGCTCCAAGGAGCAGCCAACGTTGCAAACCGCAACCCGGGTTCAAAATGCCCACCCTCGCAGCTGTCCTGACCCCTTCCCCCTCCCCCAGGGAAACTGCAGGGCAAGCAGCCACTCCCCTAACACAGTCACAGCCCAGTCACGGCCTCCTCACCTGTCTACGTGACTCCCTGTGACCTCGGAGTTCACCCGTGTGCTGTCTGGGAGACACCCTCCCCCCCCCCACCTCCGATCACCCTCCCCCAAGGCTCCCAGGGGCTGTGGTCTGCTTTCTCCTCCAGATAGCTTCACATCCACATCCAGGTCATTATCTCCTTACCCCAAGACATCATTCCTCACAGCATGTATCACCTGGTTAAATACGTGGCTACGTATTTACATGTTTATTTTCTTCTCTCCTCTCCACTAGAACACCAACTCCCAAGGGAAGGGATGTTTAGTCCACTGCGGCCTAGAATAATTCCTGGTCGACAGGGGTGCTCCATAAGTAGCCCCCTCCCATGACACCAGCCCTAAGAGAACCACTTTAGGACAGTCACCATCCCCTCCAATGGGGAAACTGAGGCATGGGAAGGTTTACACATAACTCACCCGAGGTCACTGCCGGGAAGTGGCAGGGTGGAAGCTCAGGCCCAGGCCCCGCACCCCCCAAGGTCTCTCCTAACTACACTGTGGAATGAATGACTGGTGACAGGTTGGTGCTACTGAGTGACGGAAGGTAAGGCCAGAGCCAGCCCTGGCCCTGAGTTTTGCTCCTGGCTGAAGGCACCTCTGACCCAGCGTCCCATCTGTCCCTCAGACAGGCCTGTTGCACCGTTACCTTCCAACGATTCACACAGCAGCAGAACTTCAGAAGGCTTCAAGACATGGGAAGAACCCACGTCCACCCTGCACCTGGCCTGCCTCCCCAGACAAGCACACGGCCATCTTTTCCAACAGGCAGTGCTGGGACACTCGGCCACCCAGATGGAGCATCTTGGGCCAGCCCTGCTCCCCTGCTGGTGGGGGTCCAGTGAGACTGAGCTCCCTCCCTGGAAGGGAACTGGTCTCTCTGCCCCTCAGTCCCAGGAATCACAAGTCTCCATCAGTCTGACCAAGACCAGTCCTGCCCTCCTGTCCTCCTGCCTGGACTTCCAAAACAGCCTCCAACACCTCAACAGAACCAGTTCCACCCTCTGCCCTGAGCTGGGGGTCGCTGTCCCAAAACATATCCTTCATCCTATCAATCCCTGGCCCAGAAGCCTTCACCAACTCCAACTGCCTCAATGAGAAATCCAGACCCCCTGAGCTGCATGACAGAAGCCTGTGGTCCTCTGATTCCAAGAAGACTCTCTCCCCTCAACAAGTCTCACACTGCGCATGAGCAGACCACACAAGTCCACTGCTGAGGGGCTATATCAGCCAGCTCTTGCTAGGTTATGCTGCAGTAACAAACAATTCCAAAAACCATCAAAACATATGATACACATATATTTCCCATTTGCCTCACACGTTGCCATTCAGGGATGGCGTCTCCTGTCTTCCCTTTCTAGAGCCCAGGAAGAAGGGTCAATGCTGTCTAGGATGCAGTATCCTCGTGGAAAAGGAGAAAGACCAAGAGTTGGCAGCGACACACATGGCTTCTCAAGCTTCTGCTCAGACACGGTGCAAGTCTTGTCTGCTCACATGCCACAGGCCAAAGCATATGCCAGTCCATGCCCAATGTCAACGGAGGGAACACTCTCTATCGGAGGTCATCCACACCTTCAAGACCTCCATGGAGGCCTTGAGGAAAACCCCCCTTGCTCCTCTGGACCATGACAGGCCTCACCTGTTGCTCCTGCACGTACATCTTCCCTAGAGCGTGTTTGACCGACATTTCTTAGTTCACCATCCTGGTCCGATGACACTTGGGGAGCCTTGACCATGGCACCTGGGGTACTCCACACACGGCCGGCATCGAAGCTAAGCTTCTTGGGCCGGTGAGTGAGTCCACAGAGGGAGACCTGGCTCCCACTAGCGTCAGGGGGTGGGTGTGCCTGGGCCTGGGCCCGAGTGTGACTCTGCTGGTCGTGATCCACATCTCCTGCTCCCTCTGAGCCTCGCTCTGTTCATCTACATTTGGCAAAGTGCTCCTCGCCTCACAGGCTCTTGGAGTTCTTGATAAATAAACGAATGAGTCAATAGACAAGCCAGCAGGTGCCTGAGCAGACTTCAACCGCCCGAGGCAGCAGGGGAGGTAGGAGAGGAGAAGCCCATCGCCTGGGAGGCAGGGAGAAGCAGGCCGGGAAAATCTGGCCTCCAGGATGAGCTCAACTCGAACATGACCATGACTCAATCCTACGGAGACGGACAGGGAATTTCTAATAAGTCTGCAAATGACTCCTTCTGCCAACTTCTCCTGAAAAGGAGTCTCAGAGTGCTACCGCTTGACAACAGCGTGTGTCCGGAAAGCCAGCCTTAAGATGAGACTGCAGACAGGGCGAGGGGAAGGTGAACAGACGGCAGGAACCAGCCCTCTCTGGCAAACAGTGAGGCGCGGAGGCCACCGTGTCCTTTCAAGGATCGCGGCTGCACTGACATCATCTAACATGGAAACAGGGAGGAAGACCAGAAACTGGAGTAAGGTGAGCTGGGCAGCCAACGGACAGTGGTAACAGCTCCCCAGGGCAAAGGATCAATCCTGACACTTCCAGGGCTCAGAAGTCAGAGAGCCACTCCCAGGCAGGCCCAGCCTTCATTTTACACCCAGTTCAGTGGATGCTTGTGAGAAGCCCAGCAAGCCTGATAATAAAGAGGGGGACGCCACCCGGCTCTGCACTCTGCCTACTAAGGATCGTCCATCCAAATTACTTTTGCAGTACTGGGGATGGAACTTAGGAGGATCTCATGCATGCCAGGCAAGTGCCCTACCACTGAGCTGCAGCCCCATAAAGCCACCTAAAGTCTTTGAAAGGGGAATAAGGCCAAGAATCAAACCATTACCTTTGCCATGGTTTATTCTCTCAATTTGGTACTGCAAATCTCAGCGCAGTCAACCACTCAGGGACATCTCTGCAAGTTTGCTCAAAGCATGTCCATCACGTTCTCCAAGTGGAAAGAGCAGCGGGGAGAGTCTATCACCCCATGACACTGTGGCTGCATGTACCCAACCGAATGGGGATTTGCAGGTCCCCTGGCTCTGCTGTTTGGCTGGGGACTGGTTCCTAGGTTTGAAGGGAAACGTGGGCTCTGTTGCCCCGGGTTCACCAGCTCCATTCCTGCAAACAGCCCAGATTCTCCTGGTGCATACCGTGCCCGGCCCCGAGCACTGCCTGACGGATGTGGCACACCGCCATCAGGACTGCGGAGGTGGCTGCTTAATGGCCAGTGGTTTCCTTGAAGAAGACCTCAGGATCATACACTGCAGGACAGAGAGGACCGAGTCGGAAGACTTAATTTGGAATAAAAACAGACTTTTGGCTTGGTTTCCAAGGCCCATCCTCTGCTTTAAAAATAATAATGTAAATGTCTTGAAGTCACTTCTCTGCACTATTACACATCAGACTAAAGTGAGATCAGGCCATTGAGACCACCAGACAGGGCTGGCAGACCACTAAACAGTGGCTCCCGAGGTCACACACACCAAGGAAGGTCCCTGCTACAAGGGAGAGGCACGATCACAGGCCAGGACCTGGTGGCTGGGTGTGCAAGGCAGGGGCACCTCTCCATCTCGAAGTGACAAGGAGAAGCAACAGCAATCATCCTGGATGAGAAATAGTCATACTGGGGTGTGCTTGGTGTCCCCTCCCTGCCATCAAAAACTCATCCTCAGAATAAGACTGGCTCCTGCAACTCTGAGTCAGTTCTGCACCCCACGGCAGGGCAGGCCCGATGTTTGGCACTCGATGGCATCCTGTCACCTATAGCATGTTGGTGCTTCCATGAGCAGACCTGCCTCCTGGCTGGGTTCACCCTGTGTGGGCAGGACCTTCCACAGCCTCCCTAGTAGAGGTGGACGAATGGACACTTGCCTCTAGCGGGTGGACCTACAGGAGCCGGAGGCCAAGGTTACTGCTGCTCATAGGCCGTACCCTTGCTCCATCCTAAGCCAATCTCACCTCCCTGAGTCCTGGCGGGCACCCACCACCAGGAGCTCTAGCACAGGTGGCTGATCTGGGTGAGGGTGACTCCGGGCTGCAGTGTGTGGAGTCCTGGGACTCAAGACCCCCGAGGTCTTGGCCTGGCCCTGTACTGCCACCAGAAGTGAATCCAGCAAGTCTACTGGCATCTCTCCACCCCAACTGCCCGCTAAGCTCATCTGGGAGGTTGAAAAATAATACCTCTGCCCAGGCCCCAACCTTGGGGAGCCTGATCTGACAGGTTCAGGATGGCACCTGGGCACTGCCATTTTTGTGGAGTTCCCTGGGTGATTCCAATGCACAGCCAGGGCTGAGGACCTCTGTGTTCTTCTCTGGATTGTGACCTGGAGGGCTGGCATAGTGGTTGGAGAGTCTGATATTTTTCCACTCACTCAACTCCCTCACCCCCCAAAATGCAGCGGCGAATACTAAGTTTACAAAAGCCAACAGCTCAGACCGACAACAGCAGCATGATTCACAAGTCCAAAAGTGGAAACCCCCAAGGTCCGTCAAAGGATGGACAAACAGAATGTGGTCTCTACATACAATGGGATGCCATCAGCCCTAAAAACAAAGGTGATTCTGACGCAGGATGGGCTTTGGGGACATCACGCCAAGTGCAGCAGTCAGTCACAAAAGAACCAACATCGTGTGTTCCACATTTAGGAGGGGCCTGGGGTAGTCAGGTTCACAGAGATGAACAGTAGAAGGGCGGTTTCCAGGGGTGAGGGAGTGGGTGCTAAAAGGGTGCAGAGTTCCGTTTGGGAAGATAAAAGCGTTCTAGGGTGGGTGGCGATGATGGTACTTAATGCCACCGAACTTACACCTAAAAATGGTTAAGAAGGCAAATTTTATATCATCTATGTGTTTTAGTCAGCTTTTTTGCTGTGACCAAAGGCCTGCCAAGATCAATTACAGGAGGAAAAGTTTATTTGGCTCAGGGTTTCAGAGGTCTCAGTCCACAGATGGCAGAACATCATGGCAGAAGGGTGTGGATGAGGAAAGCAGCTCAGGATACAGCAATCGGGAAGCAGAGAGAGGGCTCTGCTCACCAGGGACAAGAAACGTACCCCAAGCCAGGTGCCTGTCCTCCCAGTGCTCAGAAGGATCGAGAATTCAAAGCCAGCCTCAGCAACTTAGCAAGGCCCTAAGCAACTTAGTGAGACCCTGTCTCCAAATAAAATATAAAAAAGGGCTGGGGATGTGGCTCAGTGGTTGAGTGCCCCTGGGTTCAATCCCCAGTACAAAAAAAAAAAAAATACATGCTCCAAAAGCACACCCCCTGTGACCTGCCCCTGTCACACAGTACCTGCCTACAAGATCACCCACTTAAACCATCAGTGGATCAAGACATTGATTACCTTATGTCTCTTATAACCTGATCATTTCACTTCTGAACATCTTAGCATTGTCTCACAGGTGAGCTTTGGGGGCACACCTCATGTTCAAATCATAACAATAAGCCGCTATGATTTAAAAAATGACTTCTAAAGTTGAAAGCTTTCTTAACGGCAGAATCTCTCGGAACCTGGAATTTATCATTGTGATCCAACCTGCCTCTAAGAGAGGCCAAGTTTGCAGTCTTCTCCAAAGTCATCTCATCAGGCTGCTTTGAGCAGGGGATAGGGAGGAGGGGAAGACCACCTTGTGGAGAAGCACCCCTTGCAGATGCTCCAGAGCTGGGTTCTCTACCACTGACATGGGTCCAACACTAGGCAGCCAGCAGGCAGGGCCTCATGTCATTCTGCCAGGGCCCCCACCAGTTATGTCCTGTGATCCTATTTCATTGCAGAGAAACTGAGTCTGTAGAGGTCAAGGAACTTGCCCAAGCCACACAGCTCCCTGGTTGAGCTGAGACCCAAACCCAGGTCACAATTCAAAGTGCAGCTTCCCGACAGGCAATGCTGTTAGCACCTGGGAGCTCTTTAGAAGCACAGACCCTCAGGCCCTGATCTAGACCCACTGCATCTGCATTCTAACAAGGGCCTGGCTGATGGTGCGACACTGACGATGGAGAAGCAGTGCTCAGAGCTGCAGCGTGCGCTGCCTTCCTCTAACAGCTCGCAGGTCCCTTCTGACTCGCTCACGGAGAGAGACTGTAAAGTGTTCACAGTGAGCTCCGGGCTGCAGAAGCGGCAGCGCTCTCTGTGGGTGTGTGTGGTCTGCCAATTAGGTACCATTGCCCCCACCTTTCCCCTCCTCCTCCTAATGCATATGGGTCACCCAAAGCCCGCAAGTCATTTAGCAACACGTGTCACAGTGCGCCGTATTGGGATTTTTGCCAGCTAAGGAAAACACAAGCAAGGTTCAGATGATCAAAGGGATTTCAAAGCAGTTCTTTCAAGGACTTGCCCCCTCCGAGACCCACAGAAGTATTACCCAGAAATTAAAGAATGAAAAGATGCACAGACACAGCGAGTCAGTTCCACAGCCGGCACCACATCCCCCTCTAATAAGCCCCTGGTGCGCTGCTCGTTCTAATTGAAACGTCCTAGGTGATGGGATTTCCCTGCAGCTTCCTGGGGAGCCACTTAGAAGGCAAGGTTTCATTCCAGAGGCACTTAGCAGAGGAGAGCTCCATTCTGCTCCTCCCTGTGCAGCCAGGTGCAGCCCCCCCAGCCAAGGGAGTCCTCCAGACAAGCGCAGCGCCCCTTCCTGCAGCCCTCCTTCGCCGAGGCCCAGCTAATAAGCAGAGCTGCTTGGCTTCTCCAATCTTGCTTGTAAATTATTCTCTCTACTCCATGAATCGCCTTTATCAATGCTCCTGCAGGTTTCTGGGGGCTTCTAGCCGTCTCTGGAAATGGGTATCTCCAGGCTGAAGCCCTTTCAGCACGGTGACCCCCATTTTGGGCTCTCATCTGTGTCTTGTGAACTGGGGCGTCCCGTGTTCCCAGAGCGCCCATCTAGCACGTTGCTCAAGCCCCTGTGGCTCCCTGGGCTCAGCACCTAGGTAGGGAAGCTTGTTCAGCAGTAGGAAGGCATTCCAGCCGCACCTCAGGGGGTCTCCACCCAGTGCCCATCTCCAGCTGGGGAGACAGACAAAGGCCACCAGGCCATGAGGGAGACTGGGCTGCGACCACCCTACCCGGACCCCTTTCAGGAGGGGTGCTTGGCTGCCCCCTTGCAGATTTGAGTGGGGGAGAGGCAGAAAAGGACACCAGGATGAGCCTCAGAGTGTGGTGTCCCCACAGCAAGGGCCACAGGCCTTGTCTGTGCTCTAGATAATGCTCGGTTTCATAAGCTTTTCCCTATTATTTTGTTTAAATGCCTCCAACGTTGCTTATAGCAGATGCCTCTGTGCAATCCTACGGGGATAAGCCATGCTGGTTTAAAAAAAAAAGTGTAATAAACCAGCTCCTGCAAATGGATGAAAGGAGCTCCAGGATGGGGGTGCCCAGCCTCACCCCCACTGCGCTTCTCCAGGGTGAGAACCACACCTCCGCCATCCCTGCCGCTCCCACCCTGCCTGCCAAGTGCCCCAGGTGCCTCTCTCCTACTCCTGGAACCTCATGTGAGCCAGACAGGAAGCAGTGCCCAGGGAACTTACTTGATCTAGCCTCAAAAGCCACCAGGACCTGAGCCCAGGACCAACTGGAAACACCTCTCTCACCACTGATGTAGCAGATTCTCTCTCCCTATCCCATCTCTGCGGTCACTGCACCAGGACGTCTCACCTTCCCCTATCTGTCCATCAAATACTCACTTACAGCAAAGCACACTCCAGGTGCTGCACACTCTGTGAAGCCTTCCAGCTGTGCCACTACAGGTGACCAGTACAAGCCTATGTGGTCCTTCCAACCTGCAGGCTCACTGGGGACAGGGATTTCTCTCTTTAATCCTAGCATCCCCCTAGTGTCCCAGCCATGGAGGCTGAAGAGTTTGTGTCAGATGCACACTTGAGAAGATGAGATGCAGGATAAAACCCAGCCACCAAGTGCAGGAAAAGGCTCTTCTTGGACAAGGGTCCACCTAGAGCGGAAGAAAGGAAGGCACACTTTCCATGCTCCTTCATGGAAAATGGCAGGGCCACAGACCTTGGATGTCACCTGTCATCAGAGCTGACAACTCCTACCTCCTACCTGGCATGCCCACAAGATGAGGCCCATCTGTTCACTCCCTGACATGCTGCAGGAGACCATCCCCTCTGCCTAAATCTCTCTGTGGTAGCTACTAATTGTTCTTTCTTCACTTTCTTTGGCCCTGAAATGCTTATTAAGCACGATGCTAAGAACACGCACAGATCCTGATTTGAGCCATCCCACACTGCCCACCAGTAGGGCTGTCTTCCTAAAACACACAACTGCTCAGAAATCACCATCAGTCCCCACTGCCTACAAGGCAGAGCGTGAATCCTCTGAGTGTTCAAGGCTCTTGGTCTCTGCTTACATTAAAGGTGACTCACCAGCCAAACCCACCTTGATGCCCTCTGTCCCAAGATCACCCAGCACTTATGCTCCCTCAGCCAGAGGACCCTTCGCCTTCCTCCTCCAAAGAGCAGACTCCAAAGCCAGGCTGCCCAAGTGAAACCCCTGCCCAGCCAACTCTGAGCTAGGAGACCTTGGACAAGATTTTGGTTTGTTTTTGTTTTTCATTATTTATAAAATAATAAAATAATTCTGTAATCAAACCCACATAGATAGGACCTTACAGATATAATGCAGTGTGTTATCCCTGTAAAACGGAAAACACTTCACTTTAACCTTTCTAGACCAATATGGCTATCCCAGTAGACAAGTTATTTAACCCCTGCATACCTTCCTGGTAGCTTTTGTAAAAGGAGATAGTGACACCCCCGGACCCCAAAGTGCTGTTAAAAGATCAGCCAGGCAATGTGTGCAGAGTCCTTAGAACAGAACCACTTAAGTGTCTACTCCATCATCCTTCAAAAGCATCTTTAATGCTACCTTTGATGTGATGCCCTCTATGACCTTGACATCAAGGACTTTAATTCCCTCCTCTGCAATGAGCACTAGCATTGTAGCACTTCCACTCCCCTTTGTAACGCAGGATGGCTTTGTAGATTCCCGTCCTCTCAACTAGAACAGGGGCTCCCTGTTGTGCTGGCAGGGTGCACAGCTAGGTCAGTTTTAATTTCCCCACGGGCCCAGCCACAGGAGCACTCAACCAATATGCACCCAGCGGTCACCTAGAAAATCTGGGGATGGCTTCCTACCAGGGGGCCTCCTTAGTAGGGTCGTTTTTTGCATATGTGGCTCTTTTAATAAACACATATTTTAGTGCAGAGCCAACCAGCCAGCATGGGATCTGCCCAGCGCTCATTGAACTTGGCATGTATAATGAAATCAAAAGTCTGACATTTGTAGCATGAAGTGAGATTAACCAAAGCTGGGGTCATGAGAATGAGCGTGTGCAAAGATGTCTGAACACCCCTCTTCCTTCTGTTCCAGCCGGACATCCCAGCACTGAGATCTTTGCCTTCCAAGAGTCAAGCACAACGCTCCCGCCAAATCTTACTTAGAAAAGGATCAAATCCAAAAGGCTGCCAAATAACTGATTTTCTTTATAACACAAAGAAGGCTTGTTCTTTGGAGTTGAAGCATCTGGCCCACGGTGCAAATGTCGTCACCACCCACACAGCACGTGGCATTGAGTCCTTCAAAGCCCATAGGCTGATGCCCATTCCACAGCCAGCAAACCAGGCTCAGACAGTCAGTGACTTGTACAAAACCACACAGGTTGTCAGGGCATCAACCCTGGCCTCTCTATTCCAGACCTCCTTCCCCAGGTCTCAGGTGGCCAGTGGAAAGCGCCAGATTTAGTACAGACACACGCCGGGTCCTGCATCTGCATGGCCTGGTCAGACACAGAGTCAACAGCCCTGGTCCTCAATGAACAATAATATGCCCATGCAAGCTCCAGGTAAGAAGAGCCCTGGGAGGAAGGTACCGTATAACCGTCAGGAGCTCACACGCACCAGGCATGGTTCCAGAGCTCAGGATCCATCCGTGAATAAAACAAACCTTGCCCCTTCCCTCAGGTTAGAAAGTAAATGAGTTCAAGGCTACAGAACTAGTAAAGGCAGGATCACCCCCTGCCCTCAAGAAGCTCACAGGGAAGGGGAAAGTCCAGCACATGTGCCCGTTGCTACGGCTGCCACCTGCCACGGGCTCTCACTGAACCAAGCACACCTGCAATCCGAGGCAGTCCGCTCTAACTGTGGCTTAGCACAGCCACCAAGAACCATTTCCCAACTTCATCCTGGGCAGGTGGCAGATACCCACACGTCCCAGCCACCAGCCCCCCACCCTTGCACTTTAAAAAAAATTAAAATCAAAGTAATCTGATTCCATTGTAGCCCGAGCTGAGCACCGACTCCCTGATAAATCCCCAAAGCCTCATTACTTACTACTGTGCCGGTTCTCTGGTTCTCTTAGCTGGTGTTTGTTTTCTCTTTCCCCTTGGACAACCAATGAGCAGGACGCAGCGGTTGCTAGTAAGCACTCCTCCAGGTACAGAGATGATGCTCCGATTTCTCAGGAAGCCCTCTTCACTGCACAGTACTATCTGCTTAGATGTCCCTCCGTGGCCAGCAACTGCCCTCTGAGGCCAGGCTCAGGGGTCCACACTCTGGCCCTGAGCCATCTCTCTCCTCCCCAACACCCTCCTTGGGGGACCCTGCTCCATGGTATCTGCCACAGGCAGCTTTGTCTTTGAGCTCAGGCCTGTCTCCCCGCCCCCCACATCCCGATTCCATTTCCTGTCCCCTGACAGTAGGCACGGGTCCCTTTCAGCTCAGAGCCTAGTGCACCGCAGGGCATGTGCACATTCAAGAAACGCATGCTGCATTTGATTTCTTGGGCAATTACCATGAGAAGCAGGGAGCTGTAGGACCAGAAGCCAGCTGGCCATGGGTCCCATCTGCAAGGGGTAGATCCCCCCCCAGAGTGTGCCTGCCCCTCTCAGCCACACGGTGACCTTCTGTGCCTTTCCCAAGGGGGACATCCACTACTTTCTTGGGAAAAACAGTAGAGTATTCCAGCACAGTGACATGCCAGGCTCCGATGGCCCCTTGGGTAACGGACAGCGTTAGATCCAAACATCCCTTGTCAAGCATCCGACTCTTCCCTTCCACCCAAGGCAGCACATGGCAATGCTTAATGAGTTCCATTTTTAACTCGGGGAGGAACGTTCCTCAGAGTTCAAGAGGAAGCCGAGTGGGCGCGCTCTGGATTGCGGGAGGCCGGCGTGTCGTCAAGAGCGGAGAATCTGCAAGTCAGGGGGTAGCAGATGGCCCAGCAAGGAGGAGAGATGCTAGCAGATGGCCACAATAGTTTGGATAAGGGGGGGGAAAAAACTTTTGATTGCAAACAAACTGATATGAGAAACAGACCCAGAAGCAGCCACACCAATGTCGGCTTGGCCACGAACAGGCATTTCCCATTTCTCAGGGGACACCTGTGACAAGCCAGAACTCACCACAGAAGTTCTCATCTCTAAATCATCTTTTTTCTACCTCCTGGGTTAATAATGATGGATCATGGTACACACTCACGATTCAGAATACCCAAATTTTTCAAGCCTGGCTGGCCTGAAATTGAGTTTCTGGTTGGTGAAATTATTGTGTATGATACAGTAATGATGGATACAAGTGTATCAAAACCAGGACCTACCAGAGGGAGAGTGAACTGTGGATTTTACTTAATAACAATGTATTGATTTTAGTCCACCCATTCAAACAAATGTACCACCCTAAGGCAAGATGTTAATAATAGGGGAACTGATAGAGGGGGTAGAATAGAGGGGCTCTCTGTTTTCTGTAAACCTAAAACTAGTCCAGAAAATTAAGCCTATTAGTTAAACCCACACACACTTACTTGATTCTTTGTGTTGGCTGGGTGACCTTGGACTAGTTACTTAACCTCTCTTGGTCTCTTTTTCCTTATCTGCAGAATGAGGACCATAATAGCACCCACCTAACGGGTTGTTATGAGAAATAAGCAAATAGATGGAAACACTTAGAACATCCAGCACGTGAAACCCTGGTTCGGCCACGGCAATGACACTCACAGCAATTACCTCGGCTCGGTGTAGGTGCTTCCATACATCATGTCGGTTAGGGCTTGGAGCAGCAAGGGAGACAGGGAGGGAGGGCTGCTACCCTCACTTTACAAAAGAGAAAACCTGAAGCTCAGACAGATTATGTAACTTCTTCAAGGTCACGCAGCCGGTGAGGGTTGAGCTGAGTCTCCAACCCACATGTCTGCCTTTACCTCATTGGACCACCAGCTCTAGGACAGATGGACAAAACCTTCTCTGGACACTGATAATCTCTGTATGTTAAGAGAGAGAGGGGAAGAGAGGGAGGGAGAAAGCCCCAAATGCCCGCAGGTGGGATCTCAGCACAGGGGAGACTGGAACCCACACCTTCCACTCCCCAAGCCACGGGATCACGTGACGCTGCTCCATCACCCCCCCCCAACAGAAAAGCGTGGGCACATTGATGACAGGCTGCTGTCTTCCTCAGCCTCCGTTTGTGATCAGATTGGTGGCTCTGCTAGGCTGGCTGGTAACACTCTGTCCGAGGAGCCACAGGCTCTGGGGAGGTTGTGCTCTGTGCAGCCAAGCCCCTTCCCAGCCTGGAAGTCCGGCCTCTGCTGTCGGGGAACTGTGCGCTCCTGCCTCCAGTGTTAAGCTCAATTCTTGCTTTTCCAACTCAAGATGTGCCTTTATGTAACAACCTGAGAACCTGAGATGTGTGACTTGTCTCTCAAACGGCTGCAGCAGTGTTCCAGCAGACACTGTCTTGCCACCGCACCATGCACTCCCCGCCCACTTGCCCCGATGTACTTTGTGCAGTTCT
Organism: Ictidomys tridecemlineatus; assembly: GCF_052094955.1. Classification (NCBI taxonomy): domain Eukaryota; kingdom Metazoa; phylum Chordata; class Mammalia; order Rodentia; family Sciuridae; genus Ictidomys; species Ictidomys tridecemlineatus. Next base: position 112,530,717 of record NC_135481.1, on the reverse strand, counting down.
GGGTCCTCCTCCTCCTGCTCCTGATTTGTCCTGCTTTTTGTACCTCCGCTTCCCATACAGGGCGTCTATGGAGACCCCTGTCCGATGGCCTTCTCTCCTCCCGGCCAGCCTCAGTGCCATCTGCACCAGGGGTCCCATCCCTCTGACTCTGCCAGCCTCTCTCTTCCTCAGTGGCCTTTACAGAAGAAAAAGCCGGGGTGGGCCAGAACCAAGAGGCCACGGAAGAGCCTCCATCCAGTGCCTGAGTCAGTCCCCTGTGCTCCCCTGAAACCCCCCTCCATTCTCAGCCTCTCCCCAGCAAAACCTTAAAGAGGACTTGAACCCCCTGCAACTATGGAATGGAAACCAAGCTCCTCCGACATCTTTCTCTTCAACATGGTGCACAGGATGGACTCTGCGGAGGAAGAATCACTTACTCACTCTCAAATAGGGGGAGCAGCATAAGAACAGAGGAGACCATGCTAACCCCAATTAAAAAGCCCAAAGTGGGCCAGGAGCGGTGGTGCATGCCTGTAATTGAGAGGCTGAGGCAGGAGGATCATGAGTTCAGAGCCAGCCTCAGCTATTTAGCGAGGCCCTAAGCAATTCGGTGAGACCCTGTCTCTAAGTAACATATAAAAAAGGGCTGGGGATGGGGCTCAGTGGGTTAAATGCCCCTGGGTTCGGTCCCTACCACCACCAAAACAAAAGCCCAAATTAACACCTGTCAAGAGGTAAAAATGGGTTTTCTATGCAGAAACAGGCTTTATCAGTGTGGCCTCCTCCAGCACCCCAAATTCTCCAAAGATTAAAAAACATCAAGCCAAGAGATGTTTGTTTCCAGAAGAGGAAAGAAAAAATGTCTGATGAGATGTTTACTTGTTCACTTGTCCTCCAAATTCAGTTGACAAATAGTTTTTTGGCACCTATTATCCACTGGCTTTGATCAGCGCCGGGATAAACAGATGAGAAAATTATGAGAACAGAAGCTGAGCTCTGAGCATGTGCCGTGTGCCAAACGCTGTCTTAATTCATGTAATTCTAACAACCTGAGGAGGCAGATGAGCCATCGGCCCTGTGTCCCCATTTCACAGGTGGAAAAACTGAAGCGTACACCGTGGTTTTAAAAAGCAAGCAAGGCGTTCGCCCGCCACATTCTAGCTGGGAGAGGCAGATGATCCAGAACTGGGGCTTGCAAGGAGCTGAGCCGAGATGGCTCTCGACCGCCAGCGACTGCGAAGGCGACGTGGGATGTGGTAACCAGGGAAAGCCTTTAGGATGTAGAGAGACGAGCAAGAACCTGCCATGGACGATCCAGATGGAAAGGGCATGGCTTCCAGAAGCTTCCACAGCAGCCCTTGGAATGCATCTGTGGCTGCTTCTGATTTCAGTGTTGGGGCAGGGCCAAGGCGTCTGCATTTGTCAGAGCCCCCTGGTGTCACTTGCCACGCGGGCCACGGTTGAGACATACCAAGTTCCAACCTTGGCTGTCTTCGGACACTCCAGTGGCACTCCCCTCCCAGCCTGCCCACTGTGGACATATGCCACCAGGGTCAGCACAAAAACTCACTGGTTCTTTCTGTGGACCAAATGTTTGCATTCCCCCAAATATTATGCAAGCCCTGACCCCCAATGTGATCGTATTTGGGGGTGAGTAGAGCTATACGAGATCATGAAGGTGGGGGTCCCAGGGTGGGATTAATGCCCTTATAAGAAGAGAGACCAGAGAGCTTGTGCTCTCTCTCTACTGTGTGGGCACACAGCAAGGTGGCGGCCAACTAACTGCAGGCCAGGAAAAGAGTCCTCACCAGACGCCAAGTCCGTTAGCACCTTGATCTTGACTTTCCAGTCTCCAGAACTAAGAGAAGTAAGTATCTGTTCGAGCCACCCAGGCTGTGGCATTTTGGTATAGCAGCCCAAGCTCAGATGGGTCCCAAGGGACTTAAAGTCACTGCCACTTATTTCTATCTCATGTTCTAGGCACACGGGACTCACTTGGTCTCAACAGACCATGAAAACCAACATCTAAGGCCTCGAGGCCTGGGTCGTGCCTTCAGACCTCTGGAAAAGAGTGATTTATAAATTTTCCAAAGACATAACTGGTCAAAAACGAAGCCAATTGCTTTAGCTGCCCTATATCCTCTCCCCACCCCAAAAGAAAGAAACTAGTTTTCAGGAAACTTGCTGTTAGACAAAGTCTTAACTCTCACTCAGAATTCAGATATTGACTGCATGTCTACCAAGCAGCCAGCAGCGTGCTGACCAGCTCTTGGCCTTTAGCGTACAGGTGAATCATGTGGGGACCTTGTCAGAATGCAGATTCGAATCAGCATTCCTAGCAAGCTCCCAGGTGATGCCCCCACACTGAGCAGCAGCAGCAGAGCTCAGACCAGGTGAGCATCACCTGTCTTCCAGTTGGAATCCCCCAGGCAGCTCTCTATATATATATATTGTGGATGGACACTATACTTTTATTTTATTTATTAATTTTTATGTGGTGCCGAGGACCAAACCCAGTGACTCACACGTGCTAGGCATGTGCTCTTCCACTGAGCCACTGCTCCAGCCCTTTAGGGAGTCCTTTAAAAGTACAGATTCCTGGGCCTACACCAAACCCCTCAGGTCAGACACTCTAGGGGTGGGGCCCAGGCATTTCAAATATTTCTACAAAGCCCTCAGGGTGAACTGCACACGTGGCCAGGACTGAGAACCACTCTCCAGGCACAGAGCAGGCAGCCCTCAAGGCTTGGCAGATAACAAAGTTATTTTAGAAGATAACTCAAGGCAGGGGTGATGGGAGCGTGTCTGGGGCACCTAAGCCGAAACACAAGACTTCCCACAGAGGTGGCAGAAGCACAAGCCAGGAATAGAGCACCTAAACCCCTTAAGAGTCTTTTGGGATGACCAGAGCAGCTCCTTGTTCTGCTTTTAAGTGAAAGTTACTCCTCTCAGAAAACAAGAGGAGCCTCCAGGAGGCTGGGGAAAGGAGTCTGATCCCTGCCCAGAGGCCCTTACAAAGATGTGCGTCAGCGTTTGCTGGACACCACCTGCAGGCGGAGGGTTGGACAGTTGGACACTCTGAATTCCCCTCCTCTCCTCTTCCCTAAAGAAACTCGTCTGGGAGAGGAGCAAGAGGAGCACCAGACGCCCTGGGGTGAGTGGAGACAGGTGCAAGGCAGAAGCCTCCAGAGGATACAGGAGCTCCTGATGCCCTGGGGGAAACCTCTCAGCTGTGCAGAAGGGAGGCAGCCAGCAAGCCACCCTCACCACAGCCTGAAACTCAGCACGGAGCCTGGTACCTTCTCCACAGCAGCAGCCCCCGGCTGGGCGCCTCTGATATCCAGGAATAAAGACTCAACTGGGGGAAGTGGCTATGCTCTCTTCTCCAGAGGCACAGCCTGGGACCCAGGTCTAAGCCAGTCCCCCAGCCCCAGCAATGAGGGTGGCCACACATTCAAGCCAAGTCAACTGCAAGCCCTGGCTCGGGGCTCCTGCCCAGGCAGCCCAGCCTCAGGTGTACTTTCCCTGCATTTTAGAGTCTGAGAGAGTGTAAAGTTGGACCTCTGCTCACCACCTCCCCACACGGGAACAACCGAGTTCAGAGAGAGAGAGAGAGAGAGAAACTGGGTCATGGACACCTCTTAACCCTCCATCCCACACTCCAGTTACTAAGTAATAATTTCCTTTGGGGGCTAAACCCAGTTTGGGGAAGTTCCTGTGGTTTCAATGGAGGCCAGCCTCGACTGTACCCACGATAGCACAGAACCCATCAGGAGTGCTCCTCCACCTCTGAGCACCCAAAGTGCCACCCAGACTACTGATTAGAGACCTCTTCGGTCCTTGGTCATCGCCCATGTTCTCCATGGGAGATCTTGTCGGCTCTACTTGGTCATAAGCCACTCCCTGGCAGGGGCTGCACCATGTTTCAGCTTATATTCCCCAGCCCATGCCACACATGGGCCAGACACACCTCAAAGGTGGCGTTTGCTACAGATGTGAAATGGAAAGGGGCAGAGCTGCTCACATGCAGGGGATGGGGAAGCTGGGGGGAGCCCGGGTGCTGGTGCAATGGAGTGGGCAAGGCATGGCTTCTGGAGCTAGATAGCCCAGGGATGCTCCTGCTGATGGAGAGATCTTGGGAAGAGACTGAGCTTCTGAGCTTTGTGTTCCTGTCTTTGCAAAAACATGGTAAGGACTGAAGTACAGAATACGTGGAAACGTACTTCATTCCATCATTCCACCAACGTTTACCGAGTCCTTTCTATGTCTCGGCCTCTACTCTGGAAGCAGTCAATGTGAAACACAGTACAGATGTTAATCATTGCTAATGATATTGCCCATCTCTCCCTCCGCAGGAGGGACAAGGCCGGGCCTTCCTGTAGAACAGGACAGACTGCTTCATAAGTCTGGGGAATACTTGCTGATTTAACAGCAGGCTGAAGACCTCAGGGCCACACTGGGGCATAGGAGAACTCCAGCCTTAGAAATAGGGTCCAGTCTAAGCCAACATGCTCGTATCAAAAAGCGACAAAAGTTACTGGGCAAGGGCACAGCTGGCCCAAAATGAGGGGCCAGTGAACTAGAACCCAGTCAAAACTTCCAGACATCTGCTGCCCTGACTTGGGTCAAGGGGCATTCATGACATGGTAAACAAGTGTAAGGCCAGGGACAGCCAATGTTGGGGCCCATCCTGTCACTTCAGGGACCTGGATTGCTACCATTGGCATCAATCATGGCGGGGGGGGGGTCCATGTTAGGACTTTGGAGAAAAAATTAGGCTAGGGAAGTTTTGACTGGGTTCTAGTTCACTGGCACCCTGGAGTCTTCAGAAGATGTGCTGGGCGAGGTGAGGCACCAGGATGGATGGGACTGCTGGGGGGGGGGAGTCCCAGCACTGCCCTGCAAGCACTCATCTCCCCTCCCCGCCCCAGATCCTCTGCAGAGGACCCTGAGGGAAGTTAATGGTATAGAAAATAGCACGGTGTCTGGGACCAACAAAACATCTCTGTCACACAGGCCTGGGTTCCAAAGCCACTAGCACCACTTAGGAGATTTGTGTCTTGGAGCAACTGGGTCTCCTCCCTAGACCTTTTGTAACCTGGAAAATGGGGAGATGGCCTCACTGAGGGGGACCATAAGACACATGAAGACTGACATCCAAACCTTCTCCTTTGCCTGGCTATCCGTCTCCTTTTAATCCATGCAGAGACTTACCAGATGCTTCCAACAACCCCAGAGCAGGCAAATGTTCTGCCCATTCCACAGGTGAGAAAATAGACAGACAAGGAGATTACGTTTTGCCTGACGACTTGGTCAAAGAGCCACCGAGGATAAAATCCCCCAGTTCCCTCGGGGTTTTCAAACACATCACCCCACTCGATCCTCCTCACAAAGACCCCAAGAATCGCCACCAGAGCTAATGCCTAGAACTGCCCCACGGGAGACCAGGGCAGCTTCCAGTTGCCTGGCTGCCTGCTCCTTTCTCCTCCTGAGAATCTTCTTCACTCCCATAAGTGAAGCCTGCCTGTGGCAGGAGCACAGACAAGATGTCATCATTGGGTCCCTACCTCCGCTGACTCACTAGAGAATTTTGAGAAGAAACATCAAAACCACTTCAAGGGAAAGCAGAGTCTATCTCTTGGAGAGGAATGGTACCCTAGGGATATCCATCTCAGAAAAAGGGCCCCATGCCCCAAGCACCCCTCCTCCCTTGTGCCTTCCCCGGTGCTCTCTGACCCCGGTGGGCCATCCCTAAGCATCATCCACCAGAGTACCTAGATCTGCTGGCCCTAGGCCTCCATCAAGCACATGCAGTGGCCATAGGGGAAGAAAACAGACACCCAGACAACCAAGGGGACCCAGGGGATGGGGATACTTAGCCTTTAGGAGCACTGTGAGAACAACAAACAAACAAACAAGCAAAACCCTGGAACATGACCCTCTGAGTTGTTGGATAAAGAAACCACTTGTGTTGCTTAGCAGTGTGACAGATGGCTGTCTGCAGGTTATCTTCCAACACGGTGCAGGTACCCTTTCTTACTAGGGTTCATAAAACCAACTTTCCCAGCTCTGGCTGGAGCTGTCCACACAGGCACCACCATCCCCAGCAGGGCCAGAAGCCTGCGGGGCGTGGGGGAGAACCTGGGGGGCAGCAAGGAGAATCTACGTCTTACCTGGCTCTGTGCAGTTCTTCAACAACTGAGTCCCATTCACAGGAGCCATCAGCTTTCTGTTCCGCCACGCGTCTGGTAGAGCACGTTTGCTAGCAGAAGCTGTTTTGTGCCCTGGATTGGAAAACAAGTCAGAGATAACATGAGGTCAATGTGATACCTGCATTCTCAAAATGATCTTACAGGTGCATACCAGCCATGTCAGCAACAGACCTGGTTTGGCTATTTAGAGACACCTGTAGAGAGTGAGCTAATGGTTGGAGATATATCACCTGCTTACCCACAGTACTCTGCTTCCTGGGTCTAATTCATTGTTTCTAATCCCAGATAGACCAGCGAGTAATTTGACCTTGGACAAGACTGAGCTGATCTCAGCCCCTCATTGGTGCAACAAAGGGTTTAGTTAGTGACCACTGACTTCTCTTTCAGTAAACAGAGTCAGTTAGCAAGCCAGACAGTTGGTGGGGAATGGCCTAGGGATTCTCACACAAATCACCTGGGGGTCTTGTTGAAAAGCAGATTCTGATCCAGAATGGGGTGGAACTTGGGATTCTACACTAACAGCCTCCCAAGTGACGCTAATGGTCCAAAGGCCACACTAAGCCCATGGGAAAAGGCAAGGACGCCTGGGACCAAAGGCCGTTAAACTCCTGACCTAGCAAAAAAATGGTTCTCATTTTAAGACCTTTAAAGTATTCATTTACCTCTCCTGAGGTGCACTGTTTCAGCTGGGTAATAATACCTCTTCTAGAATGCTGACAGCTAAGAGCATCTGGGCATTTTTAAAATTATTATTTCTGGTGTGTAATTAAGGGGGGGAAACCCCCACTTGCCCAATTTGCAATGTGTAATTAAGGGGGGGAAACCCCCACTTGCCCAATTTGCAAAGTACCGCATTAAAACATTCAAAACAAACTCTCTGGGTTTCTTTTGAAAGAGTCACTTTTTAATACTCTATCCCAAATCACAAAATTTGGGTTTTGTATGGCAGTGGTTTTTAAAAAAGAAAAAAAAAAAAACTTTGATCAAGTTTCACTTGATTTTAACATGCTGCTGTAAACCTCTCTAAATGAATGGTCTTTAGACAAACGGTCTAACTTCTCAAGAAAGTACCATCCACTGGGGAGGTAGTGCAGGCCAGCAATCCCAGCAGCTCAGGAGGCTGAGGCAGGAGAATCACAAGTTCAAAGCCAGCCTCAGCAACTTGTCAAGGTCCTAAGCAACTTAGTGAGACCCCATCTCAGAATTAAAAAATAAAAAGGGCTTGGGATGTGGCTTAATTGGTTAAGTTCCCCTGGGCTCAACACCTGGTACAAAAACAAAAACAAAACAAACAAAAAAAAAAACTGCTGTACCTCCATGTCTCAGTTGCAAAATCACCTACATTTCTATTTTTCTTTTACATTAAGAAACATTTAAAGGTTCACAGTATCCGACTTGCAACCAGAGCATCAGGACAAGGAATGTGCTCTGAGGGTTCCACATGGACTCAAACCCCAAGGCATACGTTTTACCAAGTTTCTTCTTTCCCGGTTCCATCTGAAATTAGCAATAACATAAGTGACTCCCAATTCCCTTTCCTTCTTGGAGAATCACGGCCCCACCTACCAGCCCTCTCCTTCCGTGGGGACTGAGAGGAGTTAAGGGAAGCGATGCTGAAATGTGACAGCAATCTCCCGCGGGGACAGACTGTCCCAATCCTTTTAGTGTTTGGGGAAGACGCATCAGGAAAACCAGGGAACCGCTTTGGACTAAGGCGAGGGCGAAGGGAGAGCTGAGACCCTGTGGTAGTTTCCCGTTCTGAGGCTGGGTTTTCAAGGGACGTGGAGAACAACCCTCGTCGCTCTGCAGAATAGCAAAGCGGACCGTTCAGTTCCACCCAACCCAGAGCCGGAGACTTCAGCCCTGGGTGCTGCCGCTGCGCTCCAGGGGCAGAGGCGGCACAGGATTCAATCTTAGTAACACACACCTACAGCCGCGTCCTGAGCCCCCGGGGGCTGCGCGCCGCTCGGCGGAACGAGCTCCACAGTTCAGAGCATCCTCCTGGGTGCGCACTACTTGCCCCGCAGGGAGGGGCTGGACAAACCCTTGGGACCAGCCTAAAGAAGAAGGAGCGGGAGCTGTCTCGAGGCTTCCCAGCTCAAGTCCCCCCGACTCGCCCGCCCGAGGGAGCCGGCACCCGCACCTACCCAAGCTGCCGAAGAGGCCAGACGCACAGCACACCAGGGCCAGCACCGCGCACACGAAACCAACTTGCTGCGGCAGCATCTCTCGCCTCCTGCGAACTTTGCGCGCCCGGAGGGTCCCGCGGAGCGCCATCTCCGAGCACCTGGGCGCTGTCGCTGGGAGGGGATGGGGAGCTTCAGGGGTCAGAGTGCGGTATGTGGCCAAACAGCGCCGGGGCTGGAGCCGGCGATGCGCAGCTCAGAGGCGAGCGACTCTGGGCCAGAGCTTCATGGCCCGTGAGCGTAGCTGGCCCAGAGCGAGGGTCTCCCGAAGGAAGAGGAGAGGTGGGGGCACGGAACCGTCGGAGCTCAGAGTCCCGCGCGTGGCTGGCACTCTCCGCACACCATTGCTCGGTGGCGAAAAGGCGACGCCGGCACGGTGGCGCTGGCGGCCTTAGCTTGTAGGCTTGGCGCAGTCCGGGAGCTGGAGCCGCTACCTGCCCGCTCAGGCTCAGCGTGCTCTCCCGGCTGAGCCCGCCGGGAGCACTCAGTGCGCCCACGCGCTCCACGCCGCCGCGCCCACTGGCAGCATCCTCCTCCTCCAAGTTTAGCCGCTGCCGCCCCGACTGCCCGCCCGCGATGCTCCCCTACTTCCCGGCGAGCCGAGCCCCTGGGCGGCCAAGTGTGCGCAGCTGGTAGGCAGGCTGGACGCGCGGGACCTGCGACCCTCTGGGCGAGAAGCCTCCAATCGGCCCTCCCGGGGGCGAGCTCTCCCCGGGAACTTTCTCTCGGGTTCCTCAGCTGCCGGTGCTTGCGTCTGCGAGGCAGTGGCGCCTCCCGCTAGCTGCTTTCGCCTCCCCACTCCTCCCCTCCCGCCCGCCTCTCGCCCTCCCTCCCCAGCACGTGTACTCCTCCCCTAGGGCGCACTCGCCTGTGCGCTCCTCCCTCCCGACCCCCCCCCCCCCCGCGAGGCCCTACTACTGACCAAAGTAATCCCTTTCCTTGTCCCTTGTTCTCTCCTTCCTTCTCTATGGAACCTAAATTAGTCCTTTATTTATCTTCTGAAGCTGCTGCAGAGAGAAACAGGTTATGGCACCGTCAGGGAATCTCGGAACAAGCGTGTCTGCGGAGGGTTTGCTCTCATTCGGCTCCTAAGACCCACCGGGAACCCTAGGCCAGTACCTGGAGCGGGGGGGGGGGGGGGGGGGGATGCATCAGAAGATTAATTGCTCGTGCAGAGCTAACAAGCCGGCTGCACCAAGCCTACAGGCGCCCGAACCCTCAGGGACCAGCTCCTGCAGGGCTTTCGCTGGCCGCTGCTAGCCGGGGACCTGGGTAAGGAGGCGCCCCACCAACCAGCAAAACGCTGGAGAGTAGGCAGACAGAGAACCTGAGAACCTGGAGAGTCCTGCAGCTCAGCCATCCGGAGTTGAGCTTTTGATGTTCCAGAGCCTAATGGCTCCGCAAGACTTTCTGGTTTTGTTTTTCCTCCTCTTCTCAGATCAATCCTCTACTGTAAACAGCTTTAAAAATGGGTTAGGAGAGACATTTTCAGAAAAGCAGGGAGGTGTATAGTCCAGGTGCAGGCCTGGGAAAGGGACCTCTAGTTCTGACTTCTTCCTTGGCCAATTTATCACGTACAAATTTAGGGCCTACCAGGAGTTAAGTCCACTTAAAATCCTTTTTGGAACAAGACCAACTCTGTTTAATTAAATAAATACATACCCATTGTGTGTGGGCCCTGTGCCAAGTGCCAGCCAGGGAACAAAGCAAGAAAAGGTGTAAGAAAGTCCAGTCCCGGCTTTCCAGGAACCAAAAGGGAGCCAGACCCCTAGATAAAACCCCCAGAAGTTGTGAATCTAAAAGTCACCCTTCTGTGGATGTGCAGTATGGCCCCCGTGATTGGCTGGACACTTGTGAGATAGGAGGACTCAGTAGATCTACCCCAGACCTACTCAGTTAGAATGTGCATTTTAAAGAAGATCCCTGGGGATTTGTGTGCACAATCAAGTGTGAGATGAGTTCCCTCTTTGAACCTGTCCCAATGCCAGGGATGGGCCACCACCTGCCAGGTTCCCTTTGGACTGAGTAAGCAAGGTTGTTTTATGCATGTTAGCCTGGCACAGGGCTGCAGGCCAGAGGTGCCCTGGAGGAGAGGGAGGGAGAAGTTACACTAATTATTTTGAGCAGCTTCATCTCAATATCAACAAAGATACTGAAGGTCTGAACACAAAACTAATTGCAATGGAAACCGAGGACACAAAATGGAAAAGGCCAGGGTTGGCCTTGGGTGGAATGGCCCAGGATTCTCTTCTGGTCTGTAGAAATGCCTCCACAATGAGGCCCACCCTCCAGTGTAGTGACTCTACCAAGCCCAGCAGCAACTGAAGAGGCATCTTTTCATACCTTTGCAGAATTTTCTTTTCACTGACCAGAACTTCCAAGTATGCATTCATTAATAACAAATAGAAGGCCAGAAAGCATGTTATTTGGAAAGCTACTTGATAAGGGCCCTTGGCATCAAATTTAAACTAAAGGAAAAAGTTTGAGAACACACGGTCGTCCTATATAAGACAGAATTTTGGTCACACTGGTCAAAGCAATGCCAATGAGGAAAATGGAAAGTTGTTTCCAGGATTTCATATTTTCATAAAACTTGTGTCCATGGAGCTTACCTAAGACTGATGAAAATAGAAAGGTTTTGAATCCGCAATGGGTCACAGGAGTCCCTAGGTGAAAACACTTAGCCAACTCTTTAACAGAACGTTTCTTCTCTTTGACATTTTTCACCGGCTCTCAGTTAAGAGTTAGAACCCTTGGAGTAATTTCACATGCACAAATGGATTCCTTTTATTTGACAGTTTAAAAAGCAATTTGTTTCAAATTGTACTTTTTGCCTCATTTAAATAGTGCCCATTACCAAAGAGCCTCAGCTACAGCACTAATGACTCACCCTACGGATGAGAGAATTGGGTTTTATGTATTTTTGAGATTCAAAGAATTCAGGAGGCATTTTCTAAAACGGCAAAGTCATGGGCACGGATGGAAAGTGCATTCCTCAGTTCCTCTTGGGCCCTGACTTCAAAGCTGTTGGATGCAGAGTGTCTCTTTCTGCAACAGAGTGTTTTCTTCTGAGTTGACACTGTAAGAAAGAGCCGGTTTTAGCCATTTTGATAGGATGGTTCAATCCGTGGGGGACGAGTATGATGATTTTTTTTCCCCTTAAAAATCATTTTCTATGACTTGATGAGCCTCGCTAATTAGTATCTTACTCAGATTTTTAATGTTTGCTAGAATGACCTTCTCCATAACTTGTCATTCCTCCCACTCTTAAGATGACTGTATCAATCCGTATTGACTAGGCGGCACTTCTCAGCTGAATGTGTCTCTGAATCCTCTAGAATTTTTGTTAAAACTCACACTGCTGAGCTCCACCCTAGAGTTTCTGCTTCAGTGAACTCACGGTAGTACCTGAGAATTTGCATTTCTAGCACATTCCCAAGTGAAAGCTGGTCCAGGGACCACACTTTGAGAACCACTGGGCTAGGTTATGCTATGGTGACTGAAACAAAATAAAACCACAAACATTTGTTTCTGGCTGGTGCTTCTGGTCTGTCAAAAGGAAGTATGTCTTAAGAAGGGTCACTCGGGTCCCTGGGGGCAGCCACAGTCTCAAACATTGTTACCTGCCACGCCAGAAGGCAGAGAGACCTCTGCCATCTCTGGTGCTGGCCATCGAGTGCTCTGGTCAGCAGGCGGCATGCTCACCACTCCTGGGCCATGGCTAGTCACGTGGCCTGAGGAGGTCCCAGAGTGTCATCCTTCCCCTGCTGCTGAGACCTGAACTCTGCAACGGGCAGCCCCAGTGATCCCGTGTCCAGACGGACCTTGCCTCCCTTCCTGGCTTTCTCAGACCTTCCCTGCTGGCCCTGTGCTTCTCCCTAGCGTTGGTCCTGCTGGGACTCTCCATCACAGCATTTCTATCGTGTGATTTTGTGATATGAGCGAGAGTATCTGTCTCCTCCTTGGGATTAAGGGCCTTAGGGACTTGACATTTTATCCACAGCCTACAGGGCCCAGCCCACTAGGTCCTTAGGAACCAGTTTATGGAGTAAATGAATAGGACAAAGAATCGTTCCCCCTCTTTGGTGGTGCCCGCTCTCACCAGCACTTCACCCCCACCTCTCCAGGTCTCCAACCGTCTTCACTGAAGCTCTTCAATGACAGGTGGCCACCTCTCTGCAGAATCCCACACTCTCCTGTAGCAGCTGCACCCTTACCTATGACAGTGCCTGTGCTTGCTTTTCTCTGTCCAGCCCTGCTCAGCCTGTTGCAGGCACTCCCCTCCCTCCATCTCCTGGGCTCCATTCCGGGACCCCCTTGTCTTCTCCCGTCTTCCCAGGAGAGCCCGTCCATGCTCCCTCTGCTGCTGATTCCTGAGTCTGTATCTATAGCAGGAATCTTCTCACTGCTTCTGACCTTGTGTCCTCCCACTTCTTCCCTGTCCCCCATCCAGCCCAACATGAACCAGGCCACTCCCATGTCACCACTGGGTCCTTTTCTCACCTGGACCATGGCAGCAGCCTTCTGAACCCCTTTCTCTAACCCCAGTCTCCCCATCACTTTCCCTTCTGCGTGCAGCAGCTTGAGTAAATTTCTGGACAAAGAAAAATCTGATTATGTCCTTTCCTTCAAACAAAGAAACAAACAAAACAGAAGCTCCCTGTTGCTCTCAAAATAGTCCCTCCTGTTCTTTAGCTTGACGTCTAAGACCATGGTGATGGGCACTTCCCACAGTGGCTGCACGTTAGGATCACCAGGGAGGCAGGTGACCATGAGGGCCTAGACATCAGTATTTCCTCCAAACTGCAGCCAGTTTGGAGACCCTTCCAGACCCTTCCATCACGCTTGCCCTGCCCTCCCCTAGGACCTGATCATCGTCTATGTGGTCACCACACACAGCCAAGCAGGAAGGAGGACCGAGTACCCACTGTTGTAAATCCCACACCCAGAACCACCCACATCACTTCTCCTAGCCCACTGGACCCCTGCCATAGGACCACACCCAACCAAGGAGAGCTGGGAGATGGGTAACCGGGCAGTGTGTCCCCAGTCAAGGTTTCATTACTGTGGAGACAAAGGAAGATTAAGGTGAACAGCCACCAGCCTGCACCAGAGGTACGGATTGTGACTAGTGACAAGGTTCCCCAGGTGGTCAGTCACCAAGCCAAGCTCCGGGCCCCAGGTGCAGACCCCAGAGTGCCCTCCAACCACTGCTCCCAGGCTCTTGTGACCCTTGTCAGCCTGATAGTGGAAACAGGGCAAAGTAGGAGGTCACAGGACAATAGCAAGGGCTCTTTGACAAGAATTTGGGCTCCAAAGGTGCCCCTCCGTTTAGACCCTTGATGATTTTCTGCTCTTGGACTGAGCTCTTCTTACCCATACATGCTGTGACAGGGCACAAAAAAAAAACGAGATTCCCCTTCGCGATGCTGCACCTTGAGGCCCAAGGAGGAGCAGCTTGGGTTTGTCTGCAAATGTGCTCTATTGTGTTTTCACGTGGCTTCATTTCTAAGGGCTCAGAAGTCACCCACATGACTCTGCTCAGGCCCCTTTGTGCCTCCGGAAAGGCCTTAAAGCATGGGTAGAAACGACCGTCATGCCCGGGAGAAAAACAAGTGCTCGGCGAGAGAGGCACAGACGCTTTCAGCCAAGGCAGGGGGCAGTCTGTCCCCAGGGGAATTACCAAACATAGTGGGCACTGCAGGGACAGAGGCATGGCTTGCTCAGGCCCAGACCCTCTGTGCCTCTGACTCCCACCAGAAGCCAGTCCCATGAGGTGAGCATCTTTCAGGCGCCGTGTTTTGTGAGGAAACGGGTTTTAAGTTTTCAAAAGGAAAAGCATTTGCTTTGCCCACTTTGGAGTCTCCTGTGCACCCCAGCCCTGCTAAGTCCCCTTCTGGGGGTGGCCAAGGCTGGGAACATACGGATAGACAGAGCTCTGTGGACCGAAACGATGTATTTTTGAATCTGAGTGACTGCCTGGGTGACCCAAGTAGCTCCCGGTGGCATTGAGTAGAAATGTCACCCCACTGTCCAGGAAGCGGGGGCAGTCGGCCCAGGCGGCCAGCTTGGGCAGCCATCTGCAGGGAGCTTGCCAGATACCGGGCCAACACTTTCCAGACATATGAGCTCTTGTCCCCAACGAGAGAACTGGGAGTCCTCTGGTTGTTACCCAGATGACATCAGAATCTTGGAGTCCAGCAATGAAACCATTGTAACCAGGTTCAGCGCCTCTGGGAAGGTGTCTCAGCCCAGACTTGTTACCTAGCCCAGGGCCCCAAACCCACTGACTTATCGCTTTAGAAGATTATTTCTCACCCACATGAAGCCCAGACGGGGAGTATCAGCAGGTGGCTCTTCTCCAGCTGGATACTGAGAGATTTCTGGGTGCTTCTTTCTCCCAGCCAGGCCTTCTTCAACACAGGGCTTCGGGGGCAGCAAGTTCATTTGTACTGAAATAGCAGAGGGGGAAGATGTGGAAAACACTGTGTGGAAGGTCTTTACAGGTCAGGTCTGGTAGCGGCAACTTGGAACCCAGCCCTTGGCCATGGCTGCCAGGGAGGCTGGGAAATGAGGCTTTTATCAGGAGGAGCAGAGAGGACTTCCACCATGCCCAAGCAGTCATCTTGTGCATGGATCACGTTTATCCATCCTGACCAGACAGTGTTCAAAGTCCTGGTGTCCATCGACCCACTTAATCCTTCCAATAATCCTATGAGATGACTGTCATTATAATCCTAAATTTGCAGATGGTGGAGCCCACAGCTCAGAATAGTTAAATAACTTGCCCACAGTCACACAGCTAGTAAGTAACAAAGCTGGGAGGCAAAGCCAGATAGTGTGGATCCTGAATTCCTGCTCTTAACCATTCTGCTAAGAATGAGCTTCCCTATCCAAGCCATTCTTTTGGGGAAACTGAGGCCCCCAAAGACAGCAAGATGGAGACATAGATCTGTTCTAGGTTCAGAGCTCCCTCTCCTGCACACTTGACCATGAACACGTTAATGAATGAACTGACAGTTCCGCCTTTGCGGATGATCCAAAGTGTGAAAAATATCAACACCTCTTTCATGCTTGTGTGGTCCACTGTCCTTGCACGAAGGCCATCAGCTGAATAGAAGGCTGGGGTGAGCCCAGATTCAGCCCATTTGAAAATAAAGTAGTAAATTGCAACACTTTGGAGGAATTAAAAAAAAAAAAAAGGCCCAGAGGCCCAGAGGAGATTTACCACTGGGTTGCATAATGAAGTACCCCCCAAAGTAATACTAATACTTTAATGGCTGTTATGCAATGTTATGACTCAGCGTTTCAAATTAATTTACAGGATTTCTAGTGCATGCTGTCGGTTAGCTTTAGGGGTTTCTCCCCTCCTCGCCCTTGTTAACCTGGTTCTGGAAGCAAACCATCTAGCAAATTCTTACCTGAGGGGAGGAGCTATTTCAGGTAGGAAGATGCAAAGTACTTCCAAAGATATCAAAGGAGGCAGACAAGAGCCCGTGGCTCATCGAACTCATCCAAACAGCATAGATGAATGTCCACCTCTCTGCCAGCGGCTGAAACCATCCTCCTCTGGGTCATGCGTGTGAGTTGTCATGAGGCTGTTCAAGCCCAGAGAATTCTAATCCCTCGGGCTGCTGGTAAATAATAATGTATAAACTTATGATTAATATTTCGTTTCAAAGGTCAGTGATCAAAAGACAGTTAGCAGACAGGCAGACTGGTGAACTTTAGAACCCTGCTTTTGAATTCCCACTTCACAATCTCCCTCTGCAGGTCTGAACTGCTCACCTGTTCATTCTTGATTCCCTAAGAGCCTTCTCTTGGTCCTCTGGGGCCATGTCTGTCTGTGCAGGCTGCGCTGTGTGACGGGGGAGGGGGCACCTGCCGGCTTGCTTGGCTTCTCAGCGTGGCTCTCCGGTTTGCACAGGAACCACGTGGTGGAGGCCATCTCTGAGTGGGAGAAAAGTCCAGCCTTGAGGAGACACATACTTTCAGGACATGTGTGCCCTTGAGCAACAATTTAATAAATGGAGCCCCGGTGACCTGTAAAAGATGGAGACTTTCAGATACAGCAGTAATTTTCTCTCTGCCACAAAGCATTAATATGCAGTAGCCAGATTTCCTAAAGGAGAACCACGTGGTGGTTTTTAGAGGCAGGCACACTGGGGCCAGGGAGGAAATGAGGAGGCCACAGCCCGCCTGGGGAAGAGTGGCCGCCCGTCCCTCTTGTTTTCCGTATCTTCTGGCCCTTTTCTGTCGTTCCTGTCCCCCTCATTTAAGACATGAAAGTATCATCTAGTGTGTTTTCACCTCCAAAATCCTACAAGATCAAGCTTCATCTCCACAGAGATGTTACCTGGTAGGAGCTTAAATGCAGTGGTTCACCATCTTGGGGCTTACAGATGTCTTTGAAAATCCAGTGGCCCCTAAAAGTCCTGTCATCTGGGACTGTGCACAAACTAGCTGTGCTAGACTTGGAATATTTTCTGGAAGAGTAGAATCTTTTCCCTAAAACCCACCTTTAAAGGGTTTTTTGGGGGGGAGGGGGGGTGAGCTCAGGGGAACTTAACCACTGAGCCACATCCCCAGCCCTTGTTTTTATTTTATTTAGAGACAGGGTCTCACTGAGTTGCTTGGTGCTTTGTGGTTGCTGAAGCTGGCTTTGAACTGGTGATCCTCCTGCCTCAGCCTCCTGAACTGCTGGGATTATAGGCAGGCACCACCTCACCCAGCTCCTTCAAAGAGCTTTTTTTTTTTTTTTTTTTGAGAACTCTGAATTTAAGGTAGATCCTCACCCAAACCTCAAGACCTCACCAAGGACTCTTTCTATTCTAGAAATAAACTAAAAGACCAAACAGCCTCAGATACTCAAAGAAGTAAAGATCAATTTCGTATTGCTTCTCCAAGGAAATAAAGAGAATTCTAATGCTGACCCCGAAAGAGTTTAGGGGTTCTATGGTTAAATAAATTATGAAGATGCCTTATGCTCTAATCCCCTTTTGGAGATCTGTAAGGCATATTAATGGCTCTGGCAAAATCCACAATGAGGCATCTTTGATTTTGCTGCATTCAGCATTTCTCAAATTCATTTCACCTGGAATCCTTTTTTGACCTGCCACCATTTAAGATCCCCCTGGAATGTTCTGTGAACATTGAAGGGGGACCGTCTCCCCAGCCTCTTCTTTCCTTGAGAGGAGACTAAAGGGCAGGACGTAGAGACAGCTGTGTCCAGGGAGTCACTGTCTGTGGCCCTGATGGTGGGGTCACTGTCTGTGGCCAGGTATGATCTCAGCACCCCTGCTGGGTCATCACCACCAGGAGCCCTGAGATGCTTGTGGATTTTATTTCATTGGTCACATTTCAAGGACCTGGGGGTCTTGTGATAGGGTCCTGGCAGCACTAGCCCAGATTACAGAACAGGGAGCTGTGGGGGGCAGCCCTGCCTCTTAGGGTCCCTCTTACAGATTGAGTGACCTCAGCTGAATCACTGGGGAAACCCGACAGGCCATCCCTAGGAGCACAGGGGGCAGAGAAGCCCCCACCTCCAGTGCGTGCCTTTGTGGCCAGGAGACCAAGTCCACAGGAACAGCAGTGCTCCGATCGCTTAGTGGCTCAGACCCTGGGTCCCTGTAGGATGCCGGGGGAGACGCTCTGTACCAGCTGTCTGAGGGACGAGCCTCGCTCTCTGTCTCTCGGTTTACAGTCTTCAAGTGATGGGCTCCATCTCTTCCCTGCTGTAGAGCCTGGTTAGCAGCTGGAAGTGGGGACCCCACGCACACCTCAGCAGCACCTGTCACCCTGGAACACCTGCTCTCAGCATTCCCTGGACGCCCTCTCACAGCCTTTCTTCCACCTCCGGAGGCCACGGGTGTCCTTTGGCTCGTTGCTCCGGACGGAAACCACATGATGGTTTACTCAGAAGTCAGAGGATGCTGAGGGCCATAGGAAGTCGAAAGGAAATGGTCTGAGGTTTCCCCCTTGAAACCCTTGCTTGCAACTCTGCAGACAGCCCACTTTACTCTGTGTTGGTAGAGACGAGAGGTAAAAATAGCTCCTTTGATGAAAGAAGATAACGCTGCCTTTCGTGGGGGTCCTGAGCTGTTCTCAGCCTGTGGGCTGCCTGAGCACTGGCCAGGCCCTCCTAAATGGTGCATCTGGACCCCATGGGACAGAAAGCCTGGGGCACTCTGAGCGCGGGGTTGGGGCTGCAGAGGCGCACAGAGTGGCCAAGCATTTGCTGCCTGAACAAGCCCTAGTTCTGGTCTTGGCTCTGTCACAAACTGTGGGATCCTTGAAAATTCGCTTCATTTCGATGCTCGCTTCATGTCATCTCTAAGTGATAGGGAGCCCCTGCCAGTTCTATGGGGCACCCTGAGCCCCTCCTGTACTGAATGTCCCGTGAAGGAAGAGCAGAGTGCTCGGTGAGTGACCTCTTGACCCCTGGACCGCCGTGATCAGCATGGGCAACCCTGTGCGCGGGTACCCAGCACCCACTTCTCGGCAGCCTCTGCCGCGTCGGCTCGCCCTCCTCCCTGACAGCAGGCCCACGGGCTTTGGCTCTGAACCCCTAAATTGGGAAATGTTCAACTGCAGATTGTTTACATTGTGTATTCAGAGTACGAAGTGGTGTTTGAGAAGGGTTGCCATGGAAACAGTGAAGTGAGGAGGCAGCTAACTATGAAGAGAAATAATCCAACGTTCACACGTACAAGCTCCGCTCTTGGGCTGCTGTAAATGAAATATCACATTACTGGGCAGGCATCCACCATCCGTGAGCCTGGTCTTAGTCTTAAAAAATGAGAAGAAATGACCCCTGGGATCTAACGGGTTGAGGAAACCACAGCCCGTGCTGAGGCTCCCTGACCTTGGGACAAGGTTCTTCCCGGCTAGGCCTCAGGCTCATAGCTGTCTAACTTTGTTGACTGGGGACTTACTTGGATCCCAGGGTCCACTGCCCCATCCCATCCCCATGTCCAGTGGGCGAGGGACCCTGTGATGACGTGCCACACCACTATAAAGCAGGTTTGGGGAAGCCAGAGGTGCGTGCACACATCTGCATTTGCCAGAGGGATGCAGACAGTTGAAATGTGAAGTGTTATCTATAAGAGTGGGGCCTGGTTATTGGGAAATTGTGGAATCCCCAAAGATGCATGCAGAATAGGCACCGTACCCTGTGCAGCCTTCGCCAAACCACCCACGGCAGACTCCACGGCTCTGACTGGACCTGAACCGACAGTAACTCATAGCCCAAGAGCAGCGCTCAGAAAGCCCAGCCAACCAGAGCCAGCACCGAAGAGACGCCGGCAGTGCCAATCCTTCCCCCAAATTGCAGGATCCCCAGCCGTGTCTGCTGCCAAGAGCTGGGTGGCAGCCAGACTCCTCAGCTGAATGCTGACTCCGAGTCCTCAGTCAACTCCAGCGAGAGGCTCAGCCTACTTTCTAAACACTGACTATTAGAAACTCTCAGTGCTCATTTTTACTAAGGAACTTTGGTCACCTGTGACAATGGGCAGTCTTTAGGACAACTGGAAGAAAGATCAACATGTTTGCATCGGGGAGAGTCCTTGAGGCCTCCCAGGGTGGCAGGCTGCTGAGAATCGTGAGCAGCAACATCAGGTCAGGCCTGCCTGGGGCTCCGTCCTCCTCTCACAGCCACCCTGAGTAGCAGGCACGAGACTTGTCATTGCCTACCCCTGTCTGTGGGCCGTTTGCATTAAAGTCACCCGGGGAGTTTAAAAACAACGCTTCCTGGGTGGTAACTTTGGAAACTGATTTACAAGGTCAGGGGTGGAGTTGAGGGTCTACATTTTAAAAAAATAAATAAACTGTTTCCAGAGTGGATGAGGAACACCCACGTGGAAGCCACGGCTCTGAGGCCAAATAGACCAGGCTGGACTCTGCTGGCCTCATTCTTCTGTCTGGGCCGGTGGCCTGCTTGGGACCCTCAGTTTGTCCATCTCTTTGCCAAGAAAATGCCTGTCCACGAAGATGTGGGCATCACAAGACAAATGGCCACAGAGCGCTCAGCTCCACCCAGTCCCTGACAGGTCCCCAACAATGTCCATGGAAGCATTGAGGACCTAGGGCTGAGGGGGTCACGGGAGGCATGTAACTGTTATGCCCGATAAGGTACAGGTACTACCTTGACTCTGTTATATGTAACAAATGCTTTGTAGTTTTAAAAAAATCTATTCAGGAGAGAGAGAGAGAGAGAGAGAGAGAGAGAGAGAGAGAGAGAAAGAGAAAGAGAGAGAGAAAAACACAATTTGGAGTCAAGACAACCCATGTTCAAATCCCAGTTCTTCCGTGAGCCGTGCCACTAGCTGTTTCTTCCCATTCTAAGCAGCAGTTTGTCATCTTTAAAATGGAAATAATAATCTTTACCTCATGGGGCTTTTGTAAAGGTTGAAAAACAAATTTGCCTTAACATCTTTTTGAGAGGAATGCAAATAAAACTCTGTGAAGAAAGTCAATGAGGGAAGAAAGATGTGAGAGAGTGCGGCCTGCTGGGCACAGTGCCCCGGGCAGGGCAGGCAGCTGAGCCCCTGTTCTTGGCCGCTGCTGACGAGTCCTCCCAGCAAAACCAGCCAGATGGGCGTCAGACAGCCCAGATGGACAGAATGGGGGCTGGCAGCTGAGGATCTGCTGGGTGGACAGGGGCTCAGCCGCCCCCACATCCAAGGAGAGATCCCAGCAGGTGAGCAGAGCGCAGCTTCCAAGAATTGAAAGGAACAGATCTGGAGTCATCAGCGCATCTTGCTTCCCAGACGCAGGAATGCAGACATGCTGTTTGCAGCAGGGGCCAGGCAGCAAGCCCATGCTTCATGCCAACTCGAGACACAGGCTTGGGAATCCCTCAGCAGTGCCTCGGTGTCCCCAGGGCCGAGGTCTAGTCCTGGATGCTCTCACCCAAAGCCCACAAACTTGGAAATCCATGCAGTGAGAACAGAGCCCATAATGCTGCTGGGGTCAGGGATGGCTCTGGCTCCAGTTGCCTAGCAGCGGTGGGTCCTAAGTGACCCAGTGTGGCCCCTCCAGGCATAAGGCAGGGCACAGTTGCACACAGATATCAACCCTGCTCTCAAAGCCACACAAACCCTGAGCGTGGTAGGACTATTGTAGTGTTGAAGCTCCTATTTCCTTCTGACCTCTGGGCCTTGTTGAGAGTCAACCCTTTGATAAAGTCTCCACTGACCTAGAGAATTCTACCATGGGGACTCCATTATTTCCTGCCACCTGTTCAGAGTCACCCCAAAGAGGAGGAGCTAGAATCTTGACCCTATTCCTTATTGGAGGCTTCTGCATGTATTGTCCAATTTTTTCCCAGTAACCAACCTCCAATCTCAGCATGGCAATGGCTGTGAGAGGTGGGGGGCTTCCATTCCTTTATACCAATGCAAGCTGAATGCAAACCCTGTTGTGTCAACTGTCCAGTAAGCCCGGAGCCCCCAGCATGCTGACAGGAGGCCAGTTGAGCACAGGAAAACTTTTGTTTACTTCAAAAGCAGGTGATGGTCTTTGTCTGTTTTCTGTTGCTATCATTGAATACCACAGGCTGGGTAATTTATAAAAAATAGAAGTCACTGGCTCACAGTTCTGGAGTCTGAGAAGTTTAAGAGCAGGCTAGTAGCATGTGGTGAGGGCTTCTTTTTGCATCAACGGAAGACACACCACATGGCGAGACCGAGCAAGCTGCTGGCTCGAGTCTCCCTTCCTCTTCTTACAGAGCCACTAACACCATCATGGGGGCCCCACTCTCATGACCTCATCTAATCCAAATTACCTTCCAAAGGCCTCACTTGAGACACCACTAGCATCACATTTACACAGTGGTAGTGACTGGGACTGTTCTAGATCCTGTGCTGACCCCCAAGGAGACAGAGAATCGGAAGACTCGGCTGCTGCCTGCAGGGTGTTCACATTCTAAGTAAGGAGACACGTGAATGAAAAGCGACATGGGAAAAATTGGAGGTGAGGCCGGAACCCCAACACCCCAGGATGGTGCTGGGACTGCCGTGGCTTCGGTTCTATCAGGGAACAGGCTTCCAGGCAGTTGCCAGGGAAGACTTTGGTGCAGAGAAAGGCCCAAGCCCAGGGAGGAGAAGCGTGGCCCAGAGAAGACAAGAAGAAGGAGCAGGAAGTGTCCCCAGGATGACTGTGGGGATAGGAAAGCAGGCAAGGTGCTCGGGAGCTTGGTGAGACAGGACTCAGCCCTGGCTGAGAGGACAGACTTGGGTGGACCACTAGCGCTTTCAGCCATACCTGTCCTCTGGTCACCTGACACTCACCCAGGCATGGGGAGCTGAAGGATTCTGTCAGCAAATGAGATCCCTGAAGGTGGAACCCTAGAGGAGCCAGGCTTGAAAAAACAGAGGACCCGCCAACCACCACGTCTTGGTGTCTGGCTCTGCCATTTTTATCAGCCCCCTGCACTGCCGGGCCCCACCATATGGCAGCATTTCCTGCTGTCTTGATTTCCTCTCATCAAATCAAGTAAATTGTGCAGGTTCTGGTGGCATTTACAGAAGCACAGGATCCTAACCCAAAGATGTGACAGGAACAATTCTGTTTCTCAGGCCACATACTGAATATCATGTCAAGTTCTGATGACCCCATCTTAAGAGGAGTGTTCACAATTTAAAACACATTTAAAAGGAAGACACGGCTTTATAGTAAGAGAGTCCCAGTCACTACCACTGTTTACATGTGATGCTAGTGGTGTCCGAAGTGAGCCCATTGGAAGGTGATTAGGATTAGATGAGGTCATGGGAGGGGGGCCCCCATGATGGTGTTAGTGGCTCTATAAGAAGAGGAAGGGAGACTCGAGCCAGCAGCTTGCTAGACAAGGTTACTTGGAGGTTGGTTACTGGGAAAAAATTGGGCAGAAAAAATTGAGAGACAATGACAGGTGGGAAATTGTCTGGCTTGAAGAGGAAGACGGAGGAGTGGAAGGCTTGGGAACCACCTTCACACGTCTGAAAGACTATTACAGAGAAGAGCTTGACGTAGCCCAAGTAGCCAAAGAGGAGGAGCTAAAAGAACGGGGTGTAAGATACAGTGGACTTGGGTTCCATGAAGCAGAGGAGAACTAACAGTGAGGCTCAGCCAAGAGTGAAATGGAGCGGTTGTCTGTGAGGTGGTAATTTCTCATTGCTAGAAACATCCACGCAGAATTTAGGTGACCACATGTCTGGGATGTCACAGGGCATGAGATTCAGTCAATCCCAGCAACAGAGACTTGGGCTTTAATGTACCTTAGCTGGTGACCCTTTGCAAGTTCTTTCTCCTGTTTGAGTTTCAGCTCTAAACTGTTTCAGCTCTAAGTGTGAAGTCCCTACCTCACATACCACACTAGAGGAATTGCAAGGGCCAAATGAGAAAATGCCCAGAGCACATCTGATGATGAGGATGACGATCACAAGCCCTTCTGCACTTCTGTCATTTATAGGGAAGTTTTAGAGACGCCGAGCTTCCAACAATCTCCAAGAAGGGACTGAAGTTTAACACTTCAAATAGGAAAAAAAAAGTTTGTCAGCAGGGAGTGGAGGAGGAAATGTTTATCTAAAAGGATGTCCTAAACCATCTCAGGCCACCCCACTTCCTTTGCCTTCATTTATGACCAAGTCTGGCGGGAGCCATATTAGCTGGAACTCTGCCAGCCGGGCAGGATGCGCTGTGCACCCTCTGCTCCCCAACAGAGAGCTACCTGGCATTTGAGTCTATTGATGGCGATTCTGCTGGCCTCTGTGCTGTGCTCCAGAAAACCCCCTTCTGGTCACAGCCCAGCTTGGTTTCACTGAGGTCTCTTTCAAAGTTCCCAGCAGGGTGGGGGTGGGGGGCACCTTTGTGTGTGTTTCAAGGCGAGTTTGTTTCAAAGTGGGCTTTGAATACTGCCACCATGCAGAACCGGGCCATTGTCCAGTGGATCAATGCAGGGCTGACGTCCACGGGCCTATTATCTGAGCTGCTGCAGCTACCCGGGCAGGGCCATGGCTGACCATTGTGAAGGTGCGCTTGACCAAAAAGCAAAGCGGGGTGGGGGTGGCGGCCAGCTCTCTGCTGATGGTTTTGCTGACGTGTGACTAGGAGGCCAGAGAAAGTTCCACCCCGGCGCTGTACAACTGCAACAGAGGGAGAACTGGGGGGCTCCTGCCCCTGCTCTGCCTCTTGGCAGCCGTGCCCTAAAAGACAACTAAAGCAGTTCCTCGTTCCATATTTTACTGTCTCTTTTCTGTTGGATTCTTAGTCTGCCCTGTTTACAGCAGCAGTGAGTACTCTCCAGTTGCGGCTCAGAAAGTATATGGTGGCATGTTAGAAAGCTTATGTTTGTATATTTCATTAGATTGGTTTCTCCCATTTGGCAAGAAAGATAGTTTACTGCATGCATCCGTTACTGGTATCAAACTTTTAATGTTTAGTAGGTTAAGCAAGCCATTGTTACAGATGAGGAAACTGCTCGTAGTCAGATTCTAGAATTCAAGCCCAGGTATCCGGTTGTTATGGCTTGAACCTGGAATATTGCCAAGAGCTCATGTGTTGAAAGCATGATCCCCAATGCAGCAAAGTTCAGAGGTGGGGCTTTTAGGCAATGATTGGATCCTGAGGGCTCCTCATCAGTGGATTAATCCATTTGATTAATGAAATAATCCATTTGATGGATTAATCCACTGATGGCTGAATGGACTACTAGAAAGTAGGACCTACTTGGAGGAAGCAGGTCACTAAGGGCATGTACTCAAGGGTTTATCTTGTCTTTGGCCCCTTCCTCGCTCTCTCCCTCTCTGCTCCCTGGCTGCCATGAGCTGAGCAGCTTTCTTCCGCCAGATCCTTCTACCATGTTGTTTGGCCTCACCTCGGACCCAGGGCAATGGGGCTGGTGGACCATGGCATGAGAGCTCTGAAACCATGAACCAAAATAAACTTTACCTCTCAAAGTCGTTCTTGACAGGTATTTTGGTCACAGAGACGCAAGGTGGGCACACACCAGTATTCCTTCCAGAACAGCGCTTTCTTTCATTGATGTATTCATTCATTTGTTAGAGAGTGATTAAGCCCCCTCTGTGTGCTCGATTCTATTATAGAAGTTGACAAAAGAATAGTTCATCAGATAGGTGAAGTCCCTGCTCCACTGAGCTTTCATTCTGGGGTTGGGGGAGGATTTATATCCTCTCATACACATAAATGCACCTCCTACATCTTGCCTGCTGCTGGGAGTTTAATCAATTGTTAATAAATATTTAATAAGTGGGGGAGGCGAATGCCCTAATAGTGACCTTGATCCATGACTCTTCTTTCCCTTCCCTAGGCCACATGGATGGGGTGTTTGAGCTAATAATGCATCCAGATGAAGGGGAGGTCGCTTCTAGATGGGTATCTTAGCACTATTTCAGGGAGCAATTCGCAACTTTTCTCATGAAACATAAACTTGGAATCATTTCCTAATGGTGGGTGCTGGGATTATTTCTCCAAGGAAAAGACAATTTCCTCTTCCCACTGTTCATCATGCAAATCTTCCAACCACAGTGGTGGTAAATAGAAATAGATAAATGAGATCCAAAATTCACATTTAACTATTTGGGAAAACACTGTGTTGGTAAAAAAAAAAAAAAAGCCATTGAATAGAGCAGGGCACTGGGGAGAAAAGCATTTGTATCTGAGTCACAGACAAAGTCAAGGTAAAAGTCAGAGCTGAGACATAAACAGGTCAGCAATTAAGAGATTGGTTTTTCACTTCTAACTTCTAGGGATGGGTTGATGGGTTCTAACGCATCTCAAGGTACCTGCTCCTGTTCTGCCTCCCCCCGCTATGGGCTGTTCCAGAACGTGTCCCTTTCAACCCTGTTGCCTCTACTCAAGCTGTTTC
Organism: Ictidomys tridecemlineatus; assembly: GCF_052094955.1. Classification (NCBI taxonomy): domain Eukaryota; kingdom Metazoa; phylum Chordata; class Mammalia; order Rodentia; family Sciuridae; genus Ictidomys; species Ictidomys tridecemlineatus. Next base: position 112,504,477 of record NC_135481.1, on the reverse strand, counting down.
TTCTGCCTGGAAATACCTACTCCATCCTTCAGATGTCACACTTCTGCAAAGCCTGCCCTTGAATTTAGCCCCTTCCTCTGTATTCATATGACTCTTGGAACACACTGCTCCGGTGAGTTCACAGGTCTGTCTCCTCTACAAGATGTTTAGTTCCTTGGATCTTCATTATCTTTCAATGACCCATGGTACCTAAAACTGTGCCTGGAACCCATGACTGTTGAGACAAGAGACTTAAATATCCACTAGATGTGAGATGAAGGTTGGGGAAATACTTGTGGGATGGAAAGGACTGAACACTGTACTCAGTGACTAGAGCAGGATTACGGAACAGACTTTTAGGCATCAGTTAGTTTGAGATATGTGAGCGCTTGGTGCCAGCGAGATGCATCACATGCAAAATGGGGGTGAAGATGGATGATGAGGCAAATATCAACTCTGGGAAAAACAAACGGCAAAGAGAGAGGTCAAGGTATTTTTCCTCTCTCCTCCCTGTCTTCCTGGCTTGGCTATAACTCATGCCCAGGCTCCATTAACATCACTGCCTTTCCCTGCTCCTTTAAGCTAAAGGGTTTTGATGGCTTCCTGCTGTGGTGGGTCACCATGGACCTTTGCTTGCATGTATCCAGCCTTCCATCTTTCCTTCCTTCCTTCCTTCCTTCCTTCATTCATTCTTTCCTTCCTTCCTTCTTTCCTTTTCCAGTACTGGGGATGAACCCAGGGCCTTGTGCATGCTAGGCAGGTGCTCTACCACTAAACTACATCCCCAGTCCACTCATACCATTTTTAATATGCCCTTCCAACTTTCATCTGGGGACTCTGGTTGATGACTCCATTCTTACAACTCCTTGACTCTAGTTAATAGAAAATTCTGGTTAAGGAAATTCTGGGTATCACTGTATACTAGGGATTGTGTCTGGCCCACAGCTTAGTTTGATAAATAAAGTTTTATTGGCACACTGTCATACCCATTGATTTACAAATTGTCTGGCTGCTGTCCAGCTACTACTCCAGCAGAGATACGTAGTTGTGACACAGACAGCTTGGTCTCCAAAGCCTAAAATACCGACTCTAGTCCTTACATAAAAAGTTTGCCCACCCTACTCTGCATGGACCGTGCATACTAGGTCATTACTTTAATGCCCATTTGTTAAGTGTCTTCTAAGGATTTCTGCTTCTGAGATCTTGTTCTCTCTGGTGTCTTCCTCCCAGTCTCATTGCTTTCAAATCCATTCTTCCAAAGACTTCCAGACAGATCTTACCAAAACATGACTTTGAGCCTTTCCTGTCTCTTTCACAGGCTCCACCAAATGGAATCTAAGTTCCAGATCACATCTTTCTCCATTTGCTGCCAGGCAAGGTATGGACGGCCCCTCGCCTCTGATGTCTCCACTTGGACACAAGCACAAACTTCCACTTGCTGTCCAAGCCCTGTGGCTGCCTCCTGCTGGAGATGCCTCAGGGAGGGTGGAGATGGTTGTTGGCATTCTACCTTTGACCAGAAAGGTGGGAATAAAGCCACCCTTGGGCTCCAGGTGCAGACCTCACTCCTGTCGAATCACTGCCCATGTCTAAGAGCTGAGGAAACAAGGGGGCCTGTGTCCAGCCCCTAAGAAGGAGAGGCCCTTAGATGCCAGAGTACTGTCCCAGCAGCTGTGCTGTGCCTGCTCTGGGGTGCTGGGGCTCCTCCGTCTACAGGGTGGGGATCATTCCTCAAAGATGCTCTTGCTGACAGCTACAGCCCTCAACCTCTTTCCTTGGCACCATGTTCTGTGGAGCTGATAAGGGGCAAAGCGGCAGGACACGGTGGCCTGGCACAGCTCTGCAGGCACCCTTCAGGAGATCCAGGCATGTTTTTCTCCTGCCAATGGCTGCATGCACCTGTACCCTTAGTGCAAACTTCCCTCGGGAGGGGGACCCCCCACCGCCACCTCTCAGCAGCTCTGAGCTCCTCCTAGATCGTGTGAAAATCATCTGTGGCCATCCCTTCTCCCAGGCTGTTCTAAGTGGGGGGTTCCATTAGGCAATTCCTAACATCAGAACAGGCACATTGGTGACCCTGAGCTGGTGAGGGGTCCGTAATTTTACCTAAGCTTAAGGATCCAGGAAATACAAGGTTTCCAGAGAGCCTCTCAGTCGGCGTTTGTCCGGTTCTTCCAGATTCTCAAGACAGAAGTTGGGAGCCATCCCAGCTCCTCCCTCCCATCCTGGTTACCCTAAGCCCTCTTCCGATCATCAGCAATTCCATTTTCTACATTTCTTCCGGGTCCACCACTTGGTATCTGGCCCTCCTGTCAGGCCTGTCCACACCTGGTGTCCTTCATCTGATTTGCCTCCTGTCATTTGCCCCTCTTAACCCATCCTTCCATGCTGGCTGCAGAATGGGTTTTTGAAAGTCAACTTTGACCATGTGACTCACCTATGGGAAACCCGGGGTCTGTCTCCATTGCCTGGTACCCAAGGCCCTACAACACCGGACCCCAGGGGCTTCCCCAGGAGATCCTTTGGTCATTACTCCCCGTGGTCTTTTTTTCCACACTGCTACACGTCCTCAGTTCAGAGGTGAGCCTTGTTTTTAGTATGTGGTCACATTTCTGAGATCCAGATGTGTGTGAACATGGACACAGACACTCAGCATTTTGGTTTCCTGCCTCCTGAGAAGCTGAGACCTTGTTTTCCGGGAGAAAGACCTGGGAAGACTCAGGAGGAACAGCATCAAGGGCACATTGAGAGACGAAGCAGAGATGAGCTAAGTTTGCAGAGGGAGGTGCTTAGGGAATCACATTTTCTTTTGGATTGGTGCACAATCAATGAGGGAGGCCATGATAGGAGGACAGAAAGGTCCCATTTAGATGATGTATTCATCCATTTCCGGTTACTATAACAAGATATCTGAAGCTGGGGACTTTATAAAGAAAAGATATTTGTTTGGATTAGTTTTGGAGGTAAAAGCCCAAACAGCATGGCACCAGCTCGGATGAGCCCCTTCCCACCCCTGTGTGACATCAATGTCATTATGACAAGGGAGAGATCACAGGGCAAGGCAAAAAGCCACAGGAAGGATCTAGTAACAACCCTCCCGCCTCCTCTTAAAGGGCCCACTGCCTCTTAACTTTGCCACACTGAAAACCAAGCTCCCTGTAATACGTGGACTCCGAGGGACACACTCAAACCATGTCCACCCCATAGTAGATGATTAAGGGGTGGAGGAGCATACAGCCTGGGTGGTGGCTATTACCCCCACAGGGAGATGATACTCAGTCTAATCCAATGATCTCTCTCCCATACCTATAACCTGGCCTTAGAACAGGTCCCTGGAAACAATCAAGCTTCCCTTGAATCACAAGAGACCTCAGATGGAAAAGAAAGGCACTTCCCAGGCTGATGGCCAGCTGTGACCCAAGCTGCCATGGAGTGGCCGGCTTAGGTCTACAGGTTCCAACCCTCTGGAGATGGCATTAGACAGAACAATGCTCTCAGCCAAGACGTATTTTTTTTTAAATGACAACGATGTCAAAGATGATAAGTGTTCCCCCCCCCCCAAAGTTGAGTGGACTCTTCTGGAATATTTGATGAGTCCTAATGACCCAATATTATTAACAAATCACTCACCCAATTAATTAAGCCTCCAATTACAAGGAAGTTGTAAGATTTTCTGAATTCTACTTAATAAGGCTTTTAGTTTGAAGAGGATAGTGTCATTTTGTTCCCAAACCACAAAAACCTGCCTTGGAGGAGATTAAAGTAGAGATTCTTCAAAGGAGATAATTTTTGTTGAAGTGCATAGTGAGCTCTTTATACTGAGAGGAACACAATTCACAATTCCTACTTGAAGTTTTTCAAAGGGGAGAGGAAGAGAAAGGCTGAGGGGAAGGGAAGGGCAGAGAGGGGAACAGGATCTGAGAGGGGAGAAGGAGGAAAGACGTTTCCCCAATTATAAAAATTATTTAGAGAAGAAAATAAATAGGGCAAGTCAGGGATGTGGCTGTCACAAAGGGGATGGGGATGTGGCCAAGTGTCCAGTTTGAAAGGCCCACGTTCTTCTGGTTCTAAGTCTTTTTGGTTTTGTGGGCTGAGCTTGGGCAAAGAGATTCCTTTGTCCCAAGAAGCCTCCTGAGGTCCACCTGAGAAGCACATTGATGCTCAGTACCCTTCCCTCTTCCTCCCTCACGAGAAACTGGGTTTTTGTGGCCACCCCAGAACCCCATCGCCTCGGATTCATGTGCAATTTCCATTTCAAACTAATTTGCTCACATTTTTATCATTTGATGCCCAACCCTAAGGAAGTGTCAAGGCAAGAGTGACGGACCTGTTTTGTGGGTGAAGAGCCTGAAGTTCAAACAGCTTTAATGTCTTATCCAAGATTCCGGCCAAGGAAGTGGCTGAAGCAGGTCTCGTGGTGGTCAATGCCCTTTTGGATTCAGGAGTTTGATTCATGCCCAGAAAAAAAGATCCAGTGTGGTTTCTCTTCCCGAGTCACCTCTTTTCTGACTCAATGGCACTGCCAATTTCACTCCAAATTTTGGGGGTTCTTCAGGGAGAGTCAGAAAAGTGACACAGAGGCTCTGGCAGGTGACCTCAGCAGGAGAGTGAGGTATCTGGGAGTCGCACTGAGTCAGACTGGCAGGATGAGGATGCGTGGTTTTGGAGAGCCAAGAAGGGAAGGGACCTGGGTCTTTTCCATCTGAGGGACTTTAAGACCCGTCAGGGCTGCCGTAGCAAACTGCAGCAATCCTGGTGGCTTAAAACAACAGAAGTTTATTCCCCCACCGTTTTGGAGGCTGAAAGTCCAAGATAAAGTGGGCAGCAAGCCATGTCCCACTGGAAGACTCTTGGAGAGAACCTCATATCACCTCTTCCTGACTTCCGGTTGTTGGGGACTATCTTGGCGTCCCTTAACTTAAAGCTGAACCTCTCCAACTTCCTCTGTCACCACACGTGGCCCTTCTCTTTGCATCTTTGTCTTTGTATCCAAATAGTCTTTTCTGTAACGGGAGCAGGGCCACACCAGTTGAGTGTGACCTTATCTTAACATGACATCTCCAAGTAAGGTCACATTTATGGGTACTGGGGTTCAGACTTCAACTCATCTTTTCAAGGGACACAATTTTACCCGTAACAGAAACTGACCCCTATTCCATTGCTTCCTGGAGTTTCATAAATAATAGCCAGGAAGGCTTCCTATGATGGACACATCTCAAATGCTTCGGCTTGGAAAAAAAAATAATCTTAAGAAATTTGAAAGAAAAATATTTCTCTGTATTTGTGCAAGAAGGAAATTGCAATATCCTCAGGCCTCTTTTCCTCAGCACTACATTACTTATAAGAAAATTGAAACCCCTCTGTTGGAGCACCACCCGGAGGTGTGTCAATCGACTTGAAGCTAAATGGGGTTTAGAAGGCTCTCTGGATGCAGTATCTATCGTTCATGGCATTTGCAGGGTCATCTCACTCTACGCTCAAGATGCCCATTATATGTAGTTACAAAAAATAGAAAAACAAAAACAGGAGCTTTGGTCTGATCCATTTGATACTTTTCTTAATTCCCACTTTCTGAGAAGATGAGCCTTGACCAATGTCTGCCCCATGAACTGGACTATGTTCTTGCCAGAACTTTTAGGGACGTGGTGCCTGTCTCACCATGATATGGGCTAGTGGCAAACAAATAAAATAAAGCAATGTAAAAATTATAGAAAGGTATCTATTCTGATTTTGGTACATGATTTCTTGCACTATCATAGGAGCAGTCTGTCTTCTTGCCTGTCTAACCTGGAGATGTTTGGTGCTCTATCCACTGTGTTATCTCTTTCTGCTTTCATTACCACTCTTGATTCATTATATTTCTTTCTCCATTTCAAGGGGGGAAATATATATTGCAATAAATGTTCCTTACGCATTCTCTTTCCTCGCTCTGTTTTGAGCTTTGAAAGAAATACCCATTTGCCGTTCCTCTGGGCCTCCTGGAAAACCATCATTTCTGCAGCTGGGAAGCAAAAGCTTCCCTCAGGAAACATGCACCGTGGAAGCACCCAAGGCCACGGTGGGTTATGTAACATGGTGGTGGCCCTGCTCTAGCTGCTGATGGGGTTTCTTCCAGACAACCCAAAGCACCTCACCTGTGCTGAAATGTGAACAGAAAGGAAATGCAACGTTCACTCCACTCCCCCATCTCCTTTCAAATCCATCAGGCACCTGTGAGTGACCCTCAGCATCCCTGTTCCTCTCCCCCCACCAGCAGGCCCCCGTTTCGTCTGAAAATCCTGAAATGAAAAACTTATTCTCCATGATTCCAGCTCAAGGCATGGGGCATGGGACCAGATCCAGCAAGGCTTTCCCCAGCCCTGGCCCAGTCCACACTGATTGGTTCAGGCATGGCATGTGGCCGGGCAGAGCCACCAGAGTAGACCTCAAGACAAAATGTGAAGATGAAGATGCGCTTTTCCCATTTGGACAGGAATGAAGAATACTGTTTCTTTGAGGTATTGGCAGCCAATTTATGTCCACAAACAGTGCTAGCCTCTGGGGAAAGTTCATGCTATGGATAGATGGTGGAACAGATGGAGGGACCTGATAACATCCCTGGGTTTCTGAATCAAAACACATGGCCACTTAGTTACGTGGCTTCATAAATCCTTCACCATTTAGGCCTATTCAAGATGTGTTCCATATGACCTCAAACCAAAACTATCTTTTTCCCTTCCTTATTTCTCTTGGCTATCCGTTTCCATGCATGTCCAAATTCCAAGGATAATATATGATGACATGATGACTTGAGGTGCTTACAGAATATTCAGGTGGCAATAACTAGAACTGAGCTGCTGGAACTCTCTTGCGATGGTGGATACGTTCTAGCTACGTTGCCCAACACAGACGCCCCATCTGGCTGTCCAACCCTTAGTGCATGGCTTATGCGAATGAGAGACTGAATGTTTAAAATCAGTTTTATTTGAAGAATTTGAACTTAAACAGCTACACAAGGTTAGCAGCAACTGCATTGAACAGCACAGGTGGATTTGAAAACATCAACTAGGACATATATTGGATGAAGACAGAAATTCCAGAGTCTCAAAAGTGCTCAGAGTGTGTGGAATAAGAAGACAAGAGAGTAGAGGGCAGCCCTTGGAGAGCAGGGACATTCGAATACAAAAGGAGCCAGCAAAGATATTAAGAACAGAGAGACAAGAGGGAGGAAGAAACACAGGAGGCAGAGGTATGTGGAAAGCTAAGAGATGTTACAAGGAAGGAGGGGACCAAGGACAGTGCCACATGCAGAAGGGGAGAACATAGACAAGTGCCCATTCACCGCCCAATGAGGTCATTGGTGGTCTTCAGAATAGTGGCATGAAGGGAAGGGAAGACACAAGAGCTAAGATGCCCTCAGTCATGGTCATTCATGATCATAAAGAATCCAAACCATTGGACGTCCAGGAGACACCAGACAAGTAGCAACTCAGTTCATACTTGCGTGTCTTTTACCTTGTTCACTTTGGTGCGTTTCTGGGGGACACAGTAACATTTCCCCCCAACCACCTCTTTAAATTTTCCCTCAATTCAAATATGGCTCCCGAGAAAACAGGGTACCATCTCCAGGGTTGCCATCATGATTCCAATTTCTGTACTGTTGGTTTGGACCATCAAACAACAATTCCTTATAAATTGCCATTTTCTTTTTTTCCTCCTCTGATATATATTTATTTGAGGCTTCTATTTTTAACCTGTGGGGGCGGGGGCAGGAAGTAATGGGAATTCGCAGGATTTATTGCACAAATTACTTCTCCGGCTCCCTCCGACCTCCAGCAAGCCTTCTGACTGGCACTGTATTTCTTATTTATTAGATCTTTAAGTGCTCTGTTAGGCAGTTTACAAGCGTTCCTTAATGTCTGTGCAACCCAAGTGGACAACAGACACTGAAAACTGATCACAGGTCATATGAGGCCCACCTTTCCATTTAAATCACACGAAGTTTTCTTCAACTCTGAATTGGTTTCCACACAGAGGTTGTTGTGAACCTTACCTAAAAGCCCAAGGAGACTAACTTCCAAGAATAACTTCAAAGTTATTTCTAATATTCACACATGGAGGGTCGCTTTGCCTCCATGTTTCATGGTCAAAGTGAAAACCAAATAATTTCTGCAAAACACTGTACTTCCCACACTAGGCAAGTACAGCCTGGAAGCTCACTCCCTAGCTACTAAGTAATAATGAGGCTTCGAGAGAATTCTCCCTGATGTTCTGGATGCAAGAGCTGTCGTCAGGATACAAGACAGCAGGATAGCCAAGGCCATTCTCCTCGGCTGCTGGTGAGCCTCGGGGGTCCCTCTAGCACTGCCCTGGTTCACAGGTAGGTCACCTCCCGCATGGCTCCCTCACCTTCACTGTAGTGATGCTGGGTTTTTGAGCTTGTTGACTTGGTAAATGCCCTCTCTGTGCTTCAAGTGCCTCCCCTGCTCATGCATTAATGAACTCCTATTGGCCCTTCAGGACCCCTACTGTGGTTTAAACGTGTCCCCCAAAGTTTATGTTTTGGAAACTTGATCCTCAAAGCAATAGTGTTGAGAGTGGGACCTTCAAGAGGCAAGATCCCTCATGAATGGGTCGATACAATCATGGCTGGAGGGGGTTTCTGGGGAGAGAAGGGGTTTGGCCCCTCCCCCACCCTCACGATCCTGTTTGCACCCATGAAGTGCCTTTCACCTTGTGATGATGCAACAAGCAGGCCTCACCCGTTGCAGCCCCTTGATCTTGAACTTCCCGGCCTCCAGAACCATGAATCGAGTTAATTTCTGTTCATTATAAATGACCGTGTCTGTGGTATTCTGTTATAATAGCACAAAACTCTTATATCAAACCTCAGGAATCTCTCCCAAAGACCACGGTTCCTTCCTGTGGGCACCCACATTCTTTTTATAACTTGAGTACATTTCCTTGTGTGTATTTATGGGTCTTTCCCCACAACTAGATTCTCCCATGGCAGGGGCCATGTCAAGTTCATCTAACCCCGTAGCCCAGTGCAGGACATGGTGTGTGATAGGTATTTCCCAAGCATGGCTGGGGGGGACGGGGAAGGAGTGTGTGAATGGATGGGTGCTGTCCGTGGAACCCAAAGCCAGGTCTGCAAGGTCAGTACTAAGCAAATATTTTGGAGAAAATACACAGGGAATGTGAATGAAAATAAAAATAATCTCTAAGCAAAGAAAGCATACTGGAAATAGGTGCTAGATTACAAGCCACAACACAGGGACCCCAGAACTGGCTCCCTCACTAATCTCCTTTGGGATATTAGTGAATTTGGGAAAATTTATTTCCATCTCCACCTTCTTGCAATAAAACAGAGGGTGTGACCTATTGACCCTAACGCACCTTGCTCTAACTTTTTTCAGTCACTTTCAGCAACTTGCTATCTGACAGATGCCAAGAAAACATCAGCTCTGGAGAGAGGAAGCCTGGCTTGTTTCCAACATTTGGATAAAGATTATGTCTATGCATCTTTGTAAACACCCCATTTTTTTTTTCCTGAGTAGCCCTCTTCAGCACAATATTGACAGAGAGAAAATTCCAAAAATAGCTTGTTTGCTCTACAAATTTGCAAGTTGGCTTCTTCCACCTACTAAGGCATCCTTTCATTCATTCATCCATTTATGCATTCATTCAACTATTAGATATCTAACCATTTATCCACCCATCCTTGTATCCATTCAACAAATATTTGAGTGTCCTGATGTGCCCAGAGCCACAGCGAGTCCCGAGGTAGCGTCAACCACCATTTTGGTGTGGATGACAGTCCTCATCCTGGGGGAAAATAAGTAGCTATGCCACTGGGAGCTCTCCGGCAATGGCTCTTTCTCAGATGCCATCATCAGATGGTAGGAGGGTAAAAATAATGTGGTTCTCACCCCCACAGGGGCAGCATGCGGGAGCTAGGGATGGTGGGCACAGAAAAGAGAAAACCTCACATCTTGGAAGACTTTCTCTGCATGACCCAAGCCGGCACCAGCAAGGCCATCGTCCCCTAGAAGTGACAGAGAAGACATCAGCTTATATGAAGGAGCTGGCTAGTAGAGCAATCAGAAAAAGGAAAGGGCTGCCTAAAAAGGTAATGAGTTCTCTGGCCCTGGAAGTGATTGTACAAGGGCTAGATAATCATCATTTGCTGAGGATGTCACAGAGGGAATTCGATCATGGAACGCAAGAGTTGGACAAGGTGATCTTCAAAGTTCCTTCCCCACTTTGAAGTTGCAGACGTCTAGGAGCAAGACTGTATTGTTTGTGACCTACTCAGCCCACGGCCAGTCAAGGTCATGTCCACCAGGGTTCTCTCCCCTGAAGCCCCTGAATTTTGCTGGAGCTCAGATGGCAGAGAATATAAAGGCCTCTCCAGGGGGTCGCCTGGTTAGCATCTATGAAAACAGTCCAGCAGCAGGAAGCCTTAGAGACAGAAGATGCTCAACTGGGAAAAACAGAAAGAGCTGTCCTGAGAAAATCAGACGGATTTCAACCCACCCGCCTCTTCAGATGGAATGCATAATGTCAGGCAGAAACTGGCCAGCCGTCTTGGGTCACCAGGAACTGGAAATTCTCCTCAGTAGGCATTTTTGTAGCTTAGAGCCTGGTGGACCAAGCTGGTCCCTTAGGGAGTTAGGTGTTCACTAACAACCAGGCCTGTTGTCCCTACTTTCCCTGATAAGTGAGCCCCTCTTAGAACACAAACCTGAGATTGTCTTTTGTTTTTCCCCCTATTAAAAATTAAAGCTGTCAATAGAACAAAGAAAAGAGTTCTAAGTTATCCAACACTCCCCCGCCCCCACACTGAGAATCTCATTTAACCCTGCAAACAAACAAACACAGGAGACAAATACCAGCAAAGCCACCTTGATCAACAGCAGGCAGAGAGATTTAAATTTTCCCTGGCCCCTTTTTGTGCATTCACCCACACGGGGGATCTGGGCGCATCCGGGGCCGCCTTTCATTTCTCGGCAGGAGGAGCAGATGGATGTGGCTGCCTGGGCAGTGGTGTTTATTGGAGAAATAAATCTCTTTGGCTAAATGTGAGCCATGCAGAGGAAACAAAGGAACCGCTTTTTAATGACCAAGGTTTAAATGAAGCCCCGTAGCCTAAGGCAGAACCCCAATTAAGAAGAGATGGGAAATTAAGGTCCCAGAGACCACTTTCCCATCCAGTGAGTATTCAGCGGGCCCCCACAGTGCTCTGCCAATCATGTTGGGGACAGTGGTTTAAAGATAAACAAGAGAGCCCCCTTGCCCTCCTGGGGCTGGCACTGTGTGGGGTGAAGGGAAGAGGACAGAACAAGGTGAGGAGGATAATCTTGGAATGACATAGTGGTGTGGAAGGGGAGGGGGAGGGAAGACGTCCAAAGAAAGTGCTGTTCGACCTTGTCCTAAAAGATGTAAAGAATTCGCAAGAGGAAAAGGAAGCAGATTCTTCCAGACAGAAGGCGGAGCATGTGCCCAGGAGCTGGGGAAGGGTAGGGCCCACAATGTTGGGGAACAATGTCAAGGTCAATGTGAGTCTGGTAGTGAACAGGGAGCCAGATAGATAGGTAGACCAGAGTCAGCTGTGAAGGTCACAGGCCCATGAAGGCACTTGGACGTTATTCTGTAGCTAAGGGCTCCCAGACACATTGACACAGAATTAACCTAGGGAGCTTGTATCAAAATACTGACTCCAGGACCCCAACTCCAGAAACCGGGACTCTGTGGGTCTGGGTAGGGGGACTTCGCAGCTGGGACTTCCCAGCCCATGGGACAGGACCTCAGAAGTCAGGTGGAGAATACATCTTGACAGTGCTGGGGAATAGGAGGAGCAGAAAGGACAGCGCCACACTCAGAGGGTCACGCAGGAGGGTTCTGGCGTGACACCAAGGAGGCCTTTCCCTGGTGGCCTTTCTACATCACCTGGAACGATGCACCCAAGAAAAGTCACCTGGGCCGGGGAGCAAGGTAGGCAGGATCTGCCTGCTCAGTGGCAGTGCCCAGGGGACGGTGGCCGTCCTGGGGGAGCCAGACTTCATTTATGTGTTGTGCCACTAATTAAGCCCAAGGCCCCAAGGTGGGCAGGGCTGGCTCCTAGCCTCGAAGCAAAGCTGGAACACAAACAGGTCGGGAGGGAGGGGAATTGGCCTGCCCCTGAGTGCGGCTCCTGCCAGCGCCCTGCCCACCGGTGACGTCGATGATGACGGCCCAGTCCCCAGGCTCTGCCCCAGCCTGGGCCTCCAGGCGTCCTGGTCTCCAGCTCTTCCAGCTGCTTGGCATAGGTGACCCAGCTCAGAGGAGTTGTTCTTTCAGCCCTGTGACCTCACGCTCAGGTTCCCCCCACCCATGCCAGTGAGCAGGGCCCCAGGGGCCTCCATAGAGACCAACCAAAAGTTCTGACAAGTGGCCACAGCCTAGGCCAGCACTCCCCTAGTGTGAGAAGCAGGAGAATGACAATGGCTAAGAAGTTCCCTTCCTTCCTAGAGGGCCCCTGGCAACCCAATCACCTGGGCCATGCCAGGTACAGCCACCAGGAAGCCGAGGAAATGCTAAGTCCCCAAGGGAACCACTGCTGACCAGCCCCAGCCAAAGCTGGCACAGGGTGGTGCTTAGAGAGTATTTCACAGCCCCTTGTAGTAGTCCCGACTCAAGATGTATTTAGCACCCCCAGTACTGTTTATAAACAGATAATACAGCTCCTCAATTCATCCTTTCAAGAGCATGTATAATGCCCTGAGTGCCATGGAGAGATATGAAGCAGGTAAGTTGCAATGATATAGTTTATGGCTGCACTAGAAGACAGCGAGGCAGACACCCACACGCAGACCTAGCACTGACTTGCCTCGGTGACGTTCCACAGTGACTCGAGCCCTGGGAGCAGCGTTGCCATTAGAGACACACTTTAAACCTGTGCTGTAAAAAAATGAGTGTTTTCTAGACAGGTGCATGATTCTTGGTAAAGTTTTAAACAAAATAGAGCAAAACCTTTCCTCAGTTTGATTGACTGTAATTTGCAAAAAGAAGTACAGTTGTCCCTCAGTATTTGCAGAAAGAAAACTCAGTATCCACAGGCAATTGGTTCCAGGATTTCCTGGAGATACCTGTGTATAACATGCAACCTATATTTATTCTCCTGTATACTTTGAATCATGCCTACATCATGCATAACACCAAATACAATGTATAAACAGTCTAACAACAGAGTATAATGACTATGGACGTAGCAGATGTTTAGGAGACAATGACAAGTTGGTGCAGACAAGGGGGAAAGTCTACTTGTTTGGTGCAAATGTGACTTTTTTGCTAATATTTTCCATCTGAGGTTGGTTAAGTATATGCAAGTACAATCCGCGGATATGGTCAGCCTACTACACTTTGTGTTTATATGTAAAATAGGAATAGGTGCTAAATTCCCATGATTATGTTTATTTATTTTGTTCTTCACCTACATAAACGAACAGAGAACATTAGAAACTCTAAGGGATGTGGGAGTGTTTATTGTGTCCACCATGTCTCAGGAATTCTCCCTGGCTCCTGCCTATGCAATACTGTGGGGTCCCCCAACCCAATGTGTGTACCCACAAATTTCCAGAATGCCCCTTGGGGGGGTTCTGTCCCTCTGAGGACTCCTGCTGTGGAGTTCACGAAGCCTTTTCTTGCACCGTCCATTGATTTGAGCCTCCCAAGTGAGGAAGGCAGAGTGAATTCTGAGGTCAGAGAGGAAAATGAGGTCCAGAGAGAAAATGCCAAGCCTGGGTTCAAAGGAAGTTAGCAGGAGAGAGGGGACCGAGAACCTCTGAATCTTAAGACTGGATGGTGTTCTGGGCTGAATCACGTGCCCTTCCAAAGTCATATGTCCTAATCCCTACTGCCTCCCAATGTGACTCGATTTGGACATAGGGTCTTTAAAGATGCTGTTAAGGTTAAATGAGGTGGTAACGGTGGTCCTCATCCAGCAAGGCTGGTGTCCTCTTAAGAAGAGATTGGAACATGACTTGCACAGAGGCAGACCCTGTGAAGACACAGGGCGAAGACAGCACCTACAAGCCAAGGAGAGACGCCACGGAAGAGGCCGACCCTGACAAAGCTTTGATCCTGGACTCCTGGTCTCCGGGATTATGAGAAAATAGATTTGGTTGTGGAATCCACCCCGTCTGTGGTTCTTGGTCACGGCAGCCCGAGCACACTAATGACGGACTTTGCAGAGGGTCTAACCTGACTGTCTGCCGCTGTTTAAATTGCCTTGGAATTCCCAGAAGCCAGTCTTGTGGCTTCCCATCCACTGTTCTCCGCACACCGCAGAGCTGAGAACTCAGACGCGGCACGTCTCTCTCCAAACCAGATGAAGTCATTCGCAGCCCACCAGGTAGGCCGAGTGGATAGCAAAGCCTGGAACAACCCCTAATTGTATCTCGCACGTTAGCCAGACCCCTATGGCCCTGATGAGACCAAATCAGGCCAATTAATTATCCAAATTACATGAATTACCCAAATCTGTGTGCTGAGGCCTTGCCGACTGGACCAACGGGAGACTTAGTCATGGCCTGGGATCCTCGGGCTCCCCCGCTGTGCTGACTCATGTCTGAAATCTAGCATTGCTGACGACACATCTTGCTAGTCCTGAGGTTGAAGCAGAAATCTAAGTGACCCGTGACAGCCAGACTCCCCACATGTCACCTACTGCTGCCTCTGGTGTTCTGTGCCTAGAGATTTGGACCTATGGTCTCTGGTCCCATCATCTTGGGACAGCTCTGAGTTTCCTTCCTTTGGCTTTTTGCTTAAGCAAAGGGGTCCCACAGGAGGGCAACGGAAGCCCCCACGTGTTCTGGGTTTCTTTCTCTCCACATGCCCTTGGACATGACCTCCCAAACACCTGGACAGGGAGGGAGCTAGCCTCAAGATGGGCTTCTTAACTGGCTGCTTTGATCTCCCCATGGTCAACCCACCTGCTACAGGTAAAATCTTCAATGTCCTCCCAAAGCCCCCGTGTTAAAGGCTTAGTCCCCAGCCCCTGGTGCCATTGGGAGGTGCTGGAACCTTCAGGAGGTGGGGCCCTGAGTAAGGAAGTCAGATCGCTGGATGTGTTCCCTTGATGGGGATATCAGGACCCCGGGCCTCCTTCCTCTCTCTTTCACTTTCCAGCCACCATGTGGTGAGCGACTTCCTCTGCCACGTGCTCCCTCCATGATGTGCTGCTTCACTACCGGCCCCAAAGCACTGGGGACATGGCCTGACACCTGTAAAACCATGAGCCAAAATAAACCTTTTCTCTTTCTAAGTTGATCATCTCAGGTATTCATTTACAGTCACGGAAAGCTGACCGACGCTATGTAGGGAGGAGATCACTGGCAAGTGAGGAGTCCTTGTTCTCCTCTGGTTGGTTCTTCCTGGATTGGAGGGGTGAAGGAAGAGGAGTATTGCTAAGACTTTCTGAATCTTGCCTCAGAAAGGGGCCACCCCATTGCACCCGATGTTGGCATGTGCCCAACCTCTATTTGACTCAGAATTCTCATGGCCTTTGATCCCTAAGGCTCCCTGGACTCCATGTGTAAATTCACACAAGGAACAGAAGCTCAGAGGCAAGGTGCCTCCCACCACTCCCAGCAGCAGCCAGGCCCCACAGCCTGTGTTGCTCTAGCCGATGGCCAGTTGTGGAGCTTCACCGTATGTGACACTCAAAAGCATTTGTCACAACAGATCTCCATCCCCCCCTAAACACCTGTCCCTTGGCTGCCAGGTCCCCACCCTCCTCACCAGTCACTCCCTCTCTCATTCTTGTATTTGTGCCTTGCTGTGGTTTGGATCTCAGTTGTCCCCAAAGGCCGTGTGTTGAGGCTTGGTCACCAGCCTATGGCACTTTGGGGAGATGGTGGAGCCTTTAGGAGGTGGGACCTAGTGGAAGGAATGTAGGTCATTGGAGGTGAGTCCTTAAGGGAATAATGAGATCAGGGATCCCCCACCCCCCTTCCCTCTCTGTCTCTCCCCCCTCCCATGACCACACTAAGCCTTCCTCGGCCATGATATCCTCCCTAGACACAGGCCCAAAGGGACAAGGCAAATGGCCATGGTCAGAAAGCTCTGGAACTGTGGGCCAAGATAAACCTTCCTTCCCTTCAAGTTAGTTTTCCCAGGTATTTTCCCACAGTGACAGAAAACTGACTGACCCACTCCTCGACATGGCCTCCCAACATGGACCAGGCCTGGGCCTCCTCTTCTTTGCCTGTGCCCAGTCTCGTGGTTTTACATACCATCTGCTCATGGATGACTCCAAATTTCTATCTCTAGCCCTGAACTCCTGTTTAAATTCTGCTCTCCATCATCTTTGGCTCCCTTAGCGTGTCCAGGAGGCCTCTCAGACCTGACTTGTCCACACTGACCTCCTGCCCCTCCCTCCTAGCCAACAGTTCCCCTCTCGGCCAGTCTTCCTCCCACTGAATGCCAACTCCGCTCATCCAGCTCCTCAGAGTCACCCTAACGGTGTGACCTTTGGAAAGTGGCTTAACCTTCCTGGGTTCATTTTTCTCCTGTGTAAAATGGAATGTTTTGTAGAATTACTACGGAATGAAATGAGTTAATGTCTGTAGAGGATTTAGACCAGGGGTCTGCAACACAGTTGTTGCGCCACAGTTGTCCTAAGGATTTGATCAGTGAAGTCAATCTTGACTCCTGTCTTCCTCTCACCCGCCACATCCAATCCACCCGCAAAGCCTATTTGTTGCAGCCATGAAATAGTGTCTCACTTCTTCCCACCACCTCCCGCTCCCTGGTCCAAACCAGTCATTTTTAGTAAACACAGGGAGATGTGCCGCCATCAGCACGACCTGACCTTGGAGCATTTCCATCGCGTCTCCTCTGGACATTGCGTATAAATGGAATCATACGTATGTGGTCTTTTGTGTCTGGCTTCTCCCACTTACCAGGATGTTTTGAGGTTCTTCCGTGTTGGGGCATGCATAAGTGGCTTCCACCTTCCTGCTGAAGAGTTTCCATTGTGTCACCTCTGCCTGTGTTTGTCATGGTCCCCCACAGGCTTCCTGATTCTGCCCGTCACTGTTACCTCCTGTCTTCTGAGCACAACAAAGAGACTCTTACACATAAGTCAGTTGAAACCCTCCCATGACTTCCGCTTCAGAGTAAAAGCCAAAGTTCCGACAGAGGGGTCTCAATCCGCTTATGCCACCATAACAAAATGCCACTGGGTGGCTTAAATAATAGAAATTTATTTCCTCCCAACTCTGGAGGCTGGAAGTCTGAGATGAGGTGGGTCCTTATGAGACCTCTTTTCCTGGCTTGCAGAAGGCCACTTTCTGTGTCCTCACACGGACTTTTCCTTGGTGAGGGGTTGCTCTATCTTTATGACGTTAATTACCTCCTAAAAGCCACATTGGGGTTGGGGCTTCCACATAGGAACTGGGGGTGGGCAAAATTCATCCACAGCTTGAGGCCTACAAGGCTCTGCCTAATCTGGCCTCAAACCAGCACCCACCAACCTCAGGGCCCTGGTCCCTGCTGAGCCCTCTGCCCAGCCACGCTTCCCCAGCTGTCCTCATGTTCCCCACATGGCCCCCAAGTCACGGCTCCATATGTCTCTTCCTGACACCTGCTCAATTGCTCAACTAAAACTGTGGCCCCTCCCCACCCCTGAGCACCAGCTACTCTCCACCTTCCCTCTCCGCTTCCTGGCTTAGGTTTTTCCATGGCACCATCTAACAAAATGCAAGTGGTTCCTATTTATTTCTTGTGTTTTATTTTTACTTAGAATGCAAAGTCCATTTGAGGGCCAGGGATCATGTTGGTTGGCCAGGCTCTATCTAGAAC
This sequence comes from Ictidomys tridecemlineatus, assembly GCF_052094955.1. Lineage (NCBI taxonomy): Eukaryota > Metazoa > Chordata > Mammalia > Rodentia > Sciuridae > Ictidomys > Ictidomys tridecemlineatus. Next base: position 112,486,672 of record NC_135481.1, on the reverse strand, counting down.
ACCCAGAGCACACAGTAGTCACCAAATAATGGTTTGTTTGTGAGATACCATTGCACTCTGGGCCCTACTCGGCCACAGTGCCTTTCCCCGACACTGAGTCACATCTCAGCATTATCAGTAACTTCCCCGTCCAGCAACAGGGACCAGACTGTGTCCACGTCTTGGGTCAGTATGTGTCATGGTGTGGACGTCAAGTGTCCCCCAAAAGCTCATTTGTGAGACAGTACAAACAGGTATAGAGAAATGAGAGCCTTAACCCAGTCAGTGAATCAATCCCTGATGGGATTAGCTGAGTGGTAGCTGAAGGCAGGTGGATGTGGCTGGAGGGGGCGGTCATTGGGGGCGTGGCTTTGGGGTATATATTTGGTATCTGGTGAGTGGAGACCTCTTTCTCTGCTTTCTGATGGTCATGTGAGCAGCTTCCCCCCACCACACTCTTCCACCAAACCATGAGCCCCCAAATAAACGTTTCCCCCCCTAAAATTGTTCTGGTCGGATCTCTAAGTCATAGCAGTGCATTTTTTCCCTGGACAGAGCGGGGCAGCACAGGTCCCACCTAGCCTCTGTGGATTCATTCTGCTCCGGTTTCCCAAACCCTGCTGTGTGCCCAGCCTACAGAGATAAAAAGACATGGGGCTCCCAGTTCAGCTGGCCAGGCAGGCCCTCTGGAGGCAGGTAAGGCTCCAGCCAAACCTGTGTGACCAGCCCCTGGCTGAGCTGAGCTGGCTCCATGGCATTGGAAGTGGGTCCTAGAAGATGACGTACGTGTGAACAGTAGAGCGAGAAGGTGGCATCGGGGAGAACAAGACGGTCCAGACCAGCTCACAGAGGACCACATGCAAAGCAGCCTGAGATTTAGTCTACCAACCAGGGGTTCTGAAACTTTGCTCTGAAGGCTCCCCACCTGGTTTCCCCCAGAGCTTCTCTTTCTACCTGCTTTGCATAGAGGAATGCCACAGTCTGAATATAAATCTGGGGTGCCCCCAGGGCTTTGTGTGTGGGAGGCTTGGTCCTCAGGGCAGTGAGGTTTGGGAGGTTGTTGGGTCACTGGAAGCAGAAATTTCTATGATTAGAGAAATTTTCCATCTCTGCACTGTCCAGTACAGTAGCTGCTAGTCACATGTGATTGTTGAGCCCTTGAAGTGTGTTCAGTGTGACTGAAGAAGTGAATTTTTAACTATTTAATTTTATTTAATGTAAATTGAAATTGAAGTACTTACATGTGTCTAGTGGCTGCTGCTTTGGGAAGTATCATGAGGCAAAGAAAATTTAAAGTGGGAGACTAGAACTAGAACTAAAAGGCACTACGACCCTGTAGCTACCTTAAGTACACGAATTTATCTCCATTTCATTGGTGAAGAAGAAATCAAGTCTCAAGGAGATCAAGTGACTTGTTTAAGGTTTCAGAGTTATTAAGTAGCTGAGGTTAAGCCTGGGAGCCACCCAGAGACACCAGTACTGAAGAGACATGTCCAGAGGATTTATATAAAGTTAATAATTGATAACTATGACTATACCGACACCTCTTGCCAAATAAAGTAACAGCTGATTCTATCCTGGACATGCCTCAAATTCTTCTTTAGGAATAATGAGCCAAAATTAAAGATTCATGCTTGGTGAGTTTTCTAGAAAGGATATTTCCAGCTAAAATTTCTTCCAAAGGTTCATATAATCGTTTTTCTGAAATCATCCACTAAGGGGTTTCGGCATTAAAATTCTTGTGCAGGTAATCAGCATTTCCTGGTGGTAAAAATCCAAGAGAAACAGTGGTTTGAACTGCAATAGTAATCCCTCCTGGTATCATGATAGTTCATTATGTCATTGACAAACATTATTGCAAACAGTGAGAAAAGTTCTCAGTCATCGAATGGGGCTTGTCCTAGTCCCTTTGTGCACTATAACAGAATGCCACAGACTAGGTAATTTAAAATGAGCAGAAATTTATAGGCTCATAGTTCTGGAAGCTGGAGAGTGTAATATCAAGGTTCTAGTGCCAGTGAGAACTTGCTACATTATCACATAGCAGAAGTCATCACATGGCAGAAGGCAGAAGGCCAAGAGAAAGAGCCCACAACTCAAAGGCCTTTTTATTAAAACATTAAACATATCCAGAAGAGTGGTACCCTTGTGGCCTGATCACCTCTTCAAGGTCCTACCGCCCCCAAACCATTACCAAGTTAGTTGGCAATTAAATTTTTGTATAAGATTTAGAAGGGGCAAAATTCAAACCATAGAAGAGTTCTTAAAGATAATTTCCTAATGAGCATTTTATTTTATTTTTTTCTGGAAGGTAAAGTAATAAGTAGGGGGAAATATTTCAGAGTCATCCCTGTCTCTTTTTTTTCTTACCTGAATGCTTTCTCATCCACCTGTCTCAGCGGAAGGAAACTCCTAATGCTGGGTATAAAGTCAGTTCAAGTCTGCATTTTCAAAGTGTACTTCCAGGCTTCTCTATCCTCAGCACTGCATGTTAGAAGACAGCAAGGAAATATCCAGTTAGGATCTTGCCAATGGAGGATTTATGAAATTTGCTCAAGAGAAGGTAACCTTGTTCTCCATAGAGCTCAACAGAATCTAGTTTCATGTAATAGTCAGGGTTTGCCCAATTATGCTACAGTAACAAATAACCCTCAATTCTCCAATGACCTAAAATAACAAAGGGTATCGTTCTTTTAAGTTTCATACCTATCTAAGGTCGACAGGAGGCTTTATTTAACACGGTCACTCAGAGACCCAGATTGACAAAGGAGATACCTTCTCAGACATTGTTAGGAGCTCTGAAGGGTTTTCACTGTTGCCTAAGTGCTCTGGCCTGGAAGTGACCATGTTCACAACTTTTTGGCCAGAACTAATCACATGGTCTCATCCAAGCCCATGGGGTTCAAACAATGTACCCATACCACTTACCCAGAAGGCAGAGGGCTGGAGCTGTCTGGCATTGGCACCGCTGACCTCAGTAGGAACAGCAGCTTTGTTCTGTCTACCGTTTCTTATCTGGGAATTCCACCTTCCTCTGGATGAAAATGGGTTAAGAGAGCAGGAAATGCAACAGGTCACATGACAGTCTTAATGGAGGGCTGGGGATGTGGCTCAAGTGGTAGCACGCTCGCCTGGCATGCATGCGGCCCGGGTTCGATCCTCAGCACCACATACAAACAAAGATGTTGTGTCCGCTGAAAACTGAAAAATAAATATTAAAATTCTCTCTCTCTCTCAAAAAAAATTATTAAAAAAAGAAAGTCTTAATGGAATGAATGCATCACCTACAATGATTCTCAAATCATAAGACTCTGTTAACCCGACTTGTTCCTGGAGGAGATCTGAAAACAGAGCCTCCCCAGCCGCAGGGATGATGATGGGCGAGCTGTGGAGCTGGCAGCCTCAGAGGGCACCCATCACAGCTTGACCCTTTCCGGGATGAGGAAAGGGGTCCCACACAGAGGCTCTCCTGAGGCTTCCTGGGCAGGGGTAGGACTGCGATCCAACTCTTCTGGATCCCACGTCCCTGACTTGCCGACTGTCACCTCCACACAGCCCTGATCTGAAGGAGTAGAGGGGAGACAGGCTGGAGAGCAGGGCAGTGTCCCCTGAGGTGGGCCCCGGGGAAGGTCCAGCAGGTCCCAGACAGGTCTCCCCTTCCTGAGAATGTGATCAAGGCCTTACTCCCCCAAACCATCGGCTCCCGCACACTCTGGGGGGGGGGGGTTGTTCCATGTCTGTGTGAACTGCTGACAAGCCAGACGCTGCTTCTGGCTTCCCATGAACCTCTGAGAAAACTGCTCATGTCACAGAGAGGGAAAGGGACGCAGAGATGGGAGCAGAGGCAGCCAAGGTGGAGGGGACGACCGACAGTCTGTGGAGAAGCACTGGGTGGAGCCTTGGTAGGGCTGGGCCACCCCTCCAGGTCTGTCCTCTGCACAGGGCCATCCAGGCCCACTCCCCCAGCCTCATCACCCCACTAGCCCTCTGGTTTCCCACACTCCACCCTAGTCCCCCTGCCCTGAGCTCTATTCCGGAATCTCCCACGGCTCCTGGTGCCCAGTGGACACTGGACAGACATTTGTTAGGTTGATTTGTTCCAACCTGGGTGGGGAGGGATTGGGACAGGAGACCCTGTGCCAACGGCAGACTCTGGTGTAAAGCCAGAAATTCACTAAGGTCAGTGCACACGGGAGACCGGAGAACCGCCTGGCGGGTGTCTCTGGGTCCCACCTCCTGGGATCTGGATAGGGGCCGGGGGACTGGGAATCTGTGTTTCTAGAAACCACCTACAGTGATTCTCATGCAAATTGTCCATGAACCACATTTTGAGAAACTCTGTTTAATGTAATTTGGCTAAAAAAGGGGTTCAGACAAAATGGGGAGGAGCCAGGGGGACCAGACTGGGGCATGGGGAAAACTTCACAAAAGGGTGGTGCCCGAGGAGCCAACAAGGACCAGAGAGGGTGATTCCAGAAGGCTCCCCTCTGCAGAGCCCTTGAGGATGGGAGATGGCACGGAGGAGGAGCCAGCAGACACTGTCCCCAGGCATTCCAGTCCCCCTTCTCCTGAGGGTGTAGCCCAGGCTGTGAGAGGGGTCTACTCCAGTCCTGGGTCTCACCCCTGGCCCCGTCCCACCTGCATATCCACTCCCAGGGAGAAGGAGCCCAAAGTAGAAACGTGACAGGGAGGCAGTTATCCTCAGACTGGTCAGATGGCTAGCAATAAGAGAGAGGTGTGGGGAGGATTCATTTAACTCAAGGTGAAAGTCAAGGCTCACTGGTCACCTGTGGTGCTGCTGATCAAAGCCAGACTTCACGCTGCAGACCCTGTCCCACGTCCCACCAAGTGCGGGCCCAGGTGCTCTCTTGCTCCCAGCTCCCTGCCCACCCACTCCTCAAGCCCCTCATTCACCCCTCAGCCTTCCACGAGCCAGGGAATGCTCGATTTAGGGACTGAACTGGGATATATACACTTGTTCTTCTTATTCAAGGATTTTCTTGATCAAAGAGAATAATCCTGGGAGACAAAGGTCTTTAATGCCAGGTGCTATTTTTATCTCCGCTTTATGATCTAAGAAGGCCCACTTCACAGGTCACAAAGATTACTAGTACCGCGGCCACAGAAAGCTCCCCCGTGATTCGTCAGATCCCTCTGGAAGCCCAAGGGCTGGGGACGAAGATAAACATTCAACATCAGGAGAGGCATGTTGCAGCATTTGCAAAAGAGTCTGGAACACCTGTAATTAAGGCCAACCCCTAATTTGCCTGTGTAAAGGCATCTTAAGCTTTACCCACCCACCCCCACCCAATCTGAGGGAAAGTGCCCTTCTTTGGTGGAAGAGAAGGTGAAGTGCTTTCAAAATGAGGGTCTCCCAGATGTGTAAGCCACGGGGGGAAAGATCCCAGCTCCAGTAACGTCAAAATAATAGTCTTGTTATTTCTAGCCAGTTGCAGGCAGAATCCTACAAACTGATGACCTTCCCCGTAAGGTCGAGAGAGCTTATCATGATTGACAGCTCCACTAAGCAGCCGGGGAATCAGAAGTGATTGATGAGACCGTTCTTTCAAAGCGTGGCCAAAATCTGCCTTGGAGGGTGTACTGCATCTCCATAGGTGAAAATGTGAGTTCCAATCCCGTCAGCTGTGCTAAGTGAGGGCCCTTCGTCCAGGTACATGGACCTGCAGATACTTCGCCCAGGTGCCAGGGTGAGAATTTTAGGAATGTGTTCTCTGCCTGTGTCCAGGCTTCTAGTCACCACCAGCTGCAGGGGTCTTAAGTGGCTGCAGCTGGGGATGCATGCGTGGAAGTCACCCTCAGAAACCAGGTGGCTCTGCTTCAGTTTGATACACAGGCTGAATCCAGCTGCGACCAGTTGTCCTGCATGACATGATGACGTTCTGCTGGTCCCAGGGAGAGCTGGGAAGGCGGTGTGGGGGAGGGGCGGGGCGTGGGCTTCCCACAACAGCCACCTCCTAGCCCCTCTACCCTTCCCTGGCCTCATCCACTCAGCAGCCTGCTGGGTCCCCAAGCCTTGCTTCCCTGCCACTAAAATGTGCCTGTATCTGCGGATGACTGCTACTGGGGGACGGCTGTGACTCCAATGGCCACTGTCCCTGTACTCTGTGTTCCTGACTTCCACGACAGCACACTGGGCCAGCTCCTAAGTTCCAGCTGCGTTCCTCCCTCTTGTCTTCCACCTGCTGCTTAAGTCTTGACTGTCCAAGGGTTCCAACCTGCCCCCCTTCTTACTCGACCCCCAGAAAGCCAAGTGCCACCTCTCTGCCCCATGCACATCCTCAGCCACCCGGTGGGGCCCTCTTCTCCCCAAGTGCCCTGCGAAGCTCAGACTTCCCACTGAGCCCATGTTCCCCTCCACCACCAGGGCTCAGTTCAGCCCTCCAGCTGTCAGCCACCCCACCCAGGCAGGTCCACCCTTAGGTCCACCCTTAGGTCCACCCCTGCCTAATTCCACCAGCTGCATCTCCCAGTAGCTCTCTCTTCTTGACCCTCTGCCTGTCCCTGAGGTCTTGCCTCGTGGTTTAGCATGGCACTGCAGAGTGTTCCTCCTAAAAGGCTTCTGCTTTCTCTGTCTCCACTCTAACATGTCTCCCCAGTGCCCAAAGTAATTTGTCCAAAATACAAATCAAATCTTGCCCCAAATCCTGCCTCATCTCTCAGGGGCGCCCCGCTCACCGCCCATGGCATACCAAGACTTTTTATGGCTGATAAAGTTCTCAGGCTCTGGCTGCCCCTGACCCTCTATCCCAGCTCCCACACTCCTGCGGGCACCCTACATTCCAGCCATATAAAAGGACAGTATCCCGGCCTCCCAGGAGGGCTCACCCCCACCTGAATGTCCTTCTCTGCTTTCCTGACTGGCAGGTTTTGTCCGCCCCCTGCCCTGTTTCAACTTTGCTTCCTTGGTGAATCCGAGAAGCAGAGCTGGGGTGGGGCTGCTTGTTCAGGAGTTTACTGGACCGTCTCCAGAAAAATCAGCGTGAGGGAGGCAGGAGGAGGGAAAAGAAGACCGTGGACTGAGCTGGGGGCCAGTGTCCATCTGAGCACCCGAGGAGCTCTGGACCATGAGCTGACCCCTCAACTAGCCCCCTACACAGGGCTAGGCCAAGGGGGCAGCTCCTCGTAGCCATGGCAGCCACTGGCCAGGATCTGCTGGGCGGGTGGGAAGTCCCCACGAGGCCGCTTGCTGACAGGAAGCTCTTCTCCAGAGAAGGGACTGTAAAGGGCACTGGGAGGGACATGCACAAGCAGCTTTCAAAATTTGAGTGGCCCTAAAACTTTCAGGGGACCTTGCTAGCACAGCTTGACGGGCCTGTTCCAGAGGTTCTGAGCCAAGGGTTCTGATCCGACAAGGTGCATTTCCAGCTGCTGGAACAAACACTCCCCTCAAGTTTAAACCTTCCCTCCACTTCCTCCCTGCCGTCCCCCCTCGCCAGGGTAGACTGATGGCTTCCTCACACAGTTCCCCCAACACCTGGGCGGTTTGTGCCACATGAGGCCGGCATTTCCCGTGCTGGTTTCTGTGGCGGTCCGTGTCCTTTACTTACTTGCAGGGACCCGTGAGAGAGCAGGGTGATCTGGCCCAACTCCACATCTCACGACCCAGCTCAGCGTGGGCCCCGGGTGGGCCTCCACCAACACGTCTCCAGTGAATAAAGTCACGCCTGCAACAATGAGGAACTCGTCTTTTCTGCTGCCCCAGGGTTCCCAAGCAGCATGAACTGCAATTTTCATGCTGCCTGGCTCCGGGACTGGCTGCAGAAGTCACCTTTGGAGGGAAAGAAGTGCTAATTGTTTTAAGGAAACCACTTCAGTGAATGTTCTCACTGCGCAGAGGGAAAGGCAGGTTGGGGAAGGCGAGAATTAGAAGCCAGGCTACCCTGCATCACGCTACAGCAGCTGGGCACCAGGGGCCTCTGAGGATTTGTGGGATATTGGTGGAGAAGAGGGGAGGGTGATAGAGGCCTGGACCCCAAGAGGGAGGAGGGCGACCACAGCACAGGCCACACGTTGGCCCACACTTGACACTAGCGGGTGAGGGCCAAGGAGGGTACTGAGCAGAGGGGAGCCTGAGACCCGCTGTCAGACGTTATATTCTCCTTCCCACAGGATGATCCCCAGGTCTTCAGGGAAATTACAGAGCAAGAGGCAGCCTGGTTTTAGTGGAACTTTGGAGAAATCAGCAGGAGCAAAGAAGGACCTGCCTGCGTAGGCCTGATGAGGTGGAGGAGATGGGGAGGCTGCTGGGAGGCAGCCAGACTCCCCTGTTTGCCCAGGATGAGGAGTCTCCCAGGACGGGGGACTCTCAGCACTAACACTGCCAAAGTCCTAGGCAAGGCAGGACAGGATGGGCCCCCCCCAGATGGGGAGGTCAGGCTGAACCAGGACCCATTTTTAGAATGTGTTACGATTCTCCAGATATTCATTCCCTCTGTGTCAGGGGCAGAAGTAATGAAAAGAAAGTCCTCTCAGAAAAGGCCGAGGCCACTTGGCTGTTAGAGAAAAAGATGACCCTGGAGGCTGGGTACCTGGGGTGAAAGGGGATACCCAAGGTGTTTTGAAAATTCATATCATGGCTAATAATTTTATACCCGTCTTCATTATGCAAAACTACTAGCCCAGCGTGATAGACCAAGCCATGGCCTAGGAATCATGAGGCCTGAGTTCTTGATCCCAGCCTTCTATAACCAGCTATGTGCCCGCAGACAAATGAATTACCCTCTCTGGGCCCCCATTTCCTCCCTTGTTTAATTAAAAAAAAAATGAAGGTTTAAACTAGGTCCAGACCTTTTTTATGTACCAAAGATTTCTTTAGCCGTTTAGTGAGGCTTATGGACCCTTCTCAGAATGGCATCTTGAAACTTGTATATGCATCTTTCCCTGGTATATCAGAGTAGACAAGGGAAACCAGTTATGCCGTCATAGAATTATCAACTGTGGACAAAATAAATTTGTTATATAATAATATATATACTTCTTAATAAATGTAACAAAGAACAAGACCCAGCAGTAGACATATAAACTGTAATTTCAAAGTAGTTATAAATATAAACAATATTTCAGATGTCAAAGACAATCATGAGTTCATGTGAAAATATTTGTGATTTCTGTGGATGACAACGTCACAGGTGCCACTAATGCCATAGGGTTTATTGTCCACATTTTCCCTGGAGGAAGGAAATGCCACACTTCAGCTAGAGGTTAGTGAAAATAGAAACATAATTTTCCCCTTTCCACTCTCCCCCCAGTTGTATCCATGAGCCCTGTTATGGGTTCAAATGCATCCCCCCAAATTTGCATGCTGAATGCCTCACCCCCAGGATCCCAGAAAGTGGCAGTGTTTGCAGACAGGGCCTCTAAATAGGCCACGAAGGCAAAACGAGGTCACGTGGGTTGGGCACTAATCCAACGTGACTGGTGTCCTTACAGAGAGAGGAGATTAGGACACCCATGGAGGCGAGACCATGTGAGGACAGAGAGGGCACCGCCCCGTGCCATGCTGAGGCCACAGGGGAAACTGACCCTGCTGGCACCTCAACGGCAAACCACAGGAAGCCCCAGGCAACAGACCCAGGTTAAGAAGCGAAGAACCAGGCGACTTCTACGGTCCTGGGCTCCACCCAGCCTGGCACAGGCCTCGTGCTGCACAGGGAGGGCTCTGCGGGCCAAGGTAAAGGGGCGGACTCTGTGGGCCACTGCAGAGCAAGACCAGGAGACTCAGGAGCTCCGGGCCCCTTTGCTGAGGGTGACTGCTGCTGCCCCTGAGTGCTGGGGAGGTCTCAGCCTCCTCCTTGGGAGTGTAATCTGGGAGATCTCCGGGAGATTGTCAGCTGGGAGGCTGGATGACTTGGTCCTGAGGCTCCGTGATGGTTCCTGTCCATGAAAGGACACAGTTCAAGAGCAGAGCTCCTGCCAGTTCCCAGGTGAGAAACTGTGGTCCATTTTCCCAAACTGTCACCACTTCTCAGCATGGAGCAGCCTGTCCCTGGCAGGTGCCCCTGCCCAGCCAGGGGACATTGCCATGGGGGCTGAGAATGGGTCTGGTCTTCCCAGGATCCTGAGCAGGAGGGGCAGCAGAAGGAGGAGAGAAAGAGGAAGACAGAGGGTGGGTGTGGAGGCGGGGAGGATGAGGAGAGCCATTGGAAATGGGGACAGGGAGGGAGGAGGCGATGGGGAGATGAGGAAGACGGAGGAAGAAAGAGTGGGAAGGGAACAGGCTGCTTCTCACTTCCAGTGAGGCTGCCTGAGGCTCCTTGTCTCTCTCGGGACTGCTGGTGACCCCAGGGACAACAAACTGGGAGAAGGACACAAACGGGACCTCTTCACACACCACACCACCAAGCCAGTGACTCCCGGTGACTGGAACCCCAGCTCCTACACCAGCTGTGTCAGCCATCTGTGACCAGATGGAGGCTCTGCCCCTGCAGAGCCCCAATCCTAATTCTGGAGGGTGAGGAAGGGGGCGGCCTCCAGTCCGACATGTGGCTCTCTTGGGGGACACTGTCTCCATACATGCAACCCTGGGGCTGGCCAGCTGCTCCCGCTCCTAGAGCCCCAGCCCCAGCCCTCTACCTTCTCGGGAAAAATTATTGACACCATTTATTTTCTTGGTGCTAGTTTGTTTTTCAGTCCTATTAGTCCTGATATGAGGCTTAATACTTCCCTGGAGAGCAAGGTGAAGCCGTTGGAATCACAGAGGTAAATATCTAATTAGGATGCTTCTGAAGGTTATAGTATTTACTTGAGAGAATGTATCTTGGGCTGGTTTGCAATTAGGGAGGTTATTATTTTCTCTGGTTCCGGCAGATCCTGCACTTAAATATGTCATTAGGTGCTGCTTAAAGCATCTGGGGTACCTGGAGGGCATCCTTCATTTATTTTTAAGATATTTGTCTATTGCAACATCCATACAGCTGAGCCACTGGGATGCGGAAAGATGTGCTCCAGTTCTAACTATGTTGCTGAGGGACACAAAGCAATAGTCTGGGTCACCATCCAACCAAATAAGTAAATTAGAGACTTAGAGCCAAAAAGATCCATTGATTCAACCAAAAATCAAGTCTTTGTCCCAGGCACAGAGTTTAGCTTTAGGATTCCACTTCATCCTCAGCCCAGCTCTATAAGGGGATATTATTCCTATAGAGAGGAAAGAGGTTCAGTGAGAAAACATGCTGGAAGTCACAAAGCTAATGAGAAGTAAGGCCACCACACCAAGAGGCCAATATGATAATGGTCAATTGTAGCTGAAAAAGACACAAGACAGGTGTCTTCTGAGAAAGCCCAGGCAAGGGGAGACCAAAACAAGGCTATAGGCACACAGCTGCATTAAACATTAAACACCACCCAGCTCCAGATAGATGACCAGAAATCCTCAGGCCAACAGCTGGCTTACTTCAGTCCCTACTGACCAATGCAATATATACCCAGCTTTTAACCCCAAATGACAAGACATGCCAAAGGCAAGAAAAAGTACAATCTGAAGACACAAATCAATCATCAGAATCAGACTCAGATATGACAGATGTTGGATATCAGACAGAAAAATTAAAATAAATATGACTGATATGTTAAAGTCTCCAGTGAATAAAAAGGTAGACAACGTATAAGGACTATGTATAATGTAATGAGAGAGAGAGAGAAACTCTAAGGGAAAAATCCAAAGGAAATGTTAGAAATGAAAAACACTGTAACCAAAAGGAAGAATGCCCCTCATGGAGTCATCAGAACAATAAACATGGCGGAGGAAAGAATCAGGGACCTTCAAGATAGATCAGGAGAAAATTCCCAAATACAAAAAAAAAATGACTGAAACAAAGCAAAACATCCTAGAACTGTGGGTCAATATGAAAAAGTGCACCATATGCATAACTAGAATGCCAGGAAGAGAAGAAGAAAATGGAGCCGAGGAGGTATTTGAACTAATAACAACCATGACTTTCCAAACCACAGATCCTGGAAACCAAGCAGAAGAAATACCAAAACAAACCAAGAAAACCCCACATGGAGGCATATCATGTTCAAACCACAGAAAGACAAAGAGAAAATCCTGAAAGAAGCCAGAACAGGGTGAAATGTCTTCCCTTGTGGGAAAAAGAGAAGAGTGACATCAGACTTGTCAACATAAACAGGGCTGCACGGAGAGGGTGGAGTAAGATATTAAAAGTATTGAAAGGGAAAAAGCACCAACCTGGAATTTTATATCCAGCAAAATTATCCTTCAAAAGTGAGACATAAATACTTTTCTTAGACAAACAAGAACTGAGGGAAACCTATTCTACATGAAATGTTCATAGAGTTTCTTTAGGCTGAAGGAAAAATGATGTAAATCAAAAATCTGAGTTTATATGAAGAAAGGAAGAGCACAGAGGGAATAAATGAGGGAAACATAAATAACATCATTTATTTTTCTTATTGTTAATTAATCTAAAAGACAACTACTTAAAACAATGACCGCAGTCATAACTTGCTATATAAGTACAGTGTCTGAGTAGAGGAAATGAATGACAGCAATGTCACCAGAGATGGAAGAGAGATATTGGGAAATTGTACCGCTCCACAGCAACCAAGGCTACGTGTAATGGTGAAAGAGCAGAAACGTAGATGAATGGAATAAAAGAGAGATCAAATCCATTCAACGGAGTTTTGACAAAGGTGCAAAGGCAATTCAATGCAGAAAGGGTAATCCTCCCACAACAGTGATGGACAAATGGACATCCATATTTTTAAGAATTGAAACTAGGCAAAGACTTGACACCTTACACAAAAGTTTATTCAAAATGGATCATAAGTCTAAATGTAAAGTGCAAACTACAAAACTTTTAGAGGAGGGCTGGGGATATAGCTCAGTTGGTAGAGTGCTTGCCTTCCATGCCTAAGGTCCCGGGTTCAGTTCCCAGCACCACCAAAAAAAAAAAAAAAAAACCGTTTAGAGGAAATCTAAATGACCTTAGGTTCGGGGATGAACTTACAATCAAAATCATGGTCCATGGAAGAAGAAATGGTCAAGTTGCTGTAGTGGATTGAATGTTGCCCACCCCAACCTCAAAAAAATGTTCACATCCAAATTCTTAGAATCTGTAAATATTACACCCTTGGGGAAAGGGTCTTCATGGAATGGTAAGGGTCTTGAGATGAGCTCATTCCGGATCACCATGGTGGGCCCTAAGTCCAGAGAAAGTGTCCCTGTAAGAGATACACAGGGGAGATGTGACAAAAGAGGAGGCCGTGGGGCCACGGGGCAGAGGTGGCAGTCACAAGTCAAGCCTGCGGTCGAGGAGGTCTTTGATAGGATGTGAGCAGAATGGCGCTTTACCATGTGTCCTCCTGCCCCAAACCCAGTGTAATCACGAGAAAAGCATCAGGCGAGGCCCCACGGAGAAGCAGTCCACAAACAGCTGACCTGTGCACCTCAAGATGTCCAGGTCTTCCAAAATGGGGAAGGCCCAGAAACCATCACAGCCAGAGAGACATGGTCACTAAAGGAAATGTGGTGTCCTGGATGGGACCCTGGAACAGAGCAAAGACATTGATTAAACCAAGAGCAGGAAGTGCTGGGGAGTGGCATTGGCCAAATAATATGGTTATGTCGTGTCCACGTGTGAATAGGTGCCAACAAGTCCCACCATTATGTACGACTAATGTGCCAATAAAAAAAAATGTGGAATAGAACTGAAAGGAATCTGAATGAAATATGGACTTCAGTTAATGATAATATGTCACTATTCTGTGACAAATGTACCCTGCTAACACACACAAGATATTAATAACAGTGAGGCACAGAGGAACCCTCTGTACTGTGTTCACAACGTTTTCATTCTATTCCGTATCTATTCTAAAATAGAGCTTTAAAAAAGTTTTTATGTTAATGAAATAAAGCCTGTTATTTATCACCTAAATTTTTTTCAAAAATAAATGAACACTTCTCAAAAACAATATGTATCTAAACATATGCGAGGTGCACAGGAAGAGTCTTTGTTGTTTACCCTGGAGAGGAAACCAAAGGGGGAGGGGAGAGAGACCACCAGGAAGGAGACACCACCACCATCACTTCTAAGGAGGATGGTGATGGAGAGTCACACAGCGGGGACACCAGACCCTAACTCTGTGCATCTGAAATCCTTTAGCAAAACGATGGAAGGGAATGGCTCTAGCCAAAGACATCAGGTCCCTCTGTGTGGCCACGGTTCATTTGCAGAACCCTCTTGGAGGTGGTGGGAAGGCAGGGTCCTCCCAGCAGGCCTCTGCTCTCCAGAACTCAGGCCAGTGACCCAGGGACATGAGCTGAGCCCATGGAAGCTACCTCCACCCACCAGACCTCAGGCACTTTACTCAGCCTCCTCTGCCTCAGTTTCCCCATCTTTAAAATGAGGATAATTACAATGCAGGCTTCTGAGGGTTACAGCGAGGATTAAAGAGGTAACCGTATAAAAAGCGCTTATATTGCATCTGACACAGAAAGGCTTGATAAATGGTCGCTATTATCCTTTTAAATGCTTTTCCGCATCCAATTTTTCCCTGAGGCAAGATTTGCAATTATTTCTGGCAGGAAGCATGTTTCATTGCCTGCCCTGCCAGAACCTGCTCCTCCAAGGGCAGCCTGCAGGGCCCTTCCCGGTCCAGCCACCTGGTGGGAGGTGGAGTCTGACTCAAGGGAGCCGGTCAGGTTGGGTTCTCTCCAATAATTGAGCCTGAGAGGCCAGTGAGCGTAGCTGGTTGGTGAGAATGTGCTGGACTTGCATGGCCTCAAGGACTCAAGGTCTGCCTCAGCTGACATCTGGGGAAGTCACCAGTCACGGAGAGACATGGGGGAGCAGGAACAGTGCACCATGTAATTTGTAGAGAGAGACAGAGGCAAAGGTGGCCACGTCCTCCTGAGGTAGGTGGCCTTCCTGAACCCGGAAGAGTTTCTGATCCCTTTCAAGAAAAACCTCTTTCCACATGAGTTTTTGAAACAGGCTCTGCCTCTGACAAGATAGCCCCAGCGGGGATATTAATTTACAGGTCTGCTTCACTCACCAGCCTGGGGCACTGTCACTGTCCTAGCATGGGGGACAGTTCTGGAAAGATAACTGCATTTTAAGTGAGGAAAGGAAACAGAGAAAAGCCTGTCCAGGGCCTCACTGTGGCCAGAGTTCCTCTATCCAGCCTGAGCCACTTTTTCTGGCCCCTGGTGGGCCCTCCTACATGTCCCAGGATCCTAAGTGGCCAGTGGAGAAATCTCTCAGAGTTACAGAGCCTGTCGTTCCCACATACACAGGGATGGAGAGAGAAAAATTGCTGACTGGTGTGTCACCCTAGGAGACATGGTTGACCTAGGAGGCTCACTGCTTCCAGGGGACAGGACAAGCTGCAAGGTTGATGATTGATGTGCCACACGATGTGCCTCAGGCATCTTCCCACTGGGTCCTGCAGCCTGTGGAAAGGTCCTGAGCCTGTGACCCTCACAGTCAATTCTCCCCCTTGCCCACTCTGCCCTGCATCACAGGAAGGTGACCCCTCCCACTGCATCTCCCAGTTTCCCTACATCCAGCCATCGAGGAGACGATGGCCACACCGTGGAGGGTGGGAGGAAATGGAGAGAAGGACTCCTGCTCCTCTTCCTCTCTGCCCCCAATAGCATCCTGGTTAGGATTGTGTGTGGCCACTGAGCCACCAGGTGGTCCCAGCCCCACCTGGGGGCCAACCCCTGGGCTGCTGTAAAACCTCCTCCAGGGTTGGGCCCATGGCCTTTAAACCAGTTTCCTGTCTTAAAGTTGCTGTCTTTAGTTCTCTGGGGGTTTTTGTTTCCTGATCAAGACTGTGAACTATGGTACTATGTCCAGCCATCCTGACAGACACAAAGGCTGAGTGATGAGCCACGGGCCGAACAGCTTGCACTGGTGCTGGATTGGAACCCAGTGCCATCTCACCCCACCTCCTGCCACTACCCTTGCATATCCTTCCCTGTCCAGAGGAGTGGCCTTGCTTCCATCTGCACCTGTGGCACCTGGGGACAGTGTCACAGCCCTCCTCGGACAGCAGACACCAGGTGACTTGCCAGTCATGGCTGGGCTCCTGTTCAGCCCAGATGCAGGGTGCCAATCTGAAGTCCCAACCTGAGTATTGGGAAGTGTTTGCGCTGCCCCTTTCCTGGGGACGGCAAAGACAGACTGTTCCAATGAGACTTTTAAACACTTCCTTGGGTGACTCGTCCATCATCCCCTTCAAAAATGTCAGTACCGAGGCTCTGCAATCCTCTCCTGGCCCGCATAAGAGGGGAGTTACTTTTCCCCGGTGTTTTTCACCCCTGCCTCCATCCTGCAGGGTCCTGGATGTGTGCTATTTAATGATGGGTTCCATGATCTAGACCAGTGTCATCCATCACCTGGAGCTTGTTGAGGTGTGGAATCCCAGGCCCTAGCCCAGGCCTGTGGAATCAGGATGTGGATTTTAACAAAGGGCAGCTCCCCAGATGATCCCTGTGCACATGCAAGTTGAAGAAGTGCCACCCCAGGCTCTCCCATCCATATTTACTAGGCACCTGTTGTGTGCAATTTCATGATCGTGCCACACATTGTGGGGGTGCAGCAAGATGGAACAGTGCCTGGTGGGCCATGCGTGCTCTAGGCTTTCTATGATCATCATGATTTTGATCCCTATTTGCTGAACCTCAAATCAAGCACTAGGGGCTCAAATATTAATAGACGAATAAGACGGGCATGCTCCGGCCTTGCAGAGATGCATAAATGCACAACAAATAACTCTGACCAAATGTAGCCTGAGCAATATTAGTCACACACCAAGCGCTCCAGGACCTGGGTTTGGGATTTTGTCTTCATTTTTTGGAGATTGAACCTAGGGGGAGGTTTGGATAGTACTCTGTGATCCACAAACAGTATTCACATATGACATCATTTGAGCCTAAGGTGACTTTATAAAGTGACTAACATGGCTATTACAACCTCTATAGGAATTGAACTCAGAGGAGCAATGCCCAAAGGCACACAGTGACGAGTCCAAATCTTGTCACTCCAAATCCAGTGCTCTTTCCTCTGTCCCTCCAAGCCTCTCCAGAAGAGAAGGCACCTGGTACCAGCAGATACCGGAGAGTTCCAGGTGGGGCCCATATCTTAATTGGAACATGTCCCCCAAGGTCGGTGTGCTGGAAGCTTGGTCCCCAGTGTGGTGAGGTCAAGAGGGGGGTGAAACCATTAAGAGGTGGGGCCCGGTGAGAGGTGATGGGTCACGAGCAGCCCTGGAAGGACCCATGCTGATCTCGTGAAGTGGGTCAGGCCTGGTAGGAGCGATGACCTCCCATGAGAACAGGCTGCTAGGAAGAGAGTAAGCCCGGCCCTCCTCACCTTCTTGCTTCCTGTCTCTCCATTTATCTCATTTATCCATTATGATGCTAGCACCATACCTTTAAAACACCTTTTCCCTAAAGGACTCAGCCTCCAGTGTTTTGTTATAGCAGCAGAAAAAAACTAAGCCAATGACGTTGGAGTGTACTCCTCACTGTTTTCATCCTGGGAGGACAGCGACTGGGGTCGGGACTGAAGTTGCTTCCTCTCAGAAGTTACAGCCAAGTGGAACTGAAGCCCAGGCAACTCCTGGGGGTGCAGGACTATTCTGTTAGGGTTGCTTGTCTGTTTGTGTCGGGAAGGGCTGCGAATTGTGGGGTGTTAAGTTGTTTCCTCATTAAAAAGCTGACCTCAGGCTCCTTCTCCAAGCCAAGCTGAGGGGGCTGTGTCCTCCAGGGGCTATTGACCACCTCAGCCCCAGATCAGCACATGGAGTCTTCTCAGTGGGCTCTCCCGTTGAAAGGTGAAGAGCAGTTCTCAGAGTGTGGTCCCCGGCCAGCCACACTTAGTAGCACCTAGAGAATTGTTAGAGATAAAAACCCTCCCACTCTTCCCCAGACCTTGGAGGTAAAAATCAGGTAGAAGCACCTTGCTCAGGTGCTTGATCAAGTCCTCCGGGTGGTTCTGAGTTTGAGAACCACTGACGGTGCTGTCAGAAAGGACTTCCTGTAATGATGGACACGCTCTAAGCCTACGCAGTCCGACCCTGAGAAGTCACCAGGTGGATAGCGAGCACTTGAAATGCAATTAATTCAAATTGGAATATCTGCCCATGACCAGCGGCCACCTTGTTGGACAGCACAGGTGTAGAGCAGGCTGTCCCTCACCCCCAGTTCACAGATCAGAAACAGCACAGGAATCCCCAGCCAGGGGGTCCTGGGGGAGTCAGGAGAGGAACACAGAGAGGGAGCCATCAGGAAGAAACCTCACGGCCAGCTCGTGAAGAGGCCAGACCCTGCGGAGGCCCTGCAGAGACTGTGGGAGGAGCGGCCTCTCCCTAGGTCCCTTGGTCCTCTTGTCCCTGGAGCTGGGCAGTAGGCAGGTGGGTCACAAGCTCAAGATTCAAACAGACTAGAGAAAGGCCTCAGAGAATTCATCAAAAGGAAATAGACAAAAGCAGAACAGACCTGGGTCTCAGGTGAAGAGCCCTCTGACGGGCGGCTGAGGCCCATCCTGCTGTGGGGTCAATGTCCCTGGGAGGCAGCATGGGGTCATGGACGAGAGGCTGCATCCTAGCCAGGTGACGAACATGGGGCTCGACTTCAAGGGACCTCTGTCCCTTTACCTGCAACAGAGTAGCCAAGAAGCCGAGCACCATGGGGCAGTCAGAATAGCAAGGTCAGGAGGAGCTCGGCCTTCTGCAGGCGGCCAGAGCTGTGGGCTCGGCTAAGTGGGTGTCACTTGTCATTCCATGGTCTAATTTCCCCATCTGCAAAAAGTCCGTCAATAACGGAAGAGTCGTAACGAGTAGATGGGCACAGAACAACACGGCGCCAGGTGCACAGTAGGAGCACAATCACTAAGGAGCTTACTAAGTGCGCCAAAGTCTTTTATTTATTTGTTTATTTTTTTAGTTATAATTGGACACAATATCTTTATTTTATTTGTTTATTTTTATGTGGTGCTGAGGACCGAACCCAGGGCCCTGCATGTGCTAGGCAAGTGCTGTACCACTGAGCCACAACCCCAGCCCCTCCAAAGTCTTTAAATGGACTCACTCCTCACAGCACTCCAGGAAGCAGTCCTATAATGATACCCATTTTTCCAAAGGAAGAAATTGAGTAACAGAAAGGTTGTGTGCCTTGCCCAAGGCCACCAGCCTGCTGGGTGGCTGAGCCCTGAGTCGAGCTCTCTAGTAGATGATTTCAAGTGCCCCTTGCAGGGCCCCCCACACAGGCTAATTTTTGTTGGTATCCACCTGGAAAGCAGCCAGCTATGCCAGGGAGGTCAAGAGTCAGGAGTGGGAGGCCCTGATTCGGTCACTTCACTCGGTGACCCTGAGCCCCACCCTGCCCCAGTGTTCCCGTCTTGCAGTAGAAGGGATGCACTAGTTAGATCTCAGCCTCGGGAGCCACGGATGTCGTTTGGGGGAAATGAGACGATTCTGTTCTAAGTGTTTTAAACACCCCCGGGCCTACTGGGTCAGAGGAAGATGGGCCCGAAGACCATTTCAAGGCACGACCTCATTCTAAGGACTCAGGGTGCCCGGGTGGGAAATGCCAAGAGTGTAAGGAGGAAGTTGAGGCTCCCATCCTGGCTTGGCAGGGTGAGCTGCAACATTTGCCTCCAGGGGCGATTTAGAACATTTGACTAATACATTTTATGTGTGCAGGGAAGTCCCTTTTGACCCTCTGTTCTCGCTGCTCTTTCTCACAGCCAGCTTCATTCTAAATTAGATATTTAGTTTCCTCATTTGCCAAATGCAGGTAAAACCACCATGTTCTTGTGCAGATAACATGAGATAAAAGAGTCGAAAATCAGAAAGTAGGGCTGGGATTGTGACCTAGCGGTGGAGCGCTCGCCTCCAACATGCGAGACCCTGGGTTCGATCCTCAGCACCACATAAAAATAAATAAGTGAAACAAAGGTATTGTGTCCATCCAACTACAACTAAAAATAAATATTAAAAAAAAAGAAAATCAGAAAGTATCCAGGAGAGGGTCATAAGACTTAAGTGGCCTGAAAGCTGATGCTGTTAAAGATGGGGGTGGCATGGGGAGGGGCCTTTTGTGCCATTGTAACCCTCTGACGGGTGATTCCCAAGAAAGGAGCCCCCGCGACTGTGCAGACTTCCCTTAATGCTTAATTTGTTACACTTAAGTCTAATTAACAGAACTAAGAAAGCCCATTTTTCTCAATTACAAATTTGATGAATTAAATGTTCTTCAACAATTTTAAAAGGAGTTAAAAACAGTGCATTTGATCCTTGTGAATACCCCAGGTACCTGGAACGGCAGGCAAAACATTCCAAAGATAAGTGTTACCCAATTTATTACTCAGCACACTAGGCCCACCCTAAGACGGCCACACCATGGCCATAATCCGTTTTTCTGCTTGATATATCACCTCCCCTGGATTATTGCTACATCTATTTATTATTTATGACGTTATTTTTATATCGTCCCAGGGTTTCAGTAATATTTTATTCCCTCCAGTGGTTGGAGGGAGATCATTAGTCTTCCAGAGCCAGAAGTCAGAGGACACCTTCTCAGACAAGCAGAAGACAGAGTGGCACTACTGACCAGCTGGTTCTCGACCGGGGGCAGGGGATCTAGACCAAGACCAAGGTGATTCAGACACACATCCCAAGTCTCCAGGCTAGCTCCATTTTTGTAACAAAATTTACTTATGACGGCTTATGAATTTAAAACAGCTATTCTCTTATGAGTTTTTTTTTTTTGTAGACGGACACAATACCTTTATTTTATTTATTTATTTTTATTTTTTTATGCGGTGCTGAGAATCAACCCCAGTGCCTCACACATGCTAGGCAAGCGCTCTACCACTGAGCCACAGCCCCAGCCCATTTACAAGTTCTTTAAAAAGTTTTGAAACGTGGTACCTTCCCTAATATGAGGTCATAAGAAAGGCACTTTTCCTGTGAGACTTTCCCCCAAACCCATCACTTCAGTTGAATCGTGAGAAAAACAGCAGCCAGACCCAAACCAAGGGGTATTCTGCACACACCTGACCACCGGGATTCCTCCCAACCGTCAAGGTCATGCAGAACAAGGAAAGACTGAGAAGCCCTCAAAGACCAGAGGAGAGTGAGGAGAGATCCTGGTTAATGCACCGAGGTGCCCTGCGTGGGACTCCAAGAACAGGACATGGCCAGGAAACCCTGATGAGATGCAAACAAAGCCTGGCTTTGGTCAGCGTGAGGGACCGGTGCTGACCTCCCAGCGCTGGTCACGCGGGAGGTCAGCAGCAGCAGGAACGGGGCACCCTGGGACTCCCTGCTATCTTTGCCACTTCTCTATTAATCGAAGGTGGTTCCAAACTGAGTTTATTTTTTAAGATGGCCTCTTAGGCTGGGGTTCCCCAAAAGCAGACCCTGAAACAAGGATGATTCTAGGAATCACAAGCCTGGGAGTGGGGACAAGAGAGGGCAAAGGGAGTTGGGGTGCAGGTCACCACCATGGGCTCGGTCCTGCCCAGAGCGTAGGAGACAATGACGGTAGCAGCTCAGAGCTAGCCCAGGGGGTGGGGGTTTATCCACCATTCCTGGCAGATGTGGTTGCAGCCTGCGCTGCAGGTGGACACCTCCACCTGACCAAACGAGCCAGGCTGGCTCTGGACACCAGACACAGCCTGGAGCAACACTTCAGAGCAGATGTGTCCAGGGGAGACAGACAGGCCCCCGACGGGACCACCACTCTCGACATTCTTCCCAGAACAGGTTCTGCCTGTGAAAGCTTCTTAGCTGGTGGCGTCTAAGCCATTGTCCTCTCTTGATGATATATTCACCTGGTCCAACAATTTCATTGTCATTAATATCAGACCACGTAAAAATGTCACCCTTAGGAGAAGGGATCAGATCTGCAAAGTGTTCCCTTCTGCTAAGACCACTCGCTCACTGGTTACTGGGAACATTCTGCTGAAACTGGCTCCTACCTGCTTACTGTGCCTGCCTGATTGTGCCGTTCAGTGCCGGGTTGGTTCCTGCCTGGATTTTATGTGACCCCCTGGGACTCAGTGACCCTTCCCGGCCTTGCCACTGTGTCTATTTATTCTGGGATTATTTGGTTTGCTCACGGTTCTCGGTGTTTACTCTTCCCTGCTTATGCAGGTAGAAACAATGGCATGTTCTGTCAGCCACTAGGCAGGAAGACGGAGGTCACTTCAGTAATTTACACAGAGGAAATTTGTTGAAGGGAAGCAGTTCTATAAATCAGAAGCCAAATAGGGTTTTTAGCTGTTTAGCAACAGCACGGAGCTGCTGAGGCCCTTGGGCTGGAGGGGGAAAGAAGGAGGGAAGGTGCTAGTGGAGCCCAGGGGTGGGGGTCCCCCAGAATAAGCTGGTATCATGATGGCTCCAACAGGACAATAGCTCTTGGCTATGGAGAAGAGGCAGGGAGGGGCCACAACCAGTGCCAGGGACCAGAGACAGAGGACCTGGGGTCTCCCTCCTCCCTCCCAAATGGCCAGTGACCTGCAGCCTGTCTGGGGTGGTCCCCTAGTGAGCCAGACAGAGAAGAAGGGGGAAGGATGAAGCCGAGCCTCTCAGATCCCCAATCACTAAACAGCCAGATCCTCTGCAGAGAAACAAGACGCTCATATCTATTTACACTCCTGACGTAGTAAACTCAACAGTAAACAGACGATACCCGTCATCCTCCTCCAATAATGGAACTACCCTTTTGTGCAACCTTAGACAAATTTTTCTCATTTACATATTGCTACAAACTCATGGTCTTCTGTCTGTCTGTGCCAATGAACCACCTTCCTAGGTTGCCGAATGGTCAAGCTCATCCCATGGGTGCCTTTAGGATACCCCCTGGCAGCTTAGGAAGCACCCTTCTTTTCGATCAACAATAAAACCATCCAGAACTTTCCATCCTGATTTCCTCCCACCCAAAGATATGGCATCTTCAGGGTCCCAATACTATTAGTGGAGAACAGTGTTAAAGGTTAAAATCCAGCTTCAGGACTGGAGGGGTAGCTCAGTGTAGAGCCCTTGCCTCGCCTGTGCACAGCCCTGGGTTCCGCCCCCCAGCACCTGCAGGACCAGCATGCCCCGCGAGGTGGAGGATTGCTGGCTTTAGAAAGGACTGAAGCAGGGCTGGGATGCACTCCTTGGTGGAGCCCCTGCTCAGCCTGCGCAAGGCTCCGGGTCCGATCCCCAGCACTGAAGTCTGAGCCACATCCCTGGCAAAGCGATGCCCAGGACAAGCCGTGAGTGAATGGCGTGCCGTCTGCCTGCCAGGCTTGGCTCTGAGCGCTTGGTCTGCACGTTGTCACATCATCACAACCCTCTGCAAATAGGGCCCCCCGGCCTCTGGTCCACATAAGGAAGTAAACTGAACCCTGCTCATCCACCTGCCGGCTCCATGCTCAGAACCACTGCACCATGCTGCCAGGCTGGGGCCACCTCTGGTCCCCAGATGGTCCTTATACTGTTGGTTCTCTAGACCACCGCCCGGGGCTTGGGACACCGACTCAACCTTCCAATTCCAGCTTGAACGCTCTCCCTCTGTGCCCTTTGCTCCTAGTCACCTCGACACACATTAGAGCCATGTGTGTCCCTCCTTAGGCCATAAGCCCCCCAGGGCAGGCTCACCTTCCTCCATTGCTGCAGGGTCCAGTAGCAAGCAGGTGCTCAAATCACACCTGAGGAAGGAAGAAAGAGAAACCCGTCTCTCAGGTAGCTCAGGAATGCTTCAACCCCTAGCACCCGCTCAGGGGCCCCAGCCACCTCCTGTTAATTGAAAGGGGCCTTCCCCCCCTGCATTGTAAATACCCAGAAACAGCAGGAGGCTGCTTCTCTTAAAATGAGCTCCGTTTCTCCACTAAGGAAAACACAGCTCCTGTCTTCAATCTGAGAAGTCTCCAAGGAAAACTAGAGTGAGGTTAAGACTAAGTCTTCCCAGGACCCAGGAGCTGGTGTGATATCCCACTGTCCAAGTGGTACTCTTGCTAACTGCCCCCCTCACCTCATTTTTAAAAATTTTGGGGTACCAGGGATTGAACTCAGGAGCACTCAACCCCTGAGCCACATCCCCAGCCCCATTTTGTATTTTATTTAGAGACACAGAGTCTCACTGAGTTGCTTAGCGCCTTGCTTTTCTGAGGCTGGCTTTGAACTCGCCATCCTCCTGCCTCAGCCTCTGGAGCCCCTGGGATGACAGGCGTGTGCCACCGTGCCCATTTCCCTCCTCCCACTTCTGACTCCCTCTCCCTCCCTATTCTCTCTCCCTCTCTCTTTTTCTCTCTCTCCTTCTCTCTTTCTCTCATGCACACACACTGCCTTGGTAACCATTGGTAACTAAAGAAGCCCAAATCCAACCACACTCCCTAAAACGAGAGCTTCTCAGAGCACACACAGGGCATGAGCCAGGTTCTTCAGAAGTGGCTGGTGGCTGGTGACTGGTGACTTGGAGCCCCAGCAAATGTGGAGGCCCACGGCCTGCACCCCGCTTTCTAGCATATAGGCGGCAGAGCAGGGCTCAGGACGCCCCGGCTTGAACATTCCTGCACAGTTGGGCAGTGCCAGGGTGGCGTGGCAGAGCTTGCTTTAATGAATGCATAATTAGCACCGTGTTGTTCTGCCAATGGCCACCACTCAAGTCCTTGAAAACAGTCTGTTCCCTGAAATAGGTTAATCTCCCCTCCACCACCACGGTTACCTCGTTTACACTATTGACTCAGCCACAATGCCTATATGAAGGGGGAAAAAAAATCCCCAAAGAAATTATTAGTGTTGGCATAGCAACAACATGTTAATTGCATCTTCCTTAAAGCAGCCCAGCAGGACCTCGGGCTCCGGGTTGGTCCAGTTACTGTGCAACCGAAAATAGAATAAAACTGCATCCATTGGACCAGAGGCTATATTTCAAGGTCTCCCCTCCATTTAATGTAAGTTAATAAGGTTTGGTGAATTTTCAATGCTTCCGTGCTAAAATAGAAACAAGCTCAGGCTTGATTCATAAAACTGTCTTGATGTCGGGACATAAACAGAAAAGATCATTAGTCTCTTCCTTTGTCCCACCCTCTAACCTCTTGGCTGCACCTCTCAAGTCTAATTAGTCCAGAATAGAGGGCTCCAGAGTTTGGTGGGGGAGAGAACTTAATAAAAACAGCTACTAGGCTCTGGGATGTACACATTGGAAAGCTCAACTCTAACTAGACAGGAAACATCAGCAGCATTTGAGGACATTCAGGCAGGGGCTTCTGGGCTGCTTGATTCTGTGCCTCCAGGATGTGACAGAGGGCTCAGATCTTTCCATGTCTCTGCTCCTCTGTCCGTATTCCAAGACGGGACCCCCGTGCTCACAGGGAAAGAGACGAAGGAGCCGTGAGAGACAGAGACAGACAAGGAGAGAACGAATCTGGCGTCTCTTTCCTCCTCCACATCCATTTTCCCAGAGTCCTGCAGCAAAGCCCTTCTCGTGTCTCATTGGCAGAATCAGGTCACATGCCCATTCTGGAACCAGTCAGCTTCCCAGGAAATAGCCTCCAATGCCTCTGGATCACTTCCTGAGCCAAAGTTCATTCTTCCAGCTGAAGTTTGCTCCCCTCTGTGGGAGGGGGGACTAGACAGTGGGGAGCCACCACTGTGCCCTCTGCATGGGCACCACGGATTCCAGCTACCGCTACCTTCTGCCAGGCACCGTCCAACCTGGAGCCGGCGAAGCAAAGGGAGCCCGAGGATGAAGCCCTCAGTCCTCCCTTCTCTTGGGGAAGAAGCAGACCCACTCCTTCCCAGGTCACTGTTTAACTCTCGGATGTGACACATGAGACAGGAGCTCTAGGTGAGAGCTGGGCTCTGCCCAGGGGCAGCCACGGAGCTGCATTCTGAAGCCCGGTGAGGCTGGGTAGAGGCCTCCTCTGGCTCCTTCCAGGCCACGGCTCCAGTGCTCTTTGAGAGGAAATTGTGCTCCTCATGTGTTAAGGAGCGCGCCTCGCCAGCAAAGGCCCTTTCTCTGCTCGATTCTCCATCAAGTACCTGCTTGGAAAGGTACTTCTATATTATGCAAATTAAAAAACACTCTTAACCATATTCACACAACAATCTCGACTATCAAAACCATAGCCGAGGGCCAATAAGCAAGTGAAATGTCATCCCACTAGCTCTGGATACCAGTTTCCAACGTTTCACTTGTCTTTTACTGTTCAATCCTTACAGGAACACTGAGGCTGATAGAAAAAGTAGCATCAACCCCCATTTAATTAGGGGGAGGCTCAAGTGCTTAAATAATTTGCTTCAGCATTGGTGGATCTCATATCCAACAAGATTTCTATCCCACATACGTAAAGAGCTTTCAAAATTCAATAACAAGAAAATCAACAATTCAATTTCTACAATGTCAAAGTTCTTCACCATAGAGGATATAAGAAGAGTGAGTAGTCACATGCAAAGATACTCAACATCATTAGCCGTTAGGGAACTGCAAATCAAAACCACAGTGGAGCCAGTTGTGATGGCTGAGCCAGGAGGATTGCAAGTTCAAGGCCAGCCTCAGCAGTTTAGTGAGGCTCTAAGCAACTTAGTGAGACCCTGTCTCAAAATATAAAAAATATAAAGGGTTGGGGATGTGGCTCAGTGATTAAGTGCCCTTGTATTTGATCCCTGGTACCAAACAACAGCAACAACAACAACAACAAAAATAAAACATGGTGGAATACCAGTTCATACCACTCTGAGGCTTCAATAAAAGAAACAGACAAAACCAAGTGCAGATTAGAATGCAGAGTAACGAGAACTCCAAAGCATTGATGGTATCCATGCAAAATGGTCCAGTGTCTCTGGGAAAAGATTTGGTGGTTTTTTTACAAAGTTAAATATATATGTCCTATATGATCCAGCAGTCTCACTCCTGGATTTGCCCTAGAGAAATAAAAACTTACATTCATACAAAAACTTGTACACAAATGTTAATAGCAGCTTTACTCATGACCAGAAGCTAGATAGTCTTCCCCTAGTGAATGTTTGAACAGCAGGACAGAGTACTCCTTGGTGGTAAAAAGGAATGTGGTATTGACACAACAGTTTGGATAAATCTCAAAGGTATGGTGCTGAGGGATGGAAGCCAGGCTCAAAAAATTGTATACTATAGGATTATTTCTGCATGATGTTTTTTCAAGACAAAAATCCACAGCGATGAGAACCGACCCGTGGTGGCCAGGCCTTCTGGGTGCGGGGAGAACATAAAGGAAATCTCTCAGGCTGATGGAGTTGTTCTGTGGCCTGGCCACGGTGGTGGTCACATAAATGCATGTGCTATGTGCAGCCCTGTCCACCAGCGGGCGAGGGGAGCCGATGTTCACTGTGTGGTAATTGTAGAAACAATCTTTTCAGTGGTGACTTGAGAGCAGGCCCCCTCCTGGCCCACAGCACACGCCTTGTCTTTAACAGAAAGCCCTGAAAAGTGTCTCTCCCTCCCAGGTTTCCCAGACTGTGAAAGCAAGAAGACACGGAGACCCTGCACGGTGACAGTGACGCGAGCCCTGCTGGCAGAGAAGCCCAGAAAGCCAGGAAATGCAGACCTCCCAGCTCAAGGCAGGTCCGCGCCCTGGACCCTCGCCCCTGAGGCCCGGGAGGACTCACCTGCCTCTCGGTCCCACCCTGGGGACGGGGCAGTTCCTGATGGGGAATCTGGATCACAGGAGCCAGCTCCTGTCACTTCAGGCTCCCTCTCTGCTGGGGATGGCGCCCAGAGGGGCACGTCCTCACTGTTGCTGGAGAGCAAGGCCGAGCCTGGCTGTGGGGTGGTTTCACTGAGAGCTGGGACGAGAATTTGGACACCGGGATTTTTTTTTTTTTTTTTGACCTCCTGACCTTGGGCTCCGGCTGCGGGTTGTCTGTGGTCTCATCCATGTGGTCATGTCTGTCCTGACACCGCTGCTGCTGAGGGGCCTGACAGGCCGGCCTGGTGGCTCCTCGTGCCACACACCCGGGTCCCTTCCAAGCCACCATGGAGCAGCTCAGGACCATGGACGTCGCCACTGGGCCCACTTCCTGCTTCTTGTGTGTCCTTCTGCTGGCCAGTGGGGTCCTGTCACACCTGGAGATCTACAAGAAGCAGGAGTGAAGGGGTGTGTTCTGTCCCTCGCCCTGTGACCTGACCACCCCTGCCGGCCCCTCCTGACCATGTCTGACTCCTGGCTGGCTTCTCCTGGGTCATGTGGCTCAGTTCCGGTCACCTCTTCCACAATCGTGACTTCTCAGTGTTTCCATGGTGACATCTAGTACCACTATATTAGCCCTGCCTGGTGGAGGGGTCCCCCATGTAACAATAAAATCTATTTAAACCTTGAAAAAAAAATTCAGACACTGGGATGCCCGCGAGTTCCCCTGTGGATGACCGGCATCTGCCCTTCGATGTGGCCTTGTGGATCCCTATGGGCCCATGACGACCGACCATGGCATCTGACATCTCTGAGCACCTGTCATGTTCCAGGTCCTTCCTTAGAACTCTGTGCAGATCCTTCCACCTCATCCTCCCAACAGCCCCGAGGAGTCACCATCATAAGCCCCGTGGTTTACAGTGAAGGAACTGAAGCCAAAGAGGTTCAGGGATTTGCTCGTAACCACCCATCAAGTAAGTGGCAGAGCCAAGACAAAATGCCACCAAACACTTCCCGAACCACGACTGCCCAGCCACACCCCCTCAGAGAATAAGCTGTGAAATAAAATAAAATTTAAAGAAGAGCACAGAGAAATTTGACTTCTAAAACTTCCATAGAAATGCAGACTAAGTGAAAATAAATAAATATTTGGAGTAAAAGAATGAAGAGTTCAATTTCATGGAGACTCATAGATAAGACATAATTAAGTCCTTCGAAATGAGAAAAAAAAAATCTTTTTCTTTTTCTCTTTGGAGACAAGGTCTCACTATGTTCCTGCCCCAGCCCCTCAAGTCACTGGAACTAACTGGGGAGCACTGCTGCATCCGGCTTATGAGAAAAATCTCTTCTTGAAGCCATTACAGAAATGGCTTCAATCCACACAGATGTTGTTAATCAAGTGAGAGAAGATTGTAGCAAAACTGAGAAAGACATTCAGCTTCACGTGTGAGGATATTTCTAGGAAACTGCGTCACCGAGGACTTATGACTGCAGCTGAAACAATGCAGCCCCAGGTGCACACCTTCATCTTGTAACCTCGGTGCTCCCCGTGGTCTTGGGGAACTGCACCCCAGAGCAACAAGGGTCTCCTTTAAGGACCCGGGTGCTCAGTGGGAAAACCCCTTGGTTGGGTGGATAATCCACTCTGTGAATCATCTATCCCAAAACCGTGGAAGAGAAAGACCCTGTGATGCGGAAGGGAGTTTCCTCTCAACCACGTGACTTAGAGCTCTGAAAACCCTCTTGGCAGGAGACTTTGTGGTCGAGGACCTTACCATATTGGGAAAACAGCAGGCGCACCACGGTGGTGATGAAGCCAAAGGAATCCCTGACGTATTCGACCAGGAACCCTGGGAGGCCGCCTTTCTGACGGGTCCCCGAGGGTTCCTGCTTCCTCACTGTCACGACTTTACCTAATCTCCTCCCTTTGAGTGTGGCCTGGGTCCAGTGGTTCTCTCTGTAGGAAAACCAAAGGGACACCCCTTCCAAGATGAAGTCATAAAAAAGACTGTGCCTTCTGTTTGGGGCCTCGGTCTCCATGGCGGTACTTAGTTTGGGGAGAAATGAAATGTCACATCCTGTGAGGCGGGGAGTGGGGAGGCCACCTAGTGAGGGGCTGAGGGCTGAGGGATGCCAACAACATGGGAGTGAGGTCAAGACTTCACCTGAGACGGGACCCTGCTGACCCCACCACTTGGCCCCACCTCAGGGGAGACCTTGAGCCAGAAGCTTTGAGCTAAGCCATTTTGGGGGGTTTCTGATCTGATCAAACAGTGAGATGACAATGCTGTTTAAGTCACTATGTTCGGGGGCACTTTGTCATGCAGTAACAGATGACTCACACAGACCGTCCGTGACTGTTGGCACAGTATAAGTTAGTAATAAAGAACACCTTCTCGTTATATTCCACTTACCGCCTCGTACCTAAGAAATTTTCCCGATCTCCTCACCCTCCCAGCTTCAGAGATGTTGTCACTTGTTACTGAATTGGCACTGAGCATTCAGACCGTGTGTTCCAATTGCGAC